>NC_142080.1:12718151-13033803 GCF_059756535.1 Pantherophis guttatus | reverse complement strand
TGGCCCTTTTAGGACGACTGGTGGACTGCAACGCCCAACAATCCTGAGCCAGCCACGGACTTCTGGGAGTTGAAGTCCACCCTTCTGCAATCAACGGAGTGGCCCGTCTTGCAGGGCTGGTTTTTCTTCCAGAGTTGGAGGAAATGCTTTCTCGGCTGAACACGAGGAACAAAAGGACATTGGGCTCCATGGATGGATCCAGAGTTTTGGAGGAGATTTTGAATCATGCTTATTTCCAGGTGGATCTCAGATGGCTTGGCTCCATCTGGACTGCTCACCTGAGTTTGAGCTGGTTGTCCTGGGCTGTTCACGTTCAGTTTTGTCACCAGGTAAGCCGGCAAGGAAAACACCTTCTGGATGCTTTTTCTCACCACTTTAGACCTCATCTCGGAGTTCAAGGGGGGCTTCATACGGCTGATGAAAGACGAGAAAAGAGGAGGAGGGTGAGAAGATCATAGACTCATTAGGCTAAAAGGGACCTCGGAGGTCTTCTACTCCAACCCTTGCTTGATGGTCCTTAAACCATCCCAGTCATATGGTTGTCCCCTCTTTTCTTGAAAACCTCGAGGGATGGAGCACCCCCAACTTCTGGAGGCAAACTGTTCCACTGATGGATTGTTCTCGGTGTCAGGAAATTTCTCCTGGATCTCTCTTTGATAAGCTTCCATACATCACTTCTCATCATGCTCTCAGCTACTTTGGAGGGGAAGTTGACCCCCTCCTCTCTCTGAGAGCCCCTCAAATATCAGAACTCCCCTCATCATCCTGGTTGCTCTTCCCTGCACTCTTTCTAGAGTCTCAACATCTTTTTTATATTGTGGTGACCAAAACAGGATGCAGGATTTCTCTCTCTCTCCCTCCCTCCTTCCTCTGTCTCTCTCTCTCTCTCTGTCTCTCTCTCTCTCTCTCTCTGTCTCTTGGCAGGTACATACCTCATGCAGGTGATGGTGATGATCGCTTGATGGAGATTTTCGATGGACAAGGGTCTCGCGGGCTCATCTTCAATGACTTCCTGAAAAGAGAAGGAAACCCATCTAAGAAAGAACCTGAGATATGGCCACCCTCCAGCTGGCCCTCTTCCCAGCCCTACGCTTTTTCTGGTTGACACAGGAAGTCCCCAGCTTACAACTGGTCACTTAGCCACCATTTAAAGTTTTGAGGGATCTCTTCAGGACTACTTATGACCCAGATGCCAAGTTCCGAGAGGCGCCCCTTCCTCAGCGATCCTGTGACCCCATTTCGGTCACTTGGCCACCAGCTTGCATTGATGGCAGTTTGCAGTGTCCCGTGACCATGATTTAAGTCAGGGGTGGGTAACTGTGGCCTCTTGATGACCTATATAAAATTGGGAAGCCAGATTCCCTTAACAGCCGTGCGATTAACTGAACGAAAATGATTCGGCTAACAACGGTGGCAAGACAGGTCGTACAATGGGCAGAATTCCCTTAACAAATGTCCCACTTAGCAACAAAACCTTTCAGGCTCCATTGATTGGCATTCAATTTGGTTCAAATTCACTTCCAAAAAGGAAGACGCCCAGGAGCACCTGCCTCCCCCCCTCTCCCCACTTACAACGATGTTTGTGACCAGTTCCTGTTTCTGGGGCAAATCGAGGTCTTGCCTCCTGCTGTTGGCAACAGCTTTGGTGATCATGATGATGGACCTCATGAAAGCTTTCTTCAGCCCTTCGTCCTGGAAAACCCCAGTGGGAATGAAAAGAAACCAGAAGGAAGAGGATGTATTTATTTACTGAAACCTTTACGTAGCCGATTGTCTTTGGTTGAACTCTGGGGGCCCCCAATCAAAACATCACTGGACACTCTGGGTTCTAGTCCCACTTTAGGATGAAAGGCAGCTGAGAGACTTTGCGCCCATCACCAGGAGATGGTGAGTTCTAGTTCCTCCTTAGGGAAAAAGGCCAACTGTCTTTGGGCCAATCACCAGGAGACTGTGAGTTCAAGTCCCGCCCTAGGCACGAGAGCCAGCTAGGTGAGTTGGGGCCAGTCTCAATCCAAAACACGTCACAGAGTTGTTGTGTGGAAAGGAAGAAAGAGTGTAATGCAGGAGCGCTGCCTTGAGGATAATAAATGCAACAAGACCATAGATCCTCCTCCTCCTCCTCCTCCTCCTCCTCCTCCTCCTCCTCCTCCTCCTCCTCCTCCTCCTCCTCCTCCTCCTCCTCCTCCTCCTCTCCCACAACATGCTAGTTGGGTCATGAAATGTCTTTAAGAAATCAAACAAGCTAAGGACTCCGGATTATAATTGTTCTTGTGATTAAACTCAGCATTAAGAGAAGTAGAGGGTGGAAACCTGCCTACCTTTTTCATGCTGGAATACTGATAGAGTATTTCTGAGACAATGTTGTCCAGGAAAGGCATCATGTCCTCTACTTGCGCTCCCAGGACTGCCTGGCCATAGCAGAGTATTAATGTGGTCCGAATCCATCTCTCGGAGAGAGTCTGTGAGTCCTGTCAGTCCAAAGACGAGGGGGTCAAACTCTTTCCCAAAGCACCAGAAGACAAGACAAGAAGCAATGGATGGAAACTGATGGAGCTTCTTAGTCATCCAGGTCACGGTTGCCCCAAAGGGGCTTTTTCAAAGGCAACTGGACTTTGTTTTTCCTTGAAGAGGTTTCGCTTCGCATCCCAGAAGCTTCTTCAGGTCTGACTTGGGTCAAAAGAGAAGAAGCTTTTTGGATGAGAAGCGAAATGTCTTCAGGAAAAAACCAAGCCCAAGCCTTTGGAAAAAGCACCTTTGGGTCTACTCGAGGTGTTTGTTGGGGCAGCTCCTAATCTTCTCTAGCCTTATAAAATAGTTCTCCGGGAGATGGAGATGGAGAATTTCAGCACCACCTACATCTACGAGATCTATGACCAATCTGAGGAGACCTGACAGCCTGGAGCCTAAGTCCTTCTAAGCACATTGGACTCTCCTTCCCAGAATCCCCCAGCCTCCTTCTGCACTGAGTTTCAGACCTTGCAACCCCATCCCTGGTCTTACCTCAATGGGGGCTTCTACTGCAAACGGTCCTTTTGTCTGCCTGAACTGGCCAGCCTCCTCCAGGGCCACCAGAATCTCAGGCAGGTGGCAAAAGGATGCCATTCGAATGGATTCCGAGATTCCCTAGGCAAAGCGATGTTTGTGAATTAGGACATTTATTGATTTATAGGTTCGATTTATATGCCGCCCTTCTCCGGAGACTCAGGGCGGCTTACAATGCGTTAAGCAATAGCCTTCATACTTTTGTATAGACCTGCTTAGTAGGTCTTTCCCCCCCCCCCAAAGCGGTGTTCTTTTTTATACAAAGTCATCTTATTGCCCCCACAATCAGGGTCCTCATTTTACCTACCTCGGAAGGATGGAAGGTTGAGTCAACCTTGAGCCTGGTGAGATTTGAACTCACAGTAATTGCCGGCAGCTGGCAGCTAAGTGCTACTTAACAGCATTTTAGTCCGCTGCACCACCAAGGCTCTTATTTGCACCTAACCCTTTGTCTTTACCTTCCGCTTTCTCCTCCCCTTCTCCACCTCCTGCTCCTCCTCCTCTCTGCAAACCCCAGGCCCTTCTAGCACTGATGAAATTACCTAGCTGGGTAATGAAATGTCTGCAACAAAACAACCAAGCACAGAGAGCACCAAGGACCCCACAGTCCTCCTCCTCCTCCTCCTCTCTGTAACCCCCATTCTCTTCTAGCACTGATGATGTTACCTAGCTGGGTCATGAAACATCTACAGGAAAACAACCAAGTTAAGAGAGCACCAAGGACCCCACAATTCTCCTCCTCCTCCTCCTCCTCCCTTCGCCTCTATTCTGCAAAACCTGTTCTCTTCTGGCACTGATGAGGTGACCTAGTTGGGTCACTAAACGTCTGCAAGAAAACATCCAAGCTCAGAGAGCCCCAAGGACCCCACAAAGATGGAGGTCTCAGCCCCCGCAGGCATCCCACTGCCACTCACCTCTCGGTCTGTTTCTTCCTGGAGTGAAAAACTTAGAAGGCTTTGGAGCTGTTCCGTCACCAGGTCCTTCTGTGTTGAGTTTCGCAGTTTAACGCCATAATATTTGTAGAGGCTAATCTGAAGGTGGGAAAAAGAGTCCGTGAGTCCTAGGGAGCTCCACCAAACGGCCAGGAAAAGGAAATATAGGAGAAATTAGGATCAGAAAAGGACTCCGTGTGGTCAAGCACACGGAAACTGGTCCTGGGTGACCTGATCGGGGAGATGGGCAGCATACGAATCTAATAAGTCAATAATTGCCATTTTGACTTTCTTCTTCTTCTTGAAAAGCTACTTTAACCCCCCTCCCCCATCCCCATAGGTGCCCTTTGCTGATTCTCTGTTTGGCCGTCCTGAGATCCTTTATGGTTTCTGTGGAGATCTGGCAGCTTCATCTTTTTACATGCATTAGCTCTCCGTGGTGGATTGGGACAACTTGCCATGGCCCTCTTGGCTTGGCCAACTAACCATGGCCAACTAGCCATGGCCTACTTGCCGTGGCCAACTCACCAGGGAACAAGAGTTACACTAATAGCAGGGTTCCAATACCTCAAGGGTTGCCAAAAAGAGGAGGGGGTCAGCCTATTCTCCAAAGCACCCGAAGGCAAGACAAGAAACAATGGATGGAAACTTATCAAGGAGAGAACCAATCTAGAACCAAGGAGAAACTTCCAAACAGTCAGAACAATTAACCAGTGGAACAGTTTGCCTCCAGAAGTTGTGGGTGTTGCATCACTGGAAGCTTTTAAGAAGAGATTGGACAACCGTTTGCCTGAAATGGGAAAGGGTTTCCTCCTTCAGTAGGGGGTTGGACTAGAAGACCTCCAAGGCCCCCTTCCAAGTCTGTAGTTCTATTATTCATTGTCTGTCTAATATCGAGGAAATGGTGGAACAGAAGCGTCAAAGAAAGGAGGCCTCAAAGGAGGGACAAATGAAACATAAACGACAAATGTTAAAATGATTTTTAACATTATTGGAGAGAACGGAATGGTTGAATTAACCCGCGGTGAGTCTGCTGTGGCTCGTGGGCAGCCACGGTGAGTTGGCCATGGCAAGCTGTCCTCTTCTGATGTTGCATCTAAGATAACTGCGGCCCTAAAAGTGTAAAACCTCCGCATATTTACCTTGTCTTTAGACAAGACCTGGGACGTGCTTTGCTTCTGGTCGATGGGCGGCAATGCGCTTGTTTTCCTCCTGGGCAGTTTGTGGTCTGAAGGAATCTGCTTTGCCAACAACAACAAGAACAACAAAAAAGAAGTTGTGAGAAAGTGAAGGAGCAGAGGAAGGAACAGCTTTCTGTGTGTTTCCAAGGGGAGGATTGGTTTCCCTTCTGCGTCCGGATGCATATTATAAGTAATTTGACTTTTCTAGCTGGGACAGACACGAAGCACGTAACAAGGACCATCCGGATTGTATCAGCTGGAGCAGAGGCAGCTTTTGAGATGAACGGTTGGAAAATCTCTGCCACAAATTGTGAGAACTTGATTTATCACCATTTATTGTTGTGGCCCTCCAGCAGCCGAATCAGAGGAGGAGGAGGAGGAGGAGGAGGAGGAGGAGGAGGAGGAGGAGGAGGAGGAGGAGGAGGAGGAGGAGGAGGAGGAGGCGTGGGAGTCAGGGCCAGCATCAAGGCAACCTGAGAGCTCCGAGGGGGAAGAGGGAATGGGGCTGGCAGAGAGAGAGACAGAGGAGGAGCCTGGGCCATCCGTCAGCCCTCAGATGGTGAGTCAACAGACCGCAGGTCTGGAGGTGGATGAGGAAGAGGAGGAACATCTGGGTCCAGTGCCTGACGCGCGGATACACAGAAGGCAGAGGAGAGGAGAGCAGTGGAAATCTATGGGCCGGTCCTTGGGACAGACGAGCCACCACTGCTAGCGAAGCCCCTCCCTAGCTCTGGGGATAAAAGGCAGGGGGCGGAGATGAATAGATGGGGCAGACAACGATTCTTCTCCCTGCCGGATGGACTTGTTAGCCTGTGGTGAGAGAGAAACTTTTTGTCGGGGCTGCTGGCTCTCCTCATAAAGGAATCTTTGAGTTCACTTCAGAGGGTTTGTCGTGTTTGGGTCAGAACATTTATTTACTGACTGTTCGAAGTTATAAAGGATAGTTTACAACTGAAAAAAATGGACTGTTTCTCACACTCAGGACCATTTCGCATTTCCGTGGCATGCAGAGAGCTTCCGGTCCCTGTTGTTGCTGCCCAGCATTCAGTGCCAGACAGTGCAACAGGGCGGATGGTTGTCTTGTAGGTCTTAGATTTAAGATGGGTGGCCATTCGTCTGTCCAGTAACACACTGGTGAGTTCTCGCCAACGTATCCAGGCTGCATTCTCCTTTGCTCTCCCCTCGCCATTGATGTCACCATTGACATTGGAGGTGGGATCCCAGATACCAAAAAATGTCCACCTTCTTTAGGTTTTCTCCATTGATTTGAAGCATTCCAGGGGTGGTGACAGTCCCTAAGTATCCTGTCTTGATGTTGAGGTGGAGTCCAAAATGGTTGAGGCAATCATTCCATGGTCGTTCCATGATCCTTCCAGCAAGGACCCCCTAGTTCAGCAAATTCTCCATAACTACATTTGTCTACTTTTGGGATAAATGATCTCCACCGAGGCAGCCCTGGCTTCTGGACCCTCTCCACGATGGACCTCAGGGCCCACCGCGACACAAACCCAGCTGCTTACCTGGAAAGGACGAAGATGGTCCAAGATGGTCTCTAATATTTCTCTCTCGTCCATGAGATCCAAGATTTCTTTGACGGGTCTGCCTTTTAATGGCTTCCTGCTCTCCCATAAATTTTTGAAAGACTCGTCAGAGAGTTCTGAGAAGAAGAGACAGACAGAGATTGATGGGCAATTCGACAGGACAAGCCTTCTCAAAGCAGAGAGAGACAAGGAGTGCGTAGTGGATCACCAGGCTGAGCCTGAGGGAGGGGTCAAACGTGTCATAAGTCTCGAGGCCCTGATCTTCCTGTCCTTAGACAACCATCTTATATATGGAATTGGAATTTTTTATTGCTTTGAAATTTCATGATGTTGTAATCTTATAATTTAGATCTAGCCTTTGAAAAAGGCTAAGAGGGAGGGGTCTTTCCTCACCTCTGAGGGTAAGATGTTCCCTAATACAGTGGCAGCAGTAGAGAAGACCCTCTTCCTAGGCCCCACAGTCGAAACTCTTTGACTGATGGAGTCTGCACCATAACGTCCCTACCTGATGAAGGACGATTGCAGGATTTGGATTTGGGTAGTTAGGAAAAGGAAGGAAGGGTGTACTAGTGACATGAGAGCAGTCTTCCAGTATTTGAGGGGCTGGCACACAGAGGAGGGGGTCAACTTATTTTCCAAAGCACTAGAAGGTAGGAAGAGAAACTTATTGCTTAATGCAATTGGTCTCTGGAGAAGGAAGACCTCTAAGGTCCCTTCTGGCTCTGTCCTGATGGATTGATTGATGGAGGGATGGATGGATTGATTGTGTGGGGTGGGCTGATGTGATAGGACAAGGCTGGTTCCATAGGTAGCCCAGCCCTGTAGCATCTATACCTGGATATGAGGGAAGGATGGTGTCTTGAGAGCTTTTTCTCCCCGGAGCCCTTTCCCTCTCGGGCCTCCTTGGCAAGGAAGGGGGCTCTTTGAGGCCAGGCTTCATTTCCCCCTGAGAAGCCCTCAGAGGGGTCCTGCGCACCAATTCTGGCAGCACCAGTGCTGGAGGCTGCACCTTCTTGCTCATGTCCACTGGAGCTGGGGAACCCTTTACAAGAAGGGGCAAGACCTGCGTGGTTCTTTGAGTGGCCGAAGAAGTGGACGGGTGGGAGCCAGAGAAGTGACTGTTCCACTGCCATGGGTCATTATTCGTAATTTGTGGATGGGACTCCTTGCTGTCCTCCTTCTTCAAGAAGGGCAACTTTTTTAGCATGTGGTCCATCCTCTCGTGAAGAGGGAGTTCTTGAACTGGATGGAGATCCTGTCAATAAAGGAGAAGTTTTGTAACTCCAGGTTGAAAGGAGGGGTCCTTGGTGCTCCTATCTATCTATCTATCTATCTATCTATCTATCTATCTATCATCTATCTATCTATCTATCTATCTATCTATCTATCTATCATCTATCATCTATCATCTATCATCTATCTATCTATCTATCTATCTATCTATCTATCTATCTATCTATCTATCTATCTAACTATCTATCTATCTATCTATCTATCTATCTATCTATCTATCTCTATTTATCACATGTTCTTCCTGGGTCAAGAAGCTCAGACTGCCCAAGGAGCTGCTGATCTACAGAGGAATTTGGGAGTCTCTCCTTTGTACCTCTACAACTGTCTGGTTTGGCACAGCAACCAAACTAAAAGTCCCCTAAAGAGAGAAGACGGCAAGGAAATTACAGGCAGCAGAGAGAAAGCAGAGTTGCTTAACTCGTTCTTTGCATGCAAAAAGAAACTATAGCCCAACCTACCAACAACGTAACTGTGAAAGACAGACTAGAAATAAAAGTTGAAAGGCTTCAGCGAGGTATTTGACAAAGTAGAACACTCCCCTCCGCTCTGCTCTGCTCTACTCTGCTCAACACAACTCAACTGAACTCAACTATCCTCTACTCTCCTCAACTCTCCACAGCTCCCCTCTCATCCCTTCTGCCTTTATATCTCTGCCCCAGGGGCTGTGACATCACCGCATTATGTTCTCATGGGGGACAGCTGGTGTCATGACCCAAGGGGCCTCTTACTCCCCAAGATAATAGGGATGGGATATGGAGGGTCCCCTGGATAACCCCCTTGATAACATTAGCGACATTATGGGGAGCAAAGCTAGGGGTCACTATGGAATGACCCACTGTGATGGTGTCCCTCAACATGCTAGATCTCAAAAGAACCTAACCAAGATTAAGGCTGATCAACTTTGTTCTTTGATTGGCTAAGTCTGCCACTGAGCATAGGACTAAAACATTCCAAATTAGTAAGGGAGTAAGGCAAGGTTGCCCCCTATCCCCATTATTGTTTATTTTGGCCTTAGAAGTTCTTTTACGGAAAATTAGAATTAATGAGGAGATAAAAGGACTGAAGATCAGGAAGGAAATTTACAAGACGCAAGCATTTGCAGACGATGTAGCCTTAATCCTTGAAGACCCCATAGAATCAGGACCAAAAGTGCTAGAGGAATTAAGTAAATATGGAGAGGTGGCAGGCTTCACATTGAACAAAACCAAAACCAAAGTATTGATTAAGAATACAACTGAGAGCCAGAAAAACAAGTATTAGGACTACAGGTTGCCAAAAAAATTAAATACCTAGGAATTTGGATTACATCAAGATGTTCGACCTTAAAAGACGACAATTATACTCCCCTAATTAGGAAGATGAAACAAGACCTTGACAGATGGAAGAAAATAAGATGATCACTTTTGGGCAAGATAGCCACAATTAAGATGAATATTCTCCCCAGAATACTATTTTTATTCCAAAACATACCGGTAAATTTAGAGAAAAAGTTTTTTTTAGAATTAGACAAAATCATCAGAGAATTTATATGGGAGGGGAAAAAACCGAGGTTTTCTATTAAAATGTTAAGGGGCAAAAGAGATATAGGTGGATTTGGACTCCCCGATTGGGAAATATATTACAGGGCAGCTAAGCTAGTCTGGATAAGAGATTGGATCACCCTGGAAAATGAGAGGATTCTTACCCTAGAAGGCCACGATTTGCAAAAAGGGTGGCATGCCCACATTTGGGATGTAGAGAAGAAAAGGAAGACATATTTCCATAGACATAAAATTAGAGACTCATTGATACAAACATGGACCCCGATTAGGCAAAGATATTACAAAAAAATTCCAAGTTGGCTCTCAACGATGGAGGCCCTGATCCACCCCAATAGATGGGGGATGGAGAAAATGGGCTGGTACAAAGATATCTTAGACGAAGGAGGGAATCTTAAATCAAATGATACTTTACGAGAGCAAGGAATAACTTTAGATTGGTGGACCTATTCACAAATAAAATCTAGATATCACAAAGACAAAGAACAATACGGTTTAGAACTTGGATCAAATGGATTGGATAAAGTCCTGATGGGAACAAATAAAAAGATTCTGGCCAAACTATACAACTATTTATTAGGTGATGACAAGTCCGAAGATATCACAAAGAATCAAATAAATGCATGGGAGAAAAATATAGGGCGTGATATAAATTTTGGGGAATGGGAGGAGGCATGGAATAGGAATCTTAAATTGACTACAGTGGCGACATACAAGGAAAACCATTATAAAATGCTACATAGATGGTATTTAGCCCCGGCCAGACTAGCAAAGATATACCCTAATATACATCCTAATTGTTGGAAATGTGGCCACGGTCAAGGCACCTTCTTTCACATGTGGTGGACATGCCCGGAAGCGAAAGGATATTGGAACAAGATCAGGAGATGGTTATATGAAATAATTGGCGAAGATATTGAATTAACACCAGAGATATTTCTCCTGGGAATAGTAAAGAAGCCATATGGAAAGGAAAAGATACATTTAATGATCCACATAATTACAGCCGCCAGATTGGCATACGCACAGTACTGGAAAGAGAAAACCCAACCACCAGAAGAGTTCACAATTAGGAAAATATTGGAGTGCGCAGAGATGACTAAATTAACTCATGAATTAAACGATGACGAGAAGTCAGTTTATTATATTGTGTGGGAAAGGTGGTACAAGTGGATGCATGATAAAATGAAAGAAAGACCTAAAGGTGTGTTAAATAACGGTAAAAAGTGATTTGAAATATCACCAAGTATTATTTATGTATATAGTTAAAACACTGCACATCTGATACTAACTGTAAATGTCAGTACACTTATGTTTTTTTTTCTTTTTTGTAAAAAATCTCAATAAAGTTTCTCAAAAAAACCACAAAAAACATTAGCGACATTATGGGGAGCAAAGCTAGGGGTCACTATGGAATGACCCAGTGTGATGGTGTCCCTCAACGTGCTAGATCTCAAAAGAACCTAACCAAGATTAAGGCTGATCAGCTTTGTTCTTTGATTGGCTAAGTCTGCTACCGAGCTTGGTTTTTTAATTTTTCTTATTATGAGATATGAGATATAGGAGATATGATATACTGGTGTAGGGTTTCCTGCATGGGCAGGGGGTTGGATTAGGAGACCTCCGAGGTTCCTTCCAACTCTCTAATTCTATTCTATTCTATTCTATTCTATTCTATTCTATTCTATTCTATTCTATTCTATTCTATTCTATTCTATTCTATTCTTATGGAGTCCTTGGCTTACAACCGTTTTTTTAGTGCTGGTTCAAATTACAACAGCACTGAACAAAGTATTTTTCACACTTATGACCATTCTGGCATCTCCACGGTCATATGATCAGAATTTGGACCTTTGGCAAGTGACTCACATTTATGACAGTCGCCGTGTCCCAGGAGTCACGTGATCCCCTTTTGCAGCCTTCTGACAAGCAAAGCCAAGGGGGAAACCGGATTCACTTAACAACCATGTTACTAATTTAGGAATTGCAGTGATTCACTTAACAACTGGCAACAAAAATGTTGGGCTCAGTTGTGGTCGTAAATCGAGGACTACTTGTATATATGATTTTTTGGGGGGGGTCCAGTTTCTGCACTGCCCATCATCGCTGAAGTGTTGTAATAGTTTTGGTAAAACTCTCCAACGATACAAAAGCTGCAGTTGAAAGCAAAGTTTTTTTTTAAAAAAGCCAAACAGGTTTGTTTTTTTAAAAAAGGCAAAAGGGACAATTGCAGAGTTGAAAGGAGAGGAAGCTCCTTCTTCCCCAACCCCTCCCCCCCCATGGCTTGCAGGGCCCCCTTGGGCCCCCAGACAGCTGGCAGAGTTGAGTCTTCATGCTCTTGGGGAAGGTCAGGAGGTTGGGGGCCTGCCTCGTCTCTGGGGCTGGGCTACCTAGACGTACAGCCACAATTCAGCTCAAGAGGCTTGGCAACTGGCATGTACTTATGACGGTTGCAATGTCCTGGGGTCACATGACCCCTTTTCTGACTTTCTGACCAGCAAAGATGATGGGGATGTGAGGGATCTCACAAAGATCGATGGTTCGTTGAGGCCACTTCCAAGAAAAGGCAGCACGCAAGGATGCAATCACGTTGAATCTTTATTTAGAAGTAAAGTAGAGTAAAAGGAGGCATCCATGCCTGGATTGAGCCCCTGGTTCAGTCCTGTAGGAAGTTAGAACAAGAGCCAAAGAGCAGCCCCTGTGCAGGGATTCTTAGAGGGGCCCCTGGCCTCTCCCTTACCAAAGTGTGAGGGGGCCGGAGGGCCATTAACTCTCCCCAATGGGGCTGCAGGGGCCGGAGCCCTTTGGCCCACCAGTGGGATCAAAGGTGCCTCTTTGCTCCCATCTGGTGGCCTTTTAAGAAACTGCCATGGCTGGCACAAAACACCTAACAATTCCCCTTCTTGCCAGCCAATGACAGGTGCCAGTGAGTATGAGTGAGGGGGTGAGCAGGCGTCATAGACATGCAGATGCATCGTTTACAGGAGCAAACACAAACGCTTACACAGAAGGTTGTGTCGGTCAATGGGCACAGGTTTTGTGAACAGATCAGCTAACTGGTCGGTTGTATTACAATGTTTGATGTGTACAAACCCCATTCTGGCAAGCTACCTGACATTCTTGTAGCGGATGTCTATGTGGCGTGACCTAGAGCCCACCGTGTACGCCCCCGAGATTCCAATTGCGGCCGTGTTATCTTCTTGAATTTGGATGGGCAGAGTAGGAGGTGCCCAGATGCTCGTTACCAGAGCATTGAACCAAATCAAGTCGTTTGTTGTGCCCGATAGGCTGGCATATTCTGCCTCGGCCGTGGAGCAAGAATCAAATTTTTGCTGCCTAACATGCCAATGGATAGGACAGCCATTTAGCAGTATGAGGAAACCAGAGGTGCTCCGTCTACTCTTGGTGTCACCAGCCCAGTCTGCGTCCGAGTAAGCGGAGAGCTGGGCCGGCTTCCCCTTCTCTGGTTCCAGCATAAAGAGGGCATCGGCCGTGCCCCTGAGGTACCTAAGTACCCTCTTGACAGCATTCCAGTGGAATTCCTTTGGGTTTTCCACATGCCTGGACAATAGATTTACAGCTAAAGCTATGTCAGGCCTGCTCCAATTGCTAATGTATAGCAAGGAGCCAATCACAGATCTATAAAATTTATTATCTGTGAACTCAGGGCTGTCCTTGTCATTATGGCCATAGTAGTCACTTTGCATGGGGCTATGCGTTGAGTTAGACTCCGCCATTTTGCATTTGGCCAACAACTCCTCAATCTTTTTTTTGGGGGGGGGGATAATGCAAATCCCTTTTTAGTGGCCAAGATATGTACACCCAGGTACCTGTCAACCCGCCCCAAGGACTTCAGGGTAAACTTTTCCCCCAGAGCCTTGGCAAATTCGTCACACCTTTCCCTTCTGGCTCTGTCCTGATGGATTGATTGATGGAGGGATGGATGGATTGATTGTGTGGGGTGGGCTGATGTGATAGGACAAGGCTGGTTCCATAGGTAGCCCAGCCCTGTAGCATCTATACCTGGATATGAGGGAAGGATGGTGTCTTGAGAGCGTTTTCTCCCCGGAGCCCTTTCCCTCTCGGGCCTCCTTGGCAAGGGAGGGGGCTCTTTCAGGCCAGGCTCCATCTCCCCCTGAGAAGCCTTCAGAGGGGTCCTGGCAGATGTCCTGCGCACCAAATCAGTATTGTTTCATTCACTGCAACAAAAAATTACATCAACAGAAAATTATAGCAGAGATTGATATTTTTATTTACATGCTCTGGATTTGCATTATTATTATAGCTTGGTCTGACATTGGGTTTTTAGTCCTATTAATTGAGGCTGTACTGTATCCCCACCCCCACCCCCACCTCCAAATAAGAGACATTGTTTATAAAATGACAAAAAATGAACCCATGTTTTATAAAGGCAAAGAAATAATTACGCTAAAGCAAGTACCTAAGAGAATAAGAGAACTAAGAAAAGAATATTGGTTCCTAGCCACATTATTAAATAAACGGCATATACCATTTAGATGGATAATACCGGAAGGAATGGTGGTGTCGTGGCAAGGGAAAAAAAATAAAAGTGGATTCACAGCACAGAGCACAGAACCTGCATGACCAAATGATGGGCATAGAAGGAGCAAATAGTAACAGGGAGGAACCGGAACGGAGGACTAAAAGGACACAAAAACAGGAAGAGCGAGAAAAACTACTAGAGGAAGGAGATAAAGAGGAAGAAGGGGAACCTCAAGAGGAAGAAGGAGTGAAAAGAAGAGCTAAGAGAAAGGACAGGAAGTAATAGGAAATATCGCATAGTAGAACCACAAAGGAATGGAACAAAATTTTAAAATCTTATCATTAAACGTAAATGCTCTCAATTCTCTGGCTAAACGACATCAAATTTTTAGAAAAGTGATAAAACAAAAAATGGATATTGTGTGCCTTCAAGAGGTACACATAAGAAAACAAGATGAAAAATACTTATTACGTAAAAAATTAGGGGAATCATTTGTAACACTAGCGGAAGAAAAGAAAAGAGGAATAGTGGTGTACATTAAAGAAGGAATAGAGTGTAAATTGAGATATGCAGATTCAGTAGGAAGAATATTGATGATAGAAGTAAAATTTAAATATAAAAGTATGTTATTGGTGGTTATCTATGCGCCGAACAGTGGACAATTAGAATTTTACAAAAAAAAGTACATCAAAAGATAATAGAAGAAAAAATAGGGAATATATGTTTGATCGGCGATTTCAACGCAATTGTAGATGTAAAAAGGATTATAGCAGTGATCAGAGTAATAAAAAAAAGAAAAATGTACTGCCTAGAACTTTTATGGATTTAGTACAAGAAGTGAATTTAATAGATGGTTGCAGATTTTATAATTCCGAGGTAAAGAAATTCACATATTATTCTAACCCCCATAAGTCCTGGTCCAGAATAGACATGGTTTGGGTAACCAAGATACTTATGCAAGAAATAGAAACAAATGTAAAATTTATGCAAGCACAAAATTTAAGAGAAAATTTTTATATAATGTTTTACAGATGGCATTTGGATCCTAAAAAGTTGGCTTGTATGTATCCGAATTTGCAATCTAAGTGTTGGAGATGTGATTGTGATTATCATATATGGTGGACTTGTAAAAAAGTTAAAGCATTTTGGATTAAAATATGGTGGATTATCCAAAATATTCTTTAAAAGAAGATAAAGTTTACCCCACAATTGTTTTTCTTGGGTATAATTGTACGGTTATAGAGACTAAATGGATTTTAAATTTAATAACTGCAGCTAGACTTTTGGTGGCGCAATACTGGAAGAAGGAAGAATTGCCTACTATTGAAGAGTGGACATTAAAAGTGGCAAATTTGGCAGAAATGGCGAAAATTTCAGCATATTTGAAAGATCACTCACAAGAAAAATATATATTGGAATGGAGAAGATGGACTGATTATATTCAAAACAAATATCGGACTAAAAAGTATCAAATAGCTTATGAATGAATGGAAAAGTTAAGAGTATGTATATTTAGTTAAGTAAAAGGTGAGTTAAAGTGTCGAGGGGGGGATAGGAATCTGTAGTTAGTTAGCTTAGCTTAGCATATGACTGTTAATTGTTTTACCTGTATTTTGTTCTGGGAAGTCCGGGGGGGGGGGGTAGAGGGGGGAGGGAAAGGAGCGGGGGAGGGGAAATATTTGGAAAAAAAATTCTTGTTTGTAAAACTTTTCAATAAAAGAAAACAATTAAAACCCATCCACACCATTCATGGCCAGATCTCGCCAAATCGCAACAAAAATGTGGTGGAAGAGTCCTTTGACGTGAGTGTTTCTAGTAGGTATCCCAATCATGTCAGGAAGTTCCTGGCCTCCTTCCTTTGCCCAGGATGATGTTGTTAGGCTTGCCAAAAGTAGGTCGTTAGGAAAGAAAGACCCTCCACTCCGTTTTATTTATTTATTTATTTATTTTATTAAATTTCTATACCGCCCTTCTCCCGAAGGACTCAGGGCGGTGAACAGCCAGAAGATAAAACACAGAGATACAAAATTTAAAATAGATTAAAACGAATTAAATAATTTGGCTGAATTTTAAAATACCCCATAATTAAACAGATTAAAATTTGTATTTAAAATTTAAATTTAAAAGGGGAGAAGATTTAGGCCAGGCCAGCTTGATGAAATAAAAATGTTTTAAGCGCATGACGGAAGGTGCGCAGATCCGGGATCCTCCCGGACACTTGGTTGAAGTGTCACTTGGTTGAAGTGATAGGTTTTTAAAAGAGGAATTAGTGGTTGCAGCAAAAGCCGGCTAGAACTAAAGCTCCTGGTCAAAAATTTGCAAATTTCTCCCCTTCTCACCATCCCATCCACCCACCCCGACCGGTCCGTCTTCAACCAATGGTGTGCCGAGGAGGTGTTTGGGGAACCGCTCAGATGTTTGGTGCCTCTTGTTGAAGTTTGCATTCTTTTCTCAGGCTTTGTGGACTTGAAGACTGGAACAGGCTGGTTCTCACACCTGTGGTTTCTTTGAAGCCTGTTACACGCCCTCCCTGTAGGCCAACTCTACCCTGTCCATGACAATTGCCTCCATCCTCTCCCCTAACAATTGGTGGCAGGACGCCAGTGAAGTGCCAAGTTGAAGATTGCAGTTCTGACATTCTGCCCCCTTTTTCAGAGATGTTAGTCCTGCAAAAATGCTTAAAACGTTTTTCTTTCATCAAGCTGGCCTGGCCTAAATCTTCTCCCCTTTTAAATATAAATTTTAAATACAAATTTTAATCTGTTTAAATTATGGGGTATTTTAAATTCAGCCAAATTATTTAATTCGTTTTTAATCTATTTTAAATTTTTGTATCTCTGTGTTTTATCTTCCGGCTGTTCACCGCTCTGAGTCCTTCGGGAGAAGGGCGGTATAGAAATTTAATAAAATAAATAAATAAGGAAACACAAATGGGAGGGGAGATAAAGACAAATACGAATGCAGAGTTAACTGATGTTCAATGAGGTTTCAGGGCTTTGAAGACTGGCATAGGCTGGTTCTGTTATGTATAAATGCCCACCATTCACCATCCCAGGTATGATAAGGGTTAACTCTACATCCACCTAGATCCTCCCCTGACCCCTCCTTACCTTAGCTCCGCCTCCCAGGTACTTAAGACATGGTCCAGGCGTCCAGGGGCCATTTCCAGCTAAATACCTGTAATAGAAACATTGATCAATAAAGAGAATTGGTTCACTGCATCCTGTGTTTGGAGTTATTGGGTAAGATCCTAGAAATCAGTCACAGGTTGGTAGCAGAGGACGGTTTACCCGCAACTCACAGAGATGGCAGAATCAAGAACCCAGACAGAGGCAGAGAAAAGAATGGCCACCAGAGCCTACATCAAACAGATGAAAGAACTGCAGGTTCTCGAAGGTGCCACAGCAAGGACCACCACAACTGAAGGTGATGGAGACTACAACCCGAGTCCACAACTCAGGGACGAAGGGCCAAGAGAAGAAACCTACTACTGCGAAAGGGCAGAGCCACCAAGCAATGAAGAATTCCGATCCACCATCCTGGGGATGATGGAAGCGACTGCCAGCAAAGAGGAGCTCATCGCGAAACTCCAAAGCCTACTCGAAAGCAATGGAGCAGCGATGAGCACCCAGCAACAGAGAGAAGAAATCCTCAGCCCGGCAAGAGGAAGGTATCCCCAAGCTGAAGCTCCGGACGTAGAGGATTTCATTTCCGCGCCATGCTCTCGGTGGCCATCTTGGAATGGCCAACAGCCAATGGGAAGCTGAGATTCAAATCGAATGGCGGGAAACAGCGAGAACCCCAACTTCGCTGGGGAAGACCCCCAAAACAGCACCCAAGCAAGATCACAAGCCTGCGGGGGCTCACCCATCGAGCCCGAAGCAGACGAAACGATCGAAAACCTGGCTGCAGCACTCGGCTCAGCACTCAAGTCCCCAGGAGCCAGGAAGAAACAAACCGACGCTCAGCACCCCCAAAAGAGCAGCAGGGTAGCCACCGGAACCCTTGCAGCACGCCAGCAGACACCACGTGGGACAACGCACCCCAAAAACTACACCCAAGACCCAGCCGCCTGCAGGACTGAATACCTGCAGGATTCGCACTCGCCACCCGCCGCACCAACTTCCCTAGGCTGCGGAATGAGGAGAAGAAACAATGACTCACCAACCACGCGGCCTCCACCAGGCTTCCTGGCCCATCCGGAGGTCCTCCAACGTCGCCCAGGATCCACTGCCTGTCAGCCTCAGTTTTGCCTGCTTCAGCTGCCATAAGAAACCGCACTACCAATTACAGACTTGCTAAAAAGGAAAGGGGAAGTAGAGCCCAAACCCTCGAAACCACTAGAATGGACTATGGACTGTCAAGCCGCTTTTGAAAAATTGAAACAGCTGTTTGCGGCTGAACCAATGCTCAAACACCCCGACATGGAACAACCTTTTGTAGTACAAGCTGACGCCAGTGACGTAGCTGTAGGAGCAATACTCTTGCAAAAGAATGAGAACGGGATATTACAACCCTGTGCTTACACGTCCCGTAAACTATCAGAAACGGAAAGGAGATGGGCCATATGGGAGAAAGAGGCGTTTGCAGTTAGATGGGCGCTGTTAACATGGAGACAATTTTTAGAAGGGGCGAAACACCCTTTCGAAGTGTGGACTGATCACAAGAATTTAGAGGCATTAAAAACACCACGCAAACTATCACCAAAACAGGCTCGTTGGGCCCAACATTTCAATCGTTTCAATTTCACCCTACGTTATCTTCCTGGTGGAAAGAACTTCATGGCGGACGCACTTTCCAGATTGCCGCAGTATAACAGCATCAAGAAGGAGGTGGTTCAACCTATGATCCCCTCGACACAATTGGCAACACCTGTCACTACCAGAGCGCAGGGAAAACCCGAACCAGAACTCTTGGGGGATTTACTCGAAAAATTGCGAGAAGCGCTAAAAACTGACGAGTGGTTTAAGAACCACTCGAATGAATGCACACTTTGTGACGGACTAGCTTGGGTTGGATCGAAATTGTATGTTCCGACCACATTAAGAACAACCGTATTGAAATATGCTCATGATGCCAAGGCCGCGGGACACTTTGCGTTTGTCAAGACTCTACATCTTGTTAAGAGACAATTTTGGTGGCCTGCACTTAAAAAGGACATAGAGGCATATGTGGCTAGCTGTCCAGTATGTGCCTCGGCTAAAAGACCTCCAGGAAAAACCCCTGGATTACTGCAAGGTGTGGCCAGACCGAATGCCCCATGGAAGGAAATATCTATGGATTTTATTGTGGACTTACCAGAGAGTGAAGGCTGCACTGTCATTTGGGTAGTAACTGATTTGTTTTCCAAACAAGTACATTTCATCCGTTGCTCAAAGATCCCTTCAGCAAAAACCCTTGCAAAACTGTTTATTCGGCAGATTTACCGGCTACATGGATCTCCAAGGGGTGTGCAATTTACTTCCAGTTTCTGGACAGAGTTTTTGAAGTTGATAGGCTCCGCCCAGGGGCTGAGTTCCAGTCACCACCCTCAGACAAATGGGGCCTATGAAAGAACCAATGGGGTTCTAGAACAATACCTGAGGTGTTACGTAAATTACCAGCAAGACAATTGGGTAGACTTGTTGCCATTTGCAGAGGTGGCATATAATAATTCCGTACACAGTAGCACCGGATTCACTCCATTTAAGGTCGCTTCGGGCCAGGATTTCGTACCCATTCCCGAGCTACCACAAGATGATCCCCAGAATCCCTCTTTGATGGATTGGATTGAACAATTAAAGAGCACATGGGCAGTGACTCGGAAGGCATTAGATGAGGCACACCGGGCCCATAAGGCGCAAGCCGATAAGAAAAGGTCCCCAGCTCACATTTATAAAGTGGGTGATAAAGTTTATTTATCTACTAAATATTTACAGACTACCCAGAAGTCGAAAAAACTGGCCCTAAGTATGTAGGACCATTTCGTGTGATTAGACTGATTAATCCAGTAACAGTTGAATTGGAATTGCCAAAAACGTTGAGACGTATACATCCTGTATTTCATGTTAGTTTATTAAAACCTGAACACTCGTCTCCCCTGAGGGCTGATCAAAGCACCCCTCCAATTCCCATTCTCATAGAGGGGGAGCAACATTTTGAAGTTAAGGAAATCTTGGACTCTAGGAAACACCATGGTAAAGTCCAATATCTGATAGCCTGGAAACATTTCCCTTTGTCTCAGGCTGAATGGGTGAATAAACGGGATGTCCGAGCTCCCAAGAAAATACAGCAATTCTATACCAAATACCCAGATAAACCATAATTATTGTATATATTCTGTTTCTCTCTTTTTTCCCTTTCTCTTATTTAGGAATAACTTCTCTTCTGCAAGAGGGGCCGAATGTCAGCCTCAGCTTTGCCTGCTTCAGCTGCCATAAGAAACGGGGGGAGGGACTAGTAAAGGGGGCAAAGGGGGGGAAGGTGCAGGAGGTGTTTTTTCCATTGTAGGACGTGTCTTCCCAAGAAACGAAAGTGAATCTCCAAAGGGGCCGGCTGACCAACTGCCCTACATTCCTGATGAATGACGTTGCCAGACGTGATGCCACCTGACCTTTGGGAGACCTTTGGATTGGATGATGGTCAATGGACATGGGGGGGGGAGAAGCTTAGTAGATGCTATTTCGCGCATTTTGCTCACTTCCAGCTTTACCTGGGTTGCGATCATTTCATATTCAGTAAAAGTACTAAGCTCTTTAAAATGATTGAGTTTGGGTTTTTCTTTCCTGGATATTGAAGGAAGCATACCTGACACCGCCGCTACCGTGCCGCCGAATCCGGGAGATCCTCGACTTACGACAGCCGCCGCCACCGTCCCCAGGGATCCTCGACCTGCGACCGCCTCACCTCCTCGCCTTCTTCCAGCCTTCGCCCAAGATGCAGGGGCCCAGCCATGGCATCCGACGCCCAGGGAGGGCTACGGGCCCGCCAGGAGCGAGCCCAGCCCCCCACCAGCAGGCCTAGGCCTAGGCCTGAGAGCAGCAATAAGGAGCTCCTCACCAGACGACCTCCGGCGCGAAATGAGCCTCGCGCATGCCCAGTCGCCACCTACAGGAAGTACAAGGAACATAGAGATAAGTACAAGGAACATAGAGATAAGTACAAGGAACATAGAGATAAGTCAGTTCAGACTGGCAACAAGCATTCCCCCAGCATATTGTGAGTTCACTCACATAAAGAACCATGGACAGCAACAGACTGTAAGTAATATAACTTTCACTGCTGACAATTACAAATTGAAATTAGATGGGGCCAATCTTTTGGAGTGGTACCACCAACTACAGATTGCTTTTCTGAAAGAAAATATGTTGTACTTATTTGATGACCCACCCAAGAAGCCATGGACTTTTGAGATTGACTGTTTGCACCACAGGGCTTACTATCTGCTAATGTCTAGCTTGTCACCCAGCATTTACCCCAGTCTTGGCCACCACTTAACCGTGGCAGAGATACTATAAAAAATACTTAATTTATTTTACAGTAAGAGTGCAGCCACTACAACCAAAATATCCAGGGAATTTTACTCAGCCAGGCATAAGGCAGGGACACCCATGGGGGAACATATACTCAAGCTAAACACCACCAGGGCAGAACTCATACAAAGGGGGGAAACCATTTCTGATAATATCATGAAAAGCATCATCATAAACTCCCTAAACCCCAGTTGGGAGAACTTTATCATGCAACTGGATAGTCTCAACATAGAGCACCTCTCTTTAGAGACGTTATCCAACAGGCTGATTGCGGAGGACAGCCTGAGAAGGGAACGCTCATCAAGCCTCAGGGAAAGCAGACCAACAAAAAGGGTAGACTTCCAGACCAGGGACCAAGATAAGCCAGAATGTTTTAACTGTGAGTCTAGGAATCACTATAGGAGAGATTGCCCAGAAACCAGAGGGACAGGGACCACAGCTACCATAGGGAAAGGCAAGGCCGCAAACCAGGTTACTCAGACAGGCGCTCCCCAGAAAGCAGGTTCAGGCACAGGGACTCACCCAACCCCAGGGACAGGAGAGGATATAGGGATAGCTCCAGGGATAGTCAGACTGGGTCACTATACGAACTTAGAGACCACCAACACCCAAACACCCAGGCAAAAGGAAGGAACACATGGTTCATTCACTCAGGAGCCACCAATCACACCACCAACAATAGGAACATACTGGAGGCATTCACACCTAAGGAATACCACATCAATGTAGCCAACCAGAACAAGGTATTGGTGAAAGGAGAAGGGAGCGCACACATAGATGGAATAGGGAAGATAGAGGGGGTACTATTCATCCCAGAAATACCCCACAATATATTAGCAACACTCAAACTAAGTAAAGACTTGGGCATTGAGACAACCTTCAGGGAAGGGAAAGCATATATGACCAAAGGAAAGAGAAGCATAGGAAAGATCATCATAGAAGGGGGACTATCCTACTTAGTGCCCCAAGAGCACTCAAACACTAACTCAGAAAGTAACGAGAAAGGGACAAGCATGCCAACAGAAAATAGAGGGGTGAAGGAGAACACACCGCAGGAGGCAAACCCACCACAAACACAACACACAAAGGGAAACCACATATTGGCAAACCCATTCATGATGGGTGCGCCCACTTACTACACAGAAAACTAGGCCACGCTAGTTTTCCAATGGTACAAAAGATGAATGAATCGGCCTACCCGATAGTAATACATGAGGACAACAAAGCAGCCATAGACATATCCATGGCAGAAGCAGTAGGCCAAAGGTCCAGACATATAGACATTAAGCACAAACATGTCAGAGAATTAACAAACATTGGTTTTATTAAGGCTGTACATTGTGAGACCGCCGAGCAAGCCACAGACATCCTGACCAAACCTCTACCCAGCAAACAACATGCCTACCTTACGACTAAATTAGGGGTACGGGTACAGAATACGCAAGCAGGTCCTGTCAGAAATAAATGCCTTACTCATGCCAGGGGTCAACAGGGACACAGTAGTCCAGGGGTTAACTACAATACTCACTTGGTCAGTACCACCCACTGACCACTCCTTACCTGAATCTCTGCCCACAAGTATAAAAAGTAGACACACTCTTCCCCGACTTCCACTTCCAGATGCAGTATGTGATGTAATGATGAACCTGTAAATAAAAGAGACTTATTCAAATGATTGACTCGTGCCAGTTATTGGGCCTGATCCATGGATTCTGTAACAATATGGTAGCAGAGGATGGTTTTATGGCCCAATAACTCCCGATCACGCAATGAGGACACATCGCTGCCAACGAGATGGCAACGACACCGAAGCAACGAGAGGGCAACCCAGCGGGATCGCCAGGGAAGGCAGAAACCTCGATCGACCCCAAGGCCACCGCAACAGAAGAAAAGGGGGAGGTCAAGAAAGGAAAAATAGCAGACCATGATGACCGGGAGGAAGAAAGACTACGACTCGACGTCCTATGATTACTAAAGGAGCGAGCCAGCGACAAGAACCTTCTCGCGGACCTGCGAAGCTTCATAATGGACCGCGATGTGGCGAGGAGCGAGGAAGACTAGGATCCGGAGCTCGAAAAGCTGAACTCGGTGAGTGGATTGCCCCAAAAAGACCCCACAGCAGTCACCGAGCCGCGAAGCCCCGCTCAAAATTTGAAACGGCGGCCATCTTTGACCACGTGGTCGGACAAGATGGCCGACTCCCGTCCAATCGGTAGCCAGAATTCAAAATGGCCGGCGCGCGAAAAATACCCGACCCTAAGCGGCGAAGAAAGTGACCGGGGTGAGGGGACAGAATCCGATTCGGACTCCAGATGCACCCCGACCGAGTGGCAAGTCGATAAGGCCATGAAGACCCTTGCCGCCGCCTTCAGCCCAGGCCTCAAAATCGCAAAAGGGGAACCGGAGGGGCCCAAGCAAAAAGGAAAGCGAGGAGAGGGGCACCGGAACACCCACCCGAGGACTACCGATGCCCACGCCAGCGCGCCAACCCCCCTACGCACCCCAAGGACACCGCGCCTCCGATCGCCCAGGCCACGCACCCCAGAACGCAGGGATTGGGGCAGCTACCTGCATTCGTCGCCGGGACTCCAACGCCATCAGGATCTTCACTTTGACGAAGCCGCTGCAAGACGACACCTTCCGGAGCACACCTGGACCCCCAAGACCGAAGCCGAGGCCTACCTGAGAGATAGAGACCTCTACGCCGGAGCTGCAATGAACAGGTCCTTCCACGATGACGGCAGAGCTGAAATGGACTTCGCACATGCGCTGTTTCACCTAGAGGAAGAAAAAAGAAAAAAATTACAGAGAGGGACTTTTAAACTGCCGGCAAGCGTTCCCATGCCGTACTGCTGTTATAGGCAGATAAAGAACCATGGACAGCAGCCTGCAGTAAGTAATTTTACAAATAATGCTGGGAACTTACCAAGTGACTTTCCAAAGTTGAGGATGGATGGGGGCAATATCCTAGAGTGGTCACAGCAGCTTCAGGTGGTGTTCCTAAAAGAAAACATGTCACATTTTATTAATGACCCCCCCAGAGAGACCATGGACTTTAGAGTTGGACTGTATTGCACCATAGGGCATTTTACCTTTTAATTTCTAGCATATCTCCCACAATTTACCATAGCATTGGTCACAATCTCACTGTGTCAGAAATCATACAAAAAATGTTTGGGTTATTTTACAGTGAAAGTGTGGCAACCACTACCCAGATTTCCAAAGATTTCTTCTCTGCCAGAGTCAAACCGGGGACCCCCATAAGCAAGCACCTGGTGTCCCTAAACGCTACCAGGGCAGAACTACACCTTAGGGGGGAAGTCATATCAGATCAGATCATGAAGAGTGTAATAATTAACTCTTTAGATCACTCATGGGACAGCTTCTTAGCACACCTAGATACTGTTAGTCTAGGCCTCCTGTCCGTTGAGAAGCTGTCTAACAAACTGATCGCTGAAGACAATCTGAAAAGGAGCCGCTCTGGTCCCTCCAGAGAACATAAACACGAAAAGAAAGTAGCCTTCCAAGACAGGCAGCATGGCGTAACAGAGTGCTATAGCTGCGGGTCAAGGGGACATCTCAAGAGAGACTGCCCCAAGAACCACAGAGAGAGAAGCAGACCGGAATATAGGTTCAGACAGACAGAGAGACACACTTCTGAAGAGAGGTACAGACGCAGGGACTCACCCAATCCCAGAGACAGGAGGGGGAACAGGGATAGTTCACGTGACAGCAGAACAGGATCATTATATGGGATAGGGGAGCGCACCCACATAACATGTCAGGATGGGGAGGCCAATTCGTGGCTTCTGGACTCTGGGGCCTCCAACCACACGACCTATAACCAAAAACTGCTCTCCTCATTCACAGAGGAGAATTTTTCAATCAAGGTTGCAAACCAAAGCGAGGTTAAGGTAACAGGCAGGGGGGTAGTTACGCTACCAGGCATAGGGAAAATAGAGGGGGTATTACTGGTCCCGGAGATACCCCACAACATATTGGCTGCATTAAAACTCAGTGAAGAATCAGGGATCAAGGTAACCTTTGCAGAAGGGAAGGCTCACGTCAGCAAGGGTAGAGAGGGAGTAGGTAGAGTGACAATCAAGCAAGGGCTACCATACATAACATTCCATGAGAATAACACACCCAGCATATACACCAACTCAGAATACACGAAGGACACTAACCAGGACAAAGCTGAGGAAGAACAGGTGAATGAGAGAGAGACAGAGAGTGAGGAGAACATGACACATGAAACACACTCCACCAAACACACCCAGGGAAGGCCATCGATAGGCAAACTCATGCACGACGACTGTGTTCACTTACTACACTGGAGACTAGGGCACGCCAGTTTCCCCGTAATCCAAAAAATGGCCAACTGTACCGAGGGCGTCAAAATAAAGAGTTGTGAAAATTACCTCGAGTGCTCGGTGTGCTAATGTTCTAAGCTAAAGGTCAAACCCAGACCTAAGAAATCCTCACGCGCCACCAAACAAGTATTCAATTTAGTCCATATGGATCTGGTGGGGCCCCTAAGGCCATCCATCAAATACAAGAAAAGATACTTTCTCACCATCGTAGACGATTATAGTCGTTATGGCTTCGTCTATACTCTAAAACGAAAGGATGAGGCCTTCCAAAAATTCAAAGAGTTCTACAAAAGGGTAGAGACTCAAAACAACACACAAATCAAACAAATCATGACAGACAGAGGATCTGAGTTCCTGTCAAAGGATTTCTCTCATTGGCTCAGATCCAAAGGCGTGCTTCACTTTACGTCGTCCCCGTTCTCGGCCTTTCAGAACGGTGTCGCAGAACGACGGAATTCCACGCTACAGACTATGATCAGGTGCGCTTTAGAGGACGCGGGAATTGGTCAACATTTTTGGTCTGAGGCCTTAGTTTACTCAAACTACACACTCAACAGAACCTGGTCCAGTGTAATAGACAAAACGCCATACGAACTCATGTACAACAAAAAACCACAGATAGCACACCTACATGTATTCGGCGTAACTGCTGATGTCCATATACCCAAACAGCTGCGCAGGAAGGGGGACAAAGTATCCAGGAGACTGAGATTTATGGGGTACGAGCCAGGTACCAAGGGGTTCAGATTTGTGGACAATAACGACAGATTCGTGATCTCTAGGACAGCGGTATTCCATGAACAAGCTAACTGGTCCAGGATACACCTCAACAAGGTATCCACCAGGCAGGAGACTAGGCCAGACGAGCAAGTGCAAGATAAACACGAAACGGCAGATAGACAGGAAAGGAAGGAACACAAACCCAAGCTCCAAGGCATCAAGGTTGAGGAATGGAAAGGGAATCACCCCAAGATAAGTGTAGACTCACTAACACAAAAGGAAGCCAGGTACTTACATGACACCGAACAAACGACAGATAGGCCAGTCAGATCAACCAGGAACCAATTACCAAGAAGTTTAAATGACTATGTGATGCACATACACACGAACCATATCACACCTAACTCATATGAAGAGGTATTGAGACTACCACAAGAGGAGAGGTCGAAATGGGAATCAGCCATGGCCAAGGAAATGGACAGTCTGAGAGAGCTAGAAGTTTACATTCCAGCCGAGGTTCCAGAGGGCAAAAATACGATAGGTACCAGGTGGATCTTCAAAATCAAGAACCTGGAGGGTGGCCAAAACCTGTACAAGGCTAGGCTGGTTGCCCAGGGATTTGCCCAGAGGTTCCCAGAAGACTACACTGACACTTACTCACCAACTGTAAGGACTGAAAGTGTCAAGAGTGCCCTGGTCATCGCTTCCCTGCTAGGACTAGAGGTACATCAGTTCAATGTATAGACAGCTTACCTGCATGCCAACCTAGATAAGGAAATATACGTTAGGGCACCACACAGTAAAGAGACCAACAGGGGGGGACACCTGGCTACTTCACAAAAACCTATATGGACTGAAACAATCCGGCAAACGCTGGTATGAGTGCCTGGTTGAGGTCCTGAAGTCAATGGGATTTACAGCAACCATAGCCGACAACTGTTTTTTCACTAGGAGAGAGGGGGATTCACCAGAATACATCCTAGTCTACGTGGACGACATACTTTACATCAGTAAACACGAAGGGAACCGCAACGCCTTCGCCAGTAAACTAAGTGAACACTTCACATTAAAATACCTAGGGAAAATAAACAGATACCTAGGCGTGCAGGTCAACGAAACACCTAAGGGCTTTCAACTGTCCCAGAAAGAAAAGATAGAAGAAATACTACACAAATGCAACATGGCAGATGCCAAGGGGTGTGAATTACCCATGCAGCCGGACTTCCTAAAAAATACACATGGTGAATCACCCGAGTTTGAAGACAACACACTGTACAGGTCAGTCATAGGCTCTCTTTTATATATCGCCAACTGGACCAGGCCAGATATTGCATTATCAGTTAATCTATTGTCCAGGCACATAGGCAAACCCACCATGTACCACTGGGACACTGTAAAGAGGGTACTGAGGTACCTGAAGCAAAGTGCCGACGCATGCCTAGTCCTAGAACCAGAGCCGTCCAATGAGCCCGTCCTCTCCTGCTATGCTGATGCTGACTGGGCCGGTGACACCAAAAGCCGGAAAAGCACATCAGGATACGTATTCTACTTGAACAATAGTCCGGTGCATTGGTACACGGGTAAGCAAAACTTAGTGGCCACTTCAACCACAGAGGCGGAGTACATATGCCTATCCAAGGCCGCAAACAACCTCATCTGGTTTGACGACCTACTCGCCAGTGTGTGGTGCAAACCTGCGTATCCGATAAACATCTACGAAGACAACAAGGCCGCTATAGAAATCTCCATGGCCGACGCGGTAGGGCAGAGATCCAGGCATATTGACATAAAGTACAAGCATGTGAGACAGCTCTCTAAAATCGGATTTGTAAAGGCCATACATTGCGACACAGAAGAACAGACTGCAGACATACTCACGAAACCACTACAGGGCAGGCAACACTCACACCTGGTATCCAAACTCAATATCCGCCCTTGGGCACCATTTAAACAGTCAGATCCACAGCCACAGGTCAGGCATTTAGAGGGGGATTTGTCAGAAATAAATGCCTTACTCATGCCAGGGGTCAACAGGGACACAGTAGTGCAGGGGTTAACTACAATACTCACTTGGTCAGTACCACCCACTGACCACTCCTTACCTGAATCTCCGCCCACAAGTATAAAAAGTAGACACACTCTTCCCCGACTTCCACTTCCAGATGCAGTATGTGACGTAATGATGAACCTGTAAATAAAAGAGACTTATTCAAATGATTGACTCGTGCCAGTTATTGGGCCTGATCCATGGATTCTGTAACAGGTCCAACTGTTGGGCATTTAGAGGGGGATTTGTTATGTGTAAATGCCCACCATTCACCATCCCAGGTATGATAAGGGTTAACTCTACATCCACCTAGATCCTCCCCTGACCCCTCCTTCCCTTAGCTCCGCCTCCCAGGTACTTAAGTCATGGTCCAGGAGTCCAGGGGCCACTTCCAGCTAAATACCTGTAATAGAAACGTTGATCAATAAAGAGCATTGGTTCACTGCATCCTGTGTTTGGATTCATTGGGGAAGATCCTAGAAATCAGTCTCAGGGAGGGGAGAGGGAGAGAAAGAAGGAGGGAGGGAGACACAGAAGGCGAAAGTGAGGGAGAGGAAAGGTTAGAGGGGAAGAAAGGGAGGGAAGGGAAGAGTGAAAAAGAGAGAGGGAGGGTGAGAGAGAGTGGGAGGCGAGAGGGAGGTTGAGGAATTCTCTAAATGGAGTAATTCATTGAGTAATTGAATTCAGATCATGATTTCTCTAGCTTGGTGATTTTTTTCTCCCTAACCAGCAGATCTCGTCTGAGCTCTCCATATTTGCTCTTTTGGGAATTTAGTCAGCTTCTCTAAACTGGAGCTGAAGGTGATGTTCAGAGAGGCCAACACCTACCTGCCCCGTCCCGATCTAAGAGAGAAGACCATCGGGAAGGTTTTCTTCTCGGAGGTGAGGAGACCTTGGGATGCACCCCAATATTCTGGACAGCCATTGGTCTGAGGTTGTAGAGCAGGGGTCCTCCGACGTTTTAAAGAGGGGGCCAATTCACAGTCCCTCAGACTGTTGGGGGACCGGACGGGGTGGGTGGGCATGGCTAGGTGGTCATGTGACTGGGTGGGCGTGGCCAATTTAACTGTCTATTTTCTGGCTTTTCTCCTTCTAAGCCCCCGTTTAAATTGTTTTTAAAGACTTTTAATTTGAAGGAGTTCTTTACAAGCCCAGAGCTGCTTTTCCAGGCTGCACCGGCGAGATCACCCCTCAGCTGGCCCTCAGCTGGCCTTGCAGCTGGCTCGCTGGGAGATAAGGCAGTTAGGGGCGGGGCAAGGGGCGGGGCTTAATCACACCACTCCGCGGGCCCTATTCTTTGCCCGTGGGCCGTAGTTTGAGGGTGCCTGTTGTAGAGGGTCTGCTGCTTGAGCAGGGGGTCTCCAAGGTCTTCTGCTAGTCTGTTAATCGGTGGAAGGGCTTCCCTCCAGAAGTTGTTGGTGGGGAAGGTGGGAGGGAGGGAAAAGAAGGGAGGGAGGGAGGGAGGGAAAAGAAGGGAGGGAGGGAGGGAGGGAGGAAGGAAGGATGGAAAGAAGGAAGGAAGGAAGGAAGGAAGGAAGGAAGGAAGGAAGGAAGGAAGGGAGGAAGGAAGGAAGGAAGCAGAGGGAGGGAGGAAGGAAGGATGGAAAGAAGGAAGGAAGGAAGGAAGGAAGGAAGGAAGGAAGGAAGGGAGGGAGGGAGGGAGGGAGGGAAAAGAAGGGAGGGAGGGAGGGAGGGAGGAACGAAGGAAGGAAGACTCAATGACCACAATTTCCTTTTACTCTTTGAATTATAGGCAGTTTTGTATTCTTACAACTATCATTTACATTACCTTTTGCCATACTGTCGTTCTCGACATATGACTGTCATAGAACCTCCAGTGGTCACTAAGTGATTTCAGCAGTCCTTAAGCCAATGCCGTGGTCGAATACTTAGGATAAACCAGATCTTTCAGTGATTTCCGTCTAAAAGTTGTCCTCGATATATGACCACAACTGAGCCCCAAATTTCTGTTGCTAAGCGAAAGTTCTTAAGCAAGTTTTGCCTCATTGTTTGACCTTCCTTGCCACAGTTGTTAAGTGAATCGCTGCAGTGCAGTTCTTACGGTGGTCAATCTGATGAATTAGTGAATCTGGTTTCCCCATTGACTTGGCCTATCAGACGGTCACAAAAGGGATCACGTAACCTCGAAACACTGCGACCGTCATAAATATGGACCGGCAAGTACCCAAATTTTGATCACATGACCATGAGGATGCTACAATGGTCTGAAAGTCTGAAGAATGGACGTATCTCTTTTGTCAGTGCCGTTGTGACTTTCAGTGGTCACTAACCGAGGACTGTATTTTCTTTTTCTCTCCCCGTAATGGCTGAAAGTGGCATCTTTAGTCGAGGCTCTCGGGGCTGTTCCCTTCCTTGGCTTGGCTAATGCTCCGTATCTCCACTCTTCTTCCTCAGCTGCTGTATCACCCGGAGGTTGGAGACTTCTTTATGACGCCAGACATTCTCGAGGTTCTCCTGGAATGGATGATTCAGCCGTATCCTCTTATCCAGATCTTTAGCGTGAGAGGACTGGGATATGTTCTTCAGCACCCCCTTCGAGGTAAGAGATGGGGGGCAGGAAGGGAGTGGCTTCCAAGGTAGTAGCAGGTGTGGCCTCACTCTCTGGGAAGTCTTCAAGGCTGGGAAGGACAGAAGAAGGAGAAGAAGACAATCATCAGGAACAGGATGGACTCAGCTAGAGTGGTGGGTGCACCCCTGGAAGATCTGAAGGATCAAGTAGATCCTCTTGGAGAAGATCTCAAAGCAGAACAAGAGGAAACAGATGGGAACTGATGAAGGAGAGAAACAACCTGGAACTAAGGAGAAATTTCCTGACTGTGAGAACAATTCATCCTTGGAACGACTTGTCTCCAGAAGTTGTGGCTGCTCCATCACTGGAGCTTTTCAAGAAGAGACCAGGCAGCCATTTGTCCAGCATAGTCTAGGGTCTTCTGCTTGAGCAGGGGGTTGGACTGGAAGACCTCCAAGTTCCTTTTCAACCCTCTTCTTCTATGCTCTGTGGGCTTCTCTTGTGCTTGTCATGATCGCTGCGAGACTCAGAGAACTCCAGTGACCGTGTTTGATTGCTCGTTCCTTTCCCTGCTTCCTCCAGAAGAACATCTCAGGGCCAGTTTTCATGCCGGTCATCAACTGCGCTTGTCACCCAGAGAAGAGTGTAGCGAAGGAAACTCTCCGGACCCTTCATTTCCTCCTTAGGCACCTTGCTGCGGACATCCATGCATTGAGGCGGTCCATCTAATTCCTCTCCTGTTGAAATATTTTCCTGACGAAAGTCAACCAAATCACGACAAACTGGTTTCCCCTCCTCTTTTTTAATTATTTCTGTAAGAAATAAGAAATGAATGAAGGAATCAATAAATACATGAGTGAATGGATGAATAAAGGAATGAATAAACAAAGGAATAGATGGATAAATGAATAAATAAATGACTGGATTAATGAATAGATGAACCGATGGATGGATGAATGACTGGATGGATAGATGGAAGGATGGAAGGATGGATGGATGAATATCAAAGCTGTTCTGGCGAGGAGGCCCACAGATGCCTCTACTTTCAGTGGTGCATTTTGGGGGGTGGGGGCTTATGCCAAATTTTGCTCCAATTTTTTTTTTTTTAATTTCTCTACCGCCCTTCTCCTGAAGGACTCAGAGCGGTGAACAGCCACAAGATAAAACACATAAATACAAAAAATTTAAAATGAATTAAAAACGAATTAAATAATTTCAGCCCCCACCAGTTTGCCCACTGCCTCCCACCAACCAGGGCATGCCTGCTCTTGATGAGGAGACCCCCCGAGGCTGACTCTTCTGCTCAGCCCCTTCCCCCTTCCCTCAGGCCTGGCCCACCTCTAGATTTAAGGAAAGCAGAGCTGAGGGCTTACTGCAATGGGCATGGTAGACTTGCTGTTTCTCCTCCCGATGGCTTTGGTGCTGGGGTCTTGATCCTTGATCCCCCTTGAGGAGGGGCTTCATGATCTTCAGGTTAGCATAGGGGTCTGCGGCCAGCGCCTTCCATAACTCTCTGGTGCTTCTGTGCAGGTGGAAAAATGGATTGGGGGAAAAATCAGATTCTTTCCCCATTTTCGAAGAGACGGCCAATCCAGATAGATTAAATCCCCCCCACCAATGGAAGAAAGGATTAGAAAACAGATGGCCAAATGAACCGTTTTAATACAAACAGGGTGTGTCTAACTGATGAGGACTTATAAGTCCAAAATAGATCTATCTTAGTCTCCTTAGTCTCCCAATGGGCAGCAGAGTGTTTGCTGGCTGCCAGAAAATAAAAAGCCTAGAAACTAGTGGATTGTGATTTCACTGAATTAGGGTTCCATAAAAATCTTGGTTTATGTAGGAAGAACCTGGCTAAAGAGAAATACACATAAAGCCTATGAAAAGGAAAGGAAAAAAAAAACCAAATACTGTACCTTTACAGGGAGGATACATGGGATGAGGGTGTGGCTAACTGATGAGGACTTATAAGTCCGAGATAGATCTATCATAGTCTCCTTAGTCTCCCAATGGGCAGCAGAGTGTTTGCTGGCTGCCAGAAAAAAAAAAGCCTAGAAACTAGTGGATTGTGATTTCACTGAATTAGGGTTCCATAAAAATCTTGGTTTATGTAGGAAGAACCTGGCTAAAGAGAAATACACATAAAGCCTATGAAAAGGAAAGGAAAAACAAAACAAAACAAATACTGTACCTTTACAGGGAGGATACATGGGATGAGGGTGTGGCTAACTGATGAGGACTTATAGGTCCGTGATAGATCTATCATTGTCTCCTTAGTCTCCCAATGGGCAGCAGAGTGTTTGCTGGCTGCCAGAAAAAAAAAGCCCAGCATCAGATGCTTGGCCACTGGTTCAGATTTATGACCGTTGCTGTGTCCCAAAGTCAAGCGATCACAATTTGCGACCTTCTGACAAGGAAAGTCAGTGGGGAAACCAGATTCACTTAACAACCATGTTTCTAACTTGAGAGCTGCAGTGATTCACTTAACAGATGTGACAAGAAAAGTCCTAAAATATCTTTAAAAGGTCATTCCCATATCCTCTTCCCCCTCCCTCTCCCCTCCTTCCCTCCTTCCCTTCTTCCCTCCATCCCTTCCTCCCTTCCTTCCCTCCTTCCCTCTTTCCCTCCCTCCCTCCCTCCCTCCCTCCCTTCCTTCCTTCCTTCCTTCCTTCCTTCCTTCCTTCCTTCCTTCCTTCTTTCCTCAACAACTGTTTCTAACTCAACAACTGCAGTGGTTCACTTAACAACCATGGCAAGAAAGTTTGTAAAATGGGGGGAAATCCACTTAACAACTGTCTTGCTTCAGAACAGCAATGTTGGGCTCACTTGTGTCGTAAGTCGAGGACCGCCCATATATTCCTCTGGGTTGGTATCTCCCTGTGAAGGAGCCAGGGTTGCCAACTGATCTGATGGCAGGAAGCTTACGTTGCTCCTGGGCCTTTGCTGCTTCTTCTCTGCAGCAATGAAAGCCTTCCGAAGCACGGAAACCCTGGTCCACTCCCGAAGTTTGCTTTCCAAGGAAGCCCAGGCAGGTAAAACGTTGGCCGTTCCCCTGCCACATCTGCTGAGGAGTTGGCAAGCCACACCGCACCCTCCGTGGCTGAGAGTTCAGTGGGCCGTCCCTCACGGAGGGCCTCTGCGCCACCGGAAGTGCCAGGGACCCCAAAACTGGTCAAGGGGGGGGAGGTTTCCAGGAGCAGCGTGTCTCCAAAATTAACCCAAAGGTGCTTTTCCCAGAATGACCCAGTTGGAAGTTGGAGCAGTGGTGAAATTCAAAAATTTTCCCTACCGGTTCTGTGGGCGTGGCTTGGTGGGCAGTTGACCGGGTGGGCGTGGCTTGGTGGTTATGTGACTGGGTGGGCGTGGCTGCACAACTGACTCACACGCAATGCAAAAGCTGCTTGACTTCACACAAAATGGCCCCTGCAACAAACAGGAACCTCACAGAATCACAGAGAGCTCAAAAAGAAATTATTACACTTTGCACAAAAATAACACAAAAGCTGCACAACTGACTCACACGCAATGCAAAAGCGGCTGAACTTCACACAAAATGGCCCCTGCAACAAACAGGAACCTCACAGAATCACAGAGAGCTCAAAAAGAAATTATTACACTTTGCACAAAAATAACACAAAAGCTGCACAACTGACTCACACGCAATGCAAAAGCGGCTGAACTTCACACAAAATGGCCCCTGCAACAAGCAGGAACCTCATAGACAATCAGGCACAGCTGATTTCTCAAAGCTGATTGGTAGTAAAAAAATGCTAAAAAAAAGTTTTAAAAAAGCTCCGATATTGCCTGGTTCAGCTGATTGTCGTACTTTTTAAAGCATTTTTAAACTATCGGTTTGGGCAAAAGGTAGCAATTATTACTATCGGTTCGGGCTCACCTGCCCAAACTGGTAGCATTTCACCCCTGCCTTGGAGGCCTTCTACTCCAAACCACTTTTTTTTTTTTATTAAAAAGTTTTTTTTAATTTTACACATATTTTCCCTTCCCTCCTCCCCCCTCCTGCCCAACCCTCCCACCCCCACCCCCCCGACTTCCCAGAGCAAATACAGGCTATAGCATTTAACAAACATATAAAAAAAACATAAGCTAACTATCTATAGATTTATCTCCCTTTTACACTTTAACTCCCCTTGTTCGTATCTGAATATAACTATTTAAACCAATTATTGTTTGAAAATAATGAATCCAACTTCATTCTTGTCCGTTCTTCAATAATACGCAAGTCTTCTTTCTTCCAGCATTGCACAATCAGCACCCAATTACAATTAACCATCACATCTCCAACCCTTACATATATTAACCCATTAACAAAATATTTTAACCAATCTTAAATAAACTATATTGTAAAAACCTTATTTGTACTTTTTACCCCATAAACTCATATTAATTCTTCCTGGGAACATGCCTTACTTAATAACTTTGCATAAACTTATTCATCTTATTCTCTACAAATACACTGCTTATAATCAAATAACATCTTCACTATTTGATATCTATAAAAAATATTGTAAAAGACCTTCCCTCAACCCTTGCACCACTTATATTTTCCTTATACCCCACAAGTTTATATTTATTCTTCAACAAAACATTCTTTATAAGCTTATATAAATTTTCAGCAAAGCATTCCTTAAAATTAACTTTAGTGTTAATATACTTCAGGACAAAAGTGAAAGTTTGGTCAGTAGCCCATAACAATTCAAACGTAAGATTACTTAATATAACTTTTCAAAACAAATCATGTCCCTAAATAAAAGTCTAGTCATTCATTTTCACTACTACTATCCTCCCCAGGCAAAAAGATTGTAATTTTTCTATCTCGATTTTTTCCTGACTTTTTTGCGAACCTTCTTCTTCAGTCTTATTCCTCCATCTCATCATGTTGAGAAACTGACCGGGACATGTTCAGAAAGTTTAAACAAGGTATGCCGTATATATCGGGAAATTCCAACATTCCAAAATCAAATTCTGATTATTATTTTTTTACAGAACTTGGCTGAGGAAAGACTCGTAAGATTATGCCACCATCTGCTGGAAGAATTTGGAAAGACTTGGCAGAAAGTGGAGAACGAAAAGAAAGGAAACGGAAAGTGGAGAACGAAAAGAAAGGAAAGCCTTGGGGTAAGGTAGTCCTTGACTTACAACAGTTCATTTAGTGACCATTCAAAGTTACAACGGCACGGAAAAAGTGACTTAGGGCTGTTTTCCACAGCATTTCCCAGGGTCACACAATCCAGATCCAGACACTAGGCCACTGATTCACATTTACGACGGTTGCAGTGTCCCAGGGTGACATGATCCCCTTTTGCGACCGTCTGACCAGCAAAGCCAATTCACTTAACAACCTTGTTGCTGATTTAACAACTGCAGAGATTCACCTAACAATGGTGGCAAGAATGGTTCGTAAAATGGGACAAAACTCACTTAAAAATGTCTCACTTAGCAACAGAAACTTTGGGCTCAATTGTGGTCGTAAGTTGAGGACCAACCATGTTTCAACGGTCATCAGTGTGAAAAAGGGACGTAAAACACTTTCTTCAGTGCTATTGTAGCTTCGAACGGACACTAAATGACCGGTTATAAGTTGAGAACTACCTGTCCTGATATTTCTATGCCTTTTTGGTCTGCCTTTCTCCACTTTGGGGCATCTACCATAATTAGACGCTATTCTTTTCTAAAGAAAAGAAGAATTAGGGGCGACATGATAGCAGTTTCCCAGTATTTGAGGGGCTACCCCAAAGAAGACGGGGTCCAATTATTCTCCAAAGCACCAGAAGGCAGGAGAAGAAACCACGGAAACTCATCAAGGAGAGAAGCAACCTGGAATTGAGGAGAAACTTCCTAAGAAAGAAGACAATTAACCAGTGGAACAGCCTGCCACCAGAAGTCGTGGGTGCTTCATCAGTGGAGGCTTTTAAGAGGACAAAGTTATCTTAGATTGTGTAAATTCTCCTGCTTGAGCAGGGGTTCGGTTAGAAGACCTCCAAGGTCAGGGGTGAATCTCCTGGTTCGGACCAGATTGCCCGATCCGGTAGCGATGGCGGCGGGTGGTTGGGAGAACCGGTAGCAAAAATCCCTGCATCCCCCCCCACACACACACCATGCCCAGCTGACCCGCACGATCATCAGAGGCTTTTTTTTTACTTTTAAAAGCATTTTTTCTACAACCTCTTCCGCCGAAAAAATGCTTCCGCTGATCCCAGCTGAGTTGCCTGATTGGCAGAGGCTTTTCAAAGCATTTTTTTGCATTTGCAGAAAAAATGCTTTGAAAAGTTAAAAAAACAAAGTTGGCCATGCCCACCCAGTGACATTACCCCCCCCAAGCCACGCCCAAAGAACCGGTAGTAACAAATTTTACATTTCACCCCTGTCCAAGGTCCCTTCCAGCTCTATTCTATTCTTCTTCTTCTATTCTCAAAACAATTTCCCCTAGGAGACGCACATGAATATATGATTATGGACAATGTCTGTACTGAACAACTCCCTTAATCCCTTTAAAAGTCATTAAAGCGATCACGGACGCAGGATGACCTGGTTTATGACCGGTCCAACTTACAACCTATGAGGCTGGGCTCATTCAGGGCTGAAAGTTGAAAGGACTGCCAGGAACAGATATGAGGAGGGGACCAGTGCTCGGCCACCTTCTGGCTTAACAAACTAAGTTGAGAAACATCGCATGCTTTCCAAAGGAGATCAGGGCCCATGGGAAGACGCCTTTGGGATCCAGAGGTTTTCCCGAAGGCTTTTATTCAATGCTCCATCTATGTGGATAATAATGAGCATCTTTTTGGAGGACATTAGATCTCCCCCCACGGAGTGTTCAGCTCTCTGCATCTGCCCTACTCTAGGCGTTCCTATTTCTGTTGGGAGACGAGCAAGAGTGGAGATGTTCCAGATATCATCGATGGTTGATGGTTGCTACCACCCTTCTCCAATAGCACCTGTGGCTCTGTGACCTTCTCGTGGAAACTTCTCCTCTCTCTGACATTAAATTGTTCTGCCTATCTCCAGGGCCTGTTTCCACAATCTCCCTGCCAGGTCTTCTTTCTGCGACGTTCCTTCGTGGTCCTTCACGATGTAAGAATTATCTTCACGCTTCCTCGCTTTCCCCAAAGACCAGCTGGAAGGCAGGTGCCCAGAGGGTCATGGGTTGCCCCTTCCCCACTTTGGAAGAGCTTTATAGCTCCCGCTGGCTTTAGAAAGTTCAAAGCATCCTTAAGGATCCATTTCACCCTGGGCCCCCCTCTTTTTGAACTATTACCATCTGGCAGACGGTACAGGACAATAAAAACAAGGACAAATAGGCTGAAAAACAGCTTGTATCCCAGAGCAGTAACTATACAATTCTACGTACAGTGCAATATGAATACAATACGAGGGTTTTTTAATTCAATTGCATACAATGTGAAGGAAGTGTGTTTTTGTTTTATTTTTATAGGGTTTTTAAAAAGTATAATATACAGTGAGGATGGCACTTAATTTCATTCTATGAGGTGCCATGACAATAATGAAAACTATGAAACTATGAAACTATTATTGCTTGGTCTCGGAGATCCTCCTGATGCCTTTGGAGAGGAGTTGACTACTAACTAGACCCGGCTTGATCAGATGGCCACACTGCCGAAAGATTTCTTGCATTGAGTCAGCTGCAGCCTGAGCCACTGAGGCTTCGGAATCGCCTTGCAGATCCTGGAGACCTGAAACGAATCCAGAAAACAAAGGATTTCCGGGATCAACCGTGAGAACCAGCCCTGATCAGCGACAGAGCTTCTGGAGAAAAACTCCTTGTTTCAAGCGAGGGAACTTTGAAACTCACCCAGGAAAACTTCTTTCATTTGTTTTGAAGTCATCACTTCCGGTTGCATGTATTGCGCGCAGCAGCCTGGGCACGTAAAAAGAAAACGTTGGTGGGGTTAACAGAGACGGCTAAATCGACTGATTCAGGAAAGAAACGCGCAATTCATTGGTTTCCACTTGGAAGAGTCGCTTTGGGACTTTACGGGATGGTTCCAGGGATTGGGTCTGTCTAATAATAAGAAGGACGAGGGGTAGCCGTTCTTCCTCTGTTTTTGTCTCCAGGCCTCACTGGAGGCTTTCAAGAAGAGATTAAAGAAGAGATTGGACAGCCACTGGTCTGAAATGGAATCGGGTCTCCTGCTTTAGCAGGGGGTTGGACTAGAAGACCTCTAAGGTCCCTTCCAACTCTATTACTTTATGTTCTAGGACTGTGCAAACAACCATCATCTTGGAAAAAAATCTAAGCAGCCTTGAATCCAGTTAATACTAGAATGGGAGGCCAGCTGGAAATATTTCCAGAGAAAAAGCCACGGCTGTGGGTTTGCCTATACAAGAGAGAGGGATACAGGCCAGGTAGTCCTCGACTTCTAACAGTTCATTTAGTGACCATTCAAAGTTACAATGGCACTGAAAAAAGGAACTTACGACTGCTTTTCACACTTGGAAGCGTTGCCACATCAAGATCAAAATCCGGATGCTTGGCAAACCGACTCGTATTTATGACGCTTACAGTGTCTTGGGGGTCAAAGATCACTTTTTGCGATCTTCGGCTGAGCCAAATCCGGGAGGAAGCCAGATTCACTTAACAACCATGTGGCTAACTTAACAACGGCAGCGATACCCTTAAGAAAGAGGGCAGGAACTGCCTGAGAAACTGTTGCGCGATCGTAGCCGTTCCGGAGAAGCCACACGGTATAAGAGCAGCTTCCAGTCTGATTAAGCGACATGGCTTAATTCTGCATAGATCCTTTTGGTGACAAGGCCGCCCGCCTGTCTTGGGTTTTCCTGCCCTCCTTCCAGAGTTGGCATTGGTGATTACCAATTAAGAGGGCAGCTGCCTCGCGATGGGAAGAGTTCCGGCTCCTCAGGAATCCCAGCATCTGATCCAACATCGCAGGAAGGTTTTGCTTGCATTTATTCATCTGGGGAAAACAAGGCAACAAAGAAGCCAATGAACTATAGAGCTTCCTTTTTTTTTTTTTAACCAAGGGGCCGCTTTCTTGGTCAAAGCCAGCTGGGTGACTTTGGGAGTTCTAGTCCCTCCTTAGTCACGATGGCCAGCTGGGTGACTTTGGTGCAGTCCCTCTCTCTCAGGGCAACCCACCTCACAGGGTTGTTGTGAAGAAAAGAAGAAGTATTAGGGATGCCCACCATCTTGAACTATTTATAAAAATAAGAAAGGCAGGGCAAAATAAAGAAATAAACGGTTAGTTTACTCTAATCTGGAAGAAAACAGGCCAGCTTGGCTCCTACTTACAACCACGTAGCAGATGTTGGAGTACATGCTATGAAGACTGGTGTACATTTCATAGTCAAACAAGTTGCTGGGAAAGCCCCCCCAGTTCATAAAGGACACGCAGGAGTCGAGGGTCTTCCTGGAGACCTGGCCGAGGGAGGAAAGACACCTAGTTGGGTCATGAAAGGTCTTCAAGAAAACAACCAAGTTCAGGGAGCACCAAGGACTCCACAACTTCAGGATTGTCTACAATGTCTTTGCATTCTCCAGAGTGTCCACGTGGTACAACCACGTTGCTCTGAGTGAAGATGGGGGTACAGAGTGGTCTCTGTGAAGGTAGCATGATCAGAGCAGGAGCTCAGGTTAGCCAGCCCTTCAACTCACCTCTTTTGTCCGATCATTTGACAGTTGTATGAGGAGGGGAATAAGGCTGTTCAGGATGTTTTCGGCCATATTACTGTTCCGTAACTCCTTCAGTCCTTTCAGGAGCAAGCCAAAAATGGTGATGGAGGTATTCCTCAGTTCGATGTCGTCCTACGAAGGAAGAGAGACAGGTTAGTCCCTCCAATAGCAGAATAGCCATGCAGAAGTTTCTTGAAGTTTGCAGGAGAACACACAAGTTCAGAGCACACCTATTCCCAGTTCAATGTCCATGGAGATGGTCAATCATCCAGGTCATGGTTGCCCCAAAGATGGGGACCCCAACTCCAGTATGCTGGCTGGAGAGTTCTGGGAGTTGAAGTCCTCACCTCTTAAAGTTGCCAAGGTTGAGAAATCCTGATCTAGACCAGAGTTGTTCAATCTTAGCAGCTCCTTCTGGACTTTCTCCCATCTTTATGGGAGAAAGAGAGAGATAGAGGGAGAGGGAGAATGAAAGGGAGTGCAGGAGGGAGGGAGGGAAGGAGGGAGGGAGGAGGGAGAGAGAGAGAGTGAAAGAGAGAGAGAGAGAGGGAGGAAGGGAGTGAGGAGGGGGAGAAAGAGAGGGAGAGAGGGAGGGAAGAGGGGGAGAGAGGGAGGAAGGGAGGGAGGGAGGGAGAGAGAGGTGGAAAACCAGTTTGTTATGATTTGGTTGACTTACATCATGAAAATGTTTTAGAAGGAGCGGAATGAGGTTGACTGCCTTCACCGCATGGGTTTTGATATCGAGGTTCCTGAGGAGGAAATGCAGGGTCCTTATAGCTTCTTTTGCCAAGGTCTTCTGTTCGTGACAAGCGCAGTTTAGCACTGGCATCAAGAGGGGTTCCAAGATGTTCTTCTGGAGGAAGCAGGGAAAGAAACGAGCAATTAAACGGTCACTGGAGTTCTCTGAGTCTCACAGCGATCATGACAAACGCAAGAGAAGGCCACAGAGCATAGAAGAAGAGGGTTGAAAGGGAACTTGGAGGTCTTCTAGTCCAACCCCCTGCTCAAGCAGGAGACCCTAGACTCTGCTGGACAAATGGTTATCTAAACTCTTCTTGAAAAGCTCCAGTGATGGAGCACCCATAACTTCTGGAGGGAAGTCGTTCCAAGGATGAATTGTTCTCAGGGTCAGGAAATTTCTCCTTAGTTCCAGGTTGTTTCTCTCCTTCATTAGTTCCCATCCGCTGCTTCTCGTTCTGCTTTCAGGGGCTTTGGAGAATAGGTTGACCCCCTCTTCTTTGGGGCAGCCCTTCAAATACTGGAAGACTGCTCTCAGGTCTCCCCTGGTCCTTAACAGAATACCAGAGATGGAAGGGACCTTGGAGGTCTTCGAGTCCAACCCCTGCTCAAGCCAGAACCCCTATACCATTTCAGACAAATGTCCTCCAAGAGGATCTGGCCTCTACTTGCACCTTCAGATCTTCCAGGGTTGCAGCCATCTTTGTAGAAGAGACACCACTCTAGCTGTCCTCTTTCTGCTGGTTGCCTTCTTCTTCTCCTTCTTCTCTCCTTCCCAGCCTTGTAGACTTCCCAGAGAGCGAGGTCACACCTGCTACTACCTTGGAAGCCACTCCCTTCCTGCCCCCCATCTCTTACCTCAAACGGGTGTTGGATGAGGTTCCCCAGTCCTCTAACGCTGAAAGTCTGTATCAGCGGATATGGCTGGGTCATCCATTCCTTCAGCACCTGGAGGATGTCTTGGATGACAAAGAATTGGCAAATTTCCGGGTGAAACAGCAGCTGAAGAAGAAGAGTGGAGATATGGAGCGTTAGCCAAGCCAAGGAAGAGAACTTCCCTGAGAGCCTCGACTAAGGATGCCACTTTCAGCCATTACGGGGAGAGAAAAAGAAAATAAACACAGTCCTCGGTTAGTGACCGCTGAAAGTCACAACGGCATTGACAAAAGAGATACGTCCATTTTTCAGAATTATGACCATGGTAGCATCCTCATGGTCATGTGATCAAAATTTGGGTACTTGCCGGTCCATATTTGAGTTGAAGATGTGGCCCTTTCGTCAACTTAACTGATCCGTTATGGGTGTACATTGTTATAATTTTAAATTGTTTTAATTGGGTTGTTGATTTTAATTTATTGTGATTTGTATTGGATATTGTTTTTGTAAGCCGCCCTGAGTCCCTCAGGAGAATGGCGGCATATAAATATATATATATATGACGGTCGCAGTGTTTCGAGGTTACGTCATCCCTTTTGTGACTGTCTGATAGGTAGTGTAAATGATAGTTGCAAGAATACAAAAAATAATGCAAAAAGTAAAAGGAATTTGGGGTCATTGAGTCTTCCTTCCTCCCTTTCTCCCATCCTCCCTCCCTCAATCTCCTTCCTTCCTTCCTTCCTTCCTTCCTCCCTCCCTCCCTCCCTCCCACAACTTCTGGAGGCAAGCCATTCCACTGATTAACAGAATACCAGGAGACCTTGGAGGTCTTCTAGCCCAACCACCTGGTGAAGCAGGAGACCCTCTACCATGTCAGACAAATGGCTGTCTAGTTTCTTCTTCAAGACCTCCAGTGATGGAGAACCCACAACTTCTAGTTTCTAACCATAAAGTTCTGTTGAACCCTGGGCAACTTTCCTTGAGCTCCAGAAGGTTGGGGTGCATCTCAAGGTCTCCTCACCTCCGAAAAGAAAACCATCCCAATGGTTTTGTGTCTTAAATCGGGGTGGCGCACGTAGGTCTCAGCCTGTCGGAGCATGACCTTCAGCTCATGTTTCGAATAGTTGAACAAGATCCTAAGAGAATAAATATGGAGAGATCAGACAAGATCTGCTGGTTAGGGAGAAGAAAATCACCAAGCTAGAGAAATCATGAGCTGAATGATCGATAAATGAATTACTCAATGAATTACTCCATTTAGAGAATTTCTCACCCTCCCTCTCTCCCTCTCCCCTTCCTCTCTCTCTCACCCTCCCTCTCTCTTTCTCCCTCTCCTTCTCCCCTCCCTCTCCTCCCCTCTAATCTTTCCTCTCTCTCACTTTTGCCTTCTGTGTGTCTCTCTCCCTCTTTCTCTCCCTCTTTCTCTCCCTCTCCCCTCTCCCTCTCCCCTTCCCTCTCTCTCCCCTTCCCCCTATCTCTCTGCCTCCTCTTCTTCCTCCTCTCCCTCTGCCTCCCCTCCCTCTCTCACCCACTGCCCCTCGTAGCCAAGCTCTTTTGACTTTTAATTTCTTACCGGACCAGGTGGAAAATGCCTTCAAACACACTTTCAGGACTCATCAGCATCGCCCAACATTGAACCATATCTAAGTCCTTGAACTCCTCCTGATAGCCGGTGCGCAAGATGAGGTGTTTGACGGCTTTGACTGCGTTGCTAAATGAAACAAAGGCAGAAGAGTTGGTGCCAATCATTCAGCTGATCCCCCTGCACTTCCGACCGTTACAGTATCCCTATGGTCATGTGGTCAGAATTCAGACTCTCGGCAACTGACCCATATTTATGACGGTCAATGTGTCTCAGAGTCACGCGATCCCCTTTTGGGACCTTCTGACAAGCAAAGTCAACGGGGAAGCCAGATTCACTTAACGACCATGGGACTTAACCAGTGCAATGATTCACTTAACCACTCTGGCAAGAAAGGTTGCAAAATGGGACAAAGTTCACTTAACGACTGTTTCCTGAGCTTTGCAGAAATGGAGAAAGGATCCAGATTGGGCCCAGGAGATTCCTTACCCCAGATGGTAGGTCTGTTCTGACCCGCTCTTGCCTGCTCCCAGCAGAAAATAGATGTGCGTCACGAGCGCCAGGAGCAGGCTGGAGAACTTATGCTGGACAATGGTTGCTGCCTCAGGAAGCGAGAGGAGGAAGGAGAGCGCATTGGTGGCCTAGAAACAGGAGGAGAGGAGAGTCAGCTCGGGCTCATCAGGTTACTTAGATTCCTCATCATCATCTATTTCTTCTTTTAACGACCCCCTAATCCCTTGCGGGGTGGAGTCTGGGCAACTGAATGGAGCTGAGGCTTTCCTGGCTGGATGCCCTTCTTGTCGCCAATGCAGAGTTTTGTTCGGCAGATACATTCTCATTGTGCCCAGAGAAAGAAAAAAATCCTCATGTCCATGAAAGCTGAGCCAGGAATGTCCATGTCTGAGACACGGAGCAAAAGGTTGCTAGAAGTGGGACTTCTGAAACTCCCATTCTACACCCCCTCCAGACTTTGAGAGGCCAGTGGGGTGTAGATACAGGACAAAAGGGAGACAACGAGTAGCACAAGTGAGACAGAACTGGGGACAAAGAGATCGGTAACCTCACGTTTCTCTGTTTGTCTTCATTCCTAAGTGGGCTCTTGACTCTCCACCTCTTAGGGGTCCTTGGAGGGGCCCTGGGTGCTGTCTGAGCGTGTGTTTTTTGGTTGCAGATGTTTCATGACCCAGCTAGGTAACATCATCAGTGCTGGAAGAGTTAGGCTTAGAGGTAGGGTTAGACTGGTTGGGTCGTGAAACATCTGCAAGAAAACCACCAAGCTCAGTAAGCACCAAGGACCCCACAGTTCAAACCTGGACTACAAATCTATTGGTCTTAATTAATTAAATTTCTCCACTGGCCATCTGAGCAATCTGACACTGGGAAGTTTACAACAATGTAATAAAACAATATAACACATAATAAAAATACAGATTAAGAATATTTAAAATAAGATATGACACAAAGTACTCCGTTGGGTGTTTGCCTTTGTTGGTTCCTATCATGTATTTTCTTAAATCAAACTCTTTTTTAGTTATTTCTGTAAGAAATAACGTAAGAAATGAATAAAGGAATCAATTGAATTATGAATGATTGGATGAGTAAAGGAATGAATAAATGAAGGAATGTATGAATAAACGAATAAATCAATGAACGGATACATGAATGAATGGATTAATGAATAGATGAACCGATGGATGGATGGGTGGATAGATGATAGAGCTGGCTGGCTGGCTGGCTGGATGAATGGGTGGATGGATGGATGGATGGATGAATATCAAAGCTGTTCTGGTGAGGAAGCCCACAGATGCCTCTACTTTCAATGGGGCACTTTGGGGGGAAGGGGGGCTTACCTCAAATTTTGCTCCGATTTCAGCCCCCACCAGTTTGCCCTCTGCCTCCCTCCAGCCAGGGCGTGCCTGCTCCTGATGAGGAGACCCCCGAGGGTGACTCTTCTGCTCAGCCCCTTCCCCCTTTCCTCAGGACTGGCCCACCTGCAGATCTCAGGAAAGGAGAGCCACCGGTTGAGGGCTTACCGCAATGGGCATGATGGATTTGCTTGTTCTCCTCCCAATAGCTTCGGTGCTGGGATCGTGGTCATCAAGCCTTTTGAGGAGGGGCTTCATGATCTTCAGGTTAGCATAGGGGTCTGCAGCCAGCGCCCTCCACAGTTCCCTGGCACTTCTGTGCAGGTGGAAAAATGGATTGGGGAAAAAAATCAGATTCTTTCCCCATTTTCAAAGAGACGGCCATTCCAGATAGATTAACCCCCCCAACGGAAGAAAGGGTTAGAGAACCGATGGCCAAATGAACTGCTTTAAGGCATGGAAAAAAATATAGCTACAGGTAGTTCTCGACTTGCAACCGTTTGTCTAGTAGCCATTCAAAGGAGGGCCTCTGCGCCACCGGAAGTGCCAGAGAACCCAGAACTGGTCAAGGGGGGGGAGGTTTCTAGGAGCAGTGTGTCTACAGAATTAACCCAAAGGTGCTTTTCACAGAAGGACCGAGTTGGAAGGGACCTTGGAGCAGTGGTGAAATTCAAAAATGTTCCCAACCGGTTCTGTGGGCGTTGGTTGGTGGGCATGTGACCGGGTGGCCGTTTCTTGGTGGTCATATGACCAGGCGGCCGTGGCTTGGTGGTTATGTGTCCGGGTGGGCGTGGCTGCACAACTGATTCACACACAATGCAGAACCTCACTGAATCACAGAGAGCTCAAAAGCAAACGATCACACTTTACACAAAAGTAACACAAAAGCTACACAACTGACTCACATACAATGCAGAAGCAGCTGGACTTTACACAAAATGGCCCCTGCAACAAACAGGAACCTCACAGACAATCAGGCACAGCTGATTTTCTCACAGCTGACTGGTAGTAAAAAAATGCTGAAATTAGAAATTACAAAAAGGTTCCGACATTGCCCGGCACAGCTGATTGTCGTACGTTTTAAAGCGTTTTTTCTTACTACCGGTTCGGGCAAACAGTAGCAATTATTACTATCGGTTCGGGCGAACCAGACCAAACCAGAGGATTTCACCCCTGCCTTGGAGGTCTTGTACTCCAAACCGCTTCTCAGGCAGGAAATCTTATCCCATTTCAGACAAATGGCTGTCCAATCTCTTCTTGAAAACCTCCAGTGATGGTGCACCCACAACTTCTGGAGGCAAGTTGTTCCACTGGTTAATTGTTTGCACTGCTAGGAAAGTTCTGCACATTGTAGGTTGCTTCTCTCTTTGATTCGTCTCCACCCTTTGCTTCTTGTCCTGCCCTCAGGTGGTTTGGAAAATAGGTTGACCCCCTCCTCTTTGTGGCAGCCCCTCAGATATCAGAACACTGCTATCCTGTCCCCCCTCAATCCTTCCTTTCATCGAACTAGAGAGACCCAATTCCTGCAACTCTTCTTCATATGTTTTAGGCTCCGGTTCACTAATCATCTTCGTTGCTCTTCTCTGCACTCTTTCAGAGTCTCTGCATTGTTTCTACAGTGTGGCGACCAAGAAAGTTAAAAAACCAAGGAGGTCCAGCTGCCTTTTGGAAAAGCACCTTTGGGACAATCATGACCTGGATGGTGGAGACAACCAGCCTAGGAATCTCTCAGAATTCAGATCGACTGCACAGCCAACCAGCGACTGCACTGGCCCTCAACCAACCCAATGCAACCTCCCCCCCAATCAGCACATGACCTGCCCACCCCAAGCTACAGATATTCACCCCTATCGCAAATGGTTGAGAATCTCTGTAGAGTACAAGAAAACAGGAGGCACATCTCCTTGAGGTTCTTCTTACCCATCGCACGCCACCGAGCACTCGAGGAGAATATCCACGACTTTGTTCACCCGTTTGGACGCCAGGTGACACACTGCCTTTAGCGTTTGTTGTTTGGTGGCAGGGTCCAAGATCTTCGGGAGACGTCGGTAGATCTCCTTGAGGATCATGGGCAGCTATGGCAAAAGAGAAATCCAAGGGATGACCAACTTTCTCAACAGCCCTAAGATTACCTGGTGGTCTCCATCCAACCCTAGCCTTCTTAAATCCAGCTGAAGTGTTGTCACCAAGTCAACAAGGTCTCACCCATTCTCATCTTTCTTTTCTACAAAATCTCCTCTATCCCTTTTGCTCCAAACCCTGCCATTTTCTTACCTCCTCCATGTCCATCCCACATTCTTCCAAGAACGAATTGAGCAGGAGTCCCGCACTGTGTGAAATGTTTTTGTCCAGGTGTGTCAGAGCTGCCAGGGCTTTTAAGATCAGGTCGTTTATTTGTGACGGGCTCAGATGCTCGCCAAAGGCCTATCGGAAAGAAGAAAAGGAGACCATGAAGAGATGCATCAGGGTTTTGACAAGCCAGAGACTTTGACCCGTATCTGGGGACAGCACCCCATGTAGAGAGGCAGGCCGTATTCCATGACATCCACCACGTGATATTAGGATGTGGGTGAAAGAAGCCAACATGGCAGCCGAGATTGCCTGCTCCTAGACATTGTGGGGGATGGATATCCACCCTCCGGCCTTTGGAGCCTGCCGTCCCCACTGTGATTTTGACTTTTTTGAGTATCTCCAGGTCAAGAGGAGGAGAAAAAGGAAGGTCAATAAGAAGCCAGGCAAAATGCTGAACGAAAACGTACCGTAGCCATTTTGGAGACGTTATTATAAAATATTGTTGGGCCCGAAAAGGAGAAGTCTTCCCTCAGCCAAGTGACGACCTTCCCCTTCTTGTTTCTAGGTTTGTCATCCATTTCTTTGGCTTTGGAGGGAGGAAAACAAGAGAAGGTCAGATTTTGGCATTCGGAACTTCTGAACATCCTTCGTCTGACGGCCGGTTTAGTCGTTCCAACAGAAGAGAAGATCTGTAGCTCAGGGCTGACCTGAGGGGTCCCTGGTGCTCTCTGGGCTCGGTGGTTTTCTCGTTACCTAGTTGGGTCATGAAACCTTCACAAGAAAACAACAAAGCTCAGAGACACCAGTCCTCCTCCTCCCCACTCGCTCCCTCTTTCTCTGCCCCCCCCTTTCTCTTATCTCACTGATCAGGAACGAAACAGGTACAATGACCTCTTTAGTGGTCCAATTACAGGCAGTCCTCGACTTATTACGGCCACAATTGAGTCCTAAGCAAGACAGTTATGAAGCGAGTTTTGCCTCAGGTTGCGATTTTTTTTCTTGCCAACCTGGTTAAGTGAATTGCCGCAGCAGTTAAGTTAGCAACCCGGTTGTTAAGTGAATCCGTCTTCCCCATTGACTTTGTTTGGCAGAAGGTCACAAAAGGGATCACATGACCCTGGGACACTGCGACCGTCATAAATCGGAGTCAGTGGCCAAGTGTCCAGATTTTGATCCCGTGAGCATGGGGATGCGGCAACGGTCGTAAATGTGAAAGACAATCACAAGTCACTTTTTTTCAGTGCCGGTTAAACTTTGAATGGTCACTAAATGAATTGTTGTAAGTCAAGGACTACCTGTAACCCCTTTTCTAGGTTAACACAATAGATGGGACTGTAAATGGAGGGGAAATATAGGGCTACATAAGAGACAAATTACATAAATGAAGGAATGAAGGAATGAACCAACAAACGAATGAACAAACGAATGAATGAATCTAACCGGATTTAACCCAGACTACCTTGGTCTGATGTGCAAATGAAGCATTAGGTTGTGAATTGATTGTGTGCTGCCTGGGGAATTCTGGGCATTGAAATCCACATGGCTTAAAGTTGCCACTGGGTTAAGCTTTTAACTAGCCAAATTTAACCGATCCTTTTCTTTAGGTAAACCATTGATATAAGTGCCTGTCTTTCAACCGATTGTGGACGGCTCCCAATTAAAAATTAGAAGACACGTAAAATGGGGTTGAAACTATAAAATTAACAAATAATGTATTGCAATTATAAACCCTCTTTAGCTCTTTCCTTAACAATGCCCACTCAACCCGTAACTTGGTTAACCCGTTTTCTGGCTTCCTGCAATACATGCAGCCATCCAATGACTAAAAGGTGGCTTTGCAAAACACGCTAAGACCCAATCCATGTGCCAAGACTCACAAGCCCAGGCTGGCTGATGGCAGATGCCTAGCCTAACTCTGTGGTCGGCAAACTGCAGCTCGCGAGCCACATGCGGCTCTTTGGCCTCTTGAGTGTGGCTCTTCCACAAAATACCACCTGCGGGCGCGTACGCACAGTGCGATTGGAACTTCGTGGCCCATGCGCAGAAGTTGGTTTTCGGCCTGGGCGAGTCTATTCTGAAGAAGTGGCGTTAGAAGAAGTGGGGGTGTCTTGCGGGCGAGAGACGGGAGACGGGAGACGCGGTGCAGGTGGGCCATGGGATACGCAGCGTGGGAGAGGCGCACGCGATTCATGCACGAGTTGAGTGAGCCAGTCAGTCAGCAATCTCCTTGTGCAGTGGTTAGTGCTAGTCGCATCCGCCAATCACGCGCGGGTGACTACTCGGAGCATAAAGTTACCTGTATTTTTCCAACCAGCTGCAAATCCTACAGGTATTTTTGTCATCAATTTAAGAATTGTAATTATTTTGTGTTGGTGGCTTTATTATTATAAAATGAAACATTTTTTAGGTGCCCTGTTTGACATGGCTACAAAGAAGAAGCAAAGAAAAACGGAAGACGAAAACCATGAATTTAAAGTTGAATGGACCGAGACTTTCGCGTTTGTTCAAAACTTAAATGGCCTTCCGACCTGTCTTATTTGTCAGGAAAAATTGGTGCATAACAAGAAATCAAATTTGGAGAGACACTTTAAAACTAAACACGTGCCATTCAGTAGTAAATATCCTGTCGGTGATGCAAGGAAGAAAGCAGTTGAGGAACTTCAGAAGAGTCAAGAAAAATCAAGTTCTGTATTTAATTACTGGATTCAATCTTCCAACAATGTTAATATTGCAAGTTTTGCGGTTAGTCAAAAGATTGCTAAGAGAGGAAAACCATATACAGACGGCAAATACATAAAAAGTTGTTTTATAAATGCATCCGAAGAGCTATTTCAGGATTTTAAGAACAAAGCCGATATTCTAAAAAAAATTAAAGAGTTACCATTGTCTGCTAAAACAGTGAAAGACAGAACAGTCAAAATGTCTTCGAATATAACCAACCAGCAAGTCGAAGATCTTAAATTGGTTTCAGCTTTATCAATAGCAGTTGACGAGTCTTGTGACATAAATGATACAGCTCAAGTTTCACTTTTTGTACGATTTATTTCATCTACAGGTCCTAAAGAAGAAATTTTAGGATTATTGCCACTCAAAGGTCAAACACGTGGAGAGGACATGGCAATGCTGTAATTGAGTACATTGAAAAACATCATATTCCACTCGATAAAATTGTCTCAATTTCAACAGACGGGGCGAAAAGTATGACCGGCGTAAGAAACGGGTTTGTTGCTATTTTGAAAGAAAAAATTAATCACGAGGTACTTACTTACCATTGCATCATTCATCAAGAAGCGCTTTGTGCTCAGACATTTCCAGAAGAAATTTGCAAAGTTATGGAATTGGTGATTAAGATTATCAACTCCATGATAACTAAACCTCTTAATCATCGCCAATTTAAAGGATTTTTAGTTGAAATGGAGAGCGAGTACGCCGATCTTCTGCTGCATAACAAGGTACGTTGGTTATCAAGAGGAAACGTTTTGAAACATTTCGCTTCCTTATTAACAGAAATTAAAGCATTTCTCCTTGAGAAGGGGATTCGCTATCCAGAACTAACGAACGATCAGTGGATCCAAAAATTTTATTTCATGGTAGACATTACGTCTCATCTGAATCAGCTTAATCGTAAACTACAGGGGAAAGGAAACACCATTTTTTCGATGTTAGAAGAAGTTATTTCATTCGAAAACCAATGATCTCTTTTTGCTCAAGATTTTGAAAGAGAAACTTCGATTCACTTTCCAAGCCTGTTGAAACATCGCCAAGAAAATAATTCTGATATTGACATTTGCTATTTCAAAACAACACTTTTAAATATGAGGGAAGCTTTTCTCAACAGGTTTCAGGAATTCAGAAACAGCAAAGCGACGTTAGCCTTTGTTAAAAAGCCTCTTAATGCTACTGTAACAGAATTAAATGTTTCTCCCTTTAATATTGACATTGGCAACTTTGAAATGCAATTGCTGGATTTCAAAAACAAAGAATTGTGGAGCTCGAAATTTGAACGTCTTTGTGCTGATACAGAAATATTGGAGAAAAATAAATGTGAACTTAGTTCACAGCACAAGTGGTCTGCTTTGAAAGACCCGGAGAAGGAAGATATGATGATTTTTAACACCCGGAATAGTATTCCTGACTCATATCATCAACTGAAAAAAATAGCATTTGCTGTTTTTTCCTTATTCGGGTCTACATAGTTATGTGAACAATCATTTTCAAGCATGAACCTTATCAAGAGTAAATTGAGAAGTTGTCTTATTGATGAGAACCTGGAATCGTGCCTAAAATTAAAAACAACATACAAACCTGACTTACTCAAACTTTCCAAGGAGATGCAAGGCCATTGTTCACATTAGTGTTTGTCAGTCATTGTCATGATTTAATTTTATGGATATTGTAAGGTCAATTGTAAGAAATTTAATTTTATCAATAAATAATATCGTTATTAAGTATGAGATCAAGTTTTATTCAACGTACCTATAGTTTAACTAAGACTTAAAACTTTAAGTAAAGTTTATTAAGTTAATTTTAGGGAACGTTGTGGAGTGAAAGAAGATGTAGTGTCGAGGAGATGGTTTGGACATATAAAGAGGATGAACGAAAGGAGATAGACGAAAGAAGTATACAGGACGAGTGTGGATGGGAGAGATGGAAGGGGTCGACCTCAGCGAACGTACCTCCATCAGATTGAGGACGTTCTTAGCAAAGGCCAGTTTAGGAGTACCCTAATTAAGTTAATAACAATGTACCTACCTATCTAGTTTAAGTTTAACCGATTTGGCTCTCCAAAGAAATTTCAATCGTTGTACTGTTGATATTTGGCTCTGTTGACTAATGAGTTTGCCGACCACTGGCCTAACGGATCCACTTAACGTGAGAAACTCAGTCTTCAAATGACCCCTGGCCCTGAGAGGTGCCAATACCAACGGCCAATTCCAGGCATCTCTGCCCAGGCAACCGACCGGGGTCTTGGTCACGCCACAAGCTGTGCCACCCAGTGCTCTCCTGGGCAGTGCGCATCCCTGGGCTCCTGGCAGCCCTTGGAGTCCAACTTTCTCACCCATTTTGCTCATGATGAGGTGGTGGAGGTGGTAGGCGGCCTCTGCGGACGTCTGGCCAACTTCTTTGCTGGTGTCGCCAACGTGCAGGCCCAGCAAAGCCACCAGCTGTCCCAGCAAAGAAAAGTCACCTGTGGGCTAATGAAAGGAAGCAAAAAGGAGGGGAAAGATGAGAAGGGGGGCTCATGAAGGTTTCAGCCAACTGAAATCAGAGCATAGGAACCATAGCACCACAGAATCCTAGAATCCTACCTTTTAGAATTCTAGAATCACAGAATCTTAGAAACATAAAATCTTAGAATTTTAGAATTATCCAATATTTGAATCTTAGTAGACTAGAATCATAGTCATAGATTCATAAAATCAGTGAATCCTAGAATCTTTGAATAATAGAATCTTAGAATCATAGAATCTTTGAATTTCTAAATCATACAATCTTTGAATCTCAGAATCTCTGAATCTCTGAATCTTAGAACCTTAGAATCCCAGAACCTCAATTGCTGGAAGGGACTGTGGAGGTTTTCTCCTCCAACCCCTTCATCAAGCGGGACTCCTTCTATCCTCCTGGTCACATCCCAAAGATGCTTTTTCCAAAAGGCAGCAGGACTTTCTTCTTTTTCTTCCTTTCTTTGAAAACATCTCACTGCGCATCCCAAACGGTGACTTACGTCGAAATTGACGTTTTCAGAAACGAACTTCAGGAGGTGTCTGATGCTCTTGATGGCCCTCTCTCTCTCGTGTCTCTTGGGAGATTCAATCCAGGGATTAATGTGCTGCCAGGAAAAACAAAGGAGGAGGAGGAAAGGAAGAATTTGTGATTCACAGTTGGAAGAGCCACAGAAGTTGCCAGGACTGGGGAGAAAATCTAAGGAGCTCAACAAATTTGAGACATTGGTCAATTGAGGTCTATTTTAGACTGAAAACTAGAGTAGCAATTGAAGATTTCTGGAATACAACTAGTCTTACAACAGTTCATTTAGAGCCGTGGTGGCACAGTGGTTAGAACGCAGTATTGCAGGCTAATTCTGCCAACTGCCAGAAGTTCAGCAGTTCCATCCTGATCGGCTCCAGGTTGACTCAGCTTTCCGTCCTTACCAGGTCAGTCAAATGAGGACCCAGATAGGAGAAGAACCTGGGTCCTCATTTAGAGAGGGCTGTAAACCACGGTGAAGCGGTATGTAAGTCTAAGTGCTATTAGTATTTAGTCACTGTTCAAAGTTACAATGGCACTGAAAAAGGGACTTATGACCATTCTTCACACTTATGACCATTGCAGCATCCCTATGGTCACATGATCAAAATTTGAACACTTGGCCAATGACTCATCTTTATGACGGCTGCAGCATCCCAGCTCGGTCCCTAAATGAATGGCTGTATGTCGAGGACTTCCTGTATAAGTAGTCCTTGACTTACGACCAGAATTTGGGGTGCTTACCAAGGTGGATGTTAGGCGACTTGTGACTGGCTTTATGACCTTTTTTTGCCAGGGTTGAACGAATCCCTGTGGTCCTTAAGTGAATAATGCAGTCATTAGCCGAATCTCGCTTTCCCCGTAGACTTTGGCTTGTCGGAAGCCAGTTGGGCAGTTCGCCAATGGTGGTCAGGTGACACCCCCCCCCCAGGATGCTGCAACCATCACAAATACAGGTAGTCCTCGACTTATGACCACAATGAGTCCAAAATTTCTGTTGCTAAAATGAATCCCATCGGCATCGACATAATCTGCATCGGTCAATTGCAGAAGGCAGCTTTACTCGGAACAGCTGCGAGGCTCTATGACAGGGGTGTCAAACTCGATTTCATGGAGGGCCGAATCAAGGTTGTGTTTGACCTCGAGGGGGGCGTGGCCGAGGTGGGAGTGGCCAGCTCAACGTCTCTCGTGTCAGGGGCACCTGTGGACTTCCCTGAGACCCTCCCTCACTCTTATTATCATCTCCTCCCTCCCTCCCTCCCTTCCTCCTTGCCGTGGGACAAGAGAGACACGAATATCAGAGAAATAGTGGAATAGAATCATTAGTGAAAAGATGCCAGAGGAGGGACAAAACAAATGTAAATGACAAAAATGAACATCACTTTTTAACTATTGAAATGAGTTCAATTGAATGGTTGAATTGTCCCATGGGACGAGTTGTCCATCCAACAGCCACATTTGCCTATCCCGGGTCCTTGGGAGGGGCTCGACAGCTGGACAGAATCGCCAAATCCAGCCTAAACATCTGGCTGACCAACCCCGAGAAAGAATCACTCTTTACCGTCAAGACATCCTGCAGGGAATCCAAATTGGGAGCCTCGGACAGCAAGGCGGTGAGCATGGTATTGCAGGTGGTCACCATCTGGTCATAAAAATCCTAGAAGGAGAAAAAGAATATCTAAAGGAAGAAGTGGTGTAAAGGAAGTAAGAGGAAGAAATCCAGGGCTGGGGAATTTATGGCCCTTTTAGGACGACTGGTGGACTGCAACGCCCAACAATCCTGAGCCAGCCACGGACTTCTGGGAGTTGAAGTCCACCCTTCTGCAATCAACGGAGTGGCCCGTCTTGCAGGGCTGGTTTTTCTTCCAGAGTTGGAGGAAATGCTTTCTCGGCTGAACACGAGGAACAAAAGGACATTGGGCTCCATGGATGGATCCAGAGTTTTGGAGGAGATTTTGAATCATGCTTATTTCCAGGTGGATCTCAGATGGCTTGGCTCCATCTGGACTGCTCACCTGAGTTTGAGCTGGTTGTCCTGGGCCGTTCACGTTCAGTTTTGTCACCAGGTAAGCCGGCAAGGAAAACACCTTCTGGATGCTTTTTCTCACCACTTTAGACCTCATCTCGGAGTTCAAGGGGGGCTTCATACGGCTGATGAAAGACGAGAAAAGAGGAGGAGGGTGAGAAGATCATAGACTCATTAGGCTAAAAGGGACCTCGGAGGTCTTCTACTCCAACCCTTGCTTGATGGTCCTTAAACCATCCCAGTCATATGGTTGTCCCCTCTTTTCTTGAAAACCTCGAGGGATGGAGCACCCCCAACTTCTGGAGGCAAACTGTTCCACTGATGGATTGTTCTCGGTGTCAGGAAATTTCTCCTGGATCTCTCTTTGATAAGCTTCCATACATCGCTTCTCATCATGCTCTCAGCTACTTTGGAGGGGAAGTTGACCCCCTCCTCTCTCTGAGAGCCCCTCAAATATCAGAACTCCCCTCATCATCCTGGTTGCTCTTCCCTGCACTCTTTCTAGAGTCTCAACATCTTTTTTATATTGTGGTGACCAAAACAGGATGCAGGATTTCTCTCTCTCTCCCTCCCTCCTTCCTCTCTCTCTCTCTCTCTCTCTGTCTCTCTCTCTCTCTCTCTGTCTCTTGGCAGGTACATACCTCATGCAGGTGATGGTGATGATCGCTTGATGGAGATTTTCGATGGACAAGGGTCTCGCGGGCTCATCTTCAATGACTTCCTGAAAAGAGAAGGAAACCCATCTAAGAAAGAACCTGAGATATGGCCACCCTCCAGCTGGCCCTCTTCCCAGCCCTACGCTTTTTCTGGTTGACACAGGAAGTCCCCAGCTTACAACTGGTCACTTAGCCACCATTTAAAGTTTTGAGGGATCTCTTCAGGACTACTTATGACCCAGATGCCAAGTTCCGAGAGGCGCCCCTTCCTCAGCGATCCTGTGACCCCATTTCGGTCACTTGGCCACCAGCTTGCATTGATGGCAGTTTGCAGTGTCCCGTGACCATGATTTAAGTCAGGGGTGGGTAACTGTGGCCTCTTGATGACCTATATAAAATTGGGAAGCCAGATTCCCTTAACAGCCGTGCGATTAACTGAACGAAAATGATTCGGCTAACAACGGTGGCAAGACAGGTCGTACAATGGGCAGAATTCCCTTAACAAATGTCCCTCTTAGCAACAAAACCTTTCAGGCTCCATTGATTGGCATTCAATTCGGTTCAAATTCACTTCCAAAAAGAAAGACGCCCAGGAGCACCTGCCTCCCCCCCTCTCCCCACTTACAACGATGTTTGTGACCAGTTCCTGTTTCTGGGGCAAATCGAGGTCTTGCCTCCTGCTGTTGGCAACAGCTTTGGTGATCATGATGATGGACCTCATGAAGGCTTTCTTCAGCCCTTCGTCCTGGAAAACCCCAGTGGGAATGAAAAGAAACCAGAAGGAAGAGGATGTATTTATTTACTGAAACCTTTACGTAGCCGATTGTCTTTGGTTGAACTCTGGGGGCCCCCAATCAAAACATCACTGGACACTCTGGGTTCTAGTCCCACTATAGGATGAAAGGCAGCTGAGAGACTTTGCGCCCATCACCAGGAGATGGTGAGTTCTAGTTCCTCCTTAGGGAAAAAGGCCAACTGTCTTTGGGCCAATCACCAGGAGACTGTGAGTTCAAGTCCCGCCCTAGGCACGAGAGCCAGCTAGGTGAGTTGGGGCCAGTCTCAATCCAAAACACGTCACAGAGTTGTTGTGTGGAAAGGAAGAAAGAGTGTAATGCAGGAGCGCTGCCTTGAGGATAATAAATGCAACAAGACCATAGATCCTCCTCCTCCTCCTCCTCCTCCTCCTCCTCCTCCTCCTCCTCCTCCTCCTCCTCCTCCTCCTCCTCTCCCACAACATGCTAGTTGGGTCATGAAATGTCTTTAAGAAATCAAACAAGCTAAGGACTCCGGATTATAATTGTTCTTGTGATTAAACTCAGCATTAAGAGAAGTAGAGGGTGGAAACCTGCCTACCTTTTTCATGCTGGAATACTGATAGAGTATTTCTGAGACAATGTTGTCCAGGAAAGGCATCATGTCCTCTACTTGCGCTCCCAGGACTGCCTGGCCATAGCAGAGTATTAATGTGGTCCGAATCCATCTCTCGGAGAGAGTCTGTGAGTCCTGTCAGTCCAAAGACGAGGGGGTCAAACTCTTTCCCAAAGCACCAGAAGACAAGACAAGAAGCAATGGATGGAAACTGATGGAGCTTCTTAGTCATCCAGGTCACGGTTGCCCCAAAGGGGCTTTTTCAAAGGCAACTGGACTTTGTTTTTCCTTGAAGAGGTTTCGCTTCTCATCCCAGAAGCTTCTTCAGGTCTGACTTGGGTCAAAAGAGAAGAAGCTTTTTGGATGAGAAGCGAAATGTCTTCAGGAAAAAACCAAGCCCAAGCCTTTGGAAAAAGCACCTTTGGGTCTACTCGAGGTGTTTGTTGGGGCAGCTCCTAATCTTCTCTAGCCTTATAAAATAGTTCTCCAGGAGATGGAGATGGAGAATTTCAGCACCACCTACATCTACGAGATCTATGACCAATCTGAGGAGACCAGACAGCCTGGAGCCTAAGTCCTTCTAAGCACATTGGACTTTCCTTCCCAGAATCCCCCAGCCTCCTTCTGCACTGAGTTTCAGACCTTGCAACCCCATCCCTGGTCTTACCTCAATGGGGGCTTCTACTGCAAACGGTCCTTTTGTCTGCCTGAACTGGCCAGCCTCCTCCAGGGCCACCAGAATCTCAGGCAGGTGGCAAAAGGATGCCATTCGAATGGATTCCGAGATTCCCTAGGCAAAGCGATGTTTGTGAATTAGGACATTTATTGATTTATAGGTTCGATTTATATGCCGCCCTTCTCCGGAGACTCAGGGCGGCTTACAATGCGTTAAGCAATAGCCTTCATACTTTTGTATAGACCTGCTTAGTAGGTCTTTCCCCCCCCCAAAAGCGGTGTTCTTTTTTATACAAAGTCAGCTTATTGCCCCCACAATCCGGGTCCTCATTTTACCTACCTCGGAAGGATGGAAGGTTGAGTCAACCTTGAGCCCGGTGAGATTTGAACTCACAGTAATTGCCGGCAGCTGGCAGCTACGTGCTACTTAACAGCATTTTAGTCCGCTGCACCACCAGGGCTCTTATTTGCACCTAACCCTTTGTCTTTACCTTCCGCTTTCTCCTCCCCTTCTCCACCTCCTGCTCCTCCTCCTCTCTGCAAACCCCAGGCCCTTCTAGCACTGATGAAATTACCTAGCTGGGTAATGAAATGTCTGCAACAAAACAACCAAGCACAGAGAGCACCAAGGACCCCACAGTCCTCCTCCTCCTCCTCCTCTCTGTAACCCCCATTGTCTTCTAGCACTGATGATGTTACCTAGCTGGGTCATGAAACATCTACAGGAAAACAACCAAGTTAAGAGAGCACCAAGGACCCCACAATTCTCCTCCTCCTCCTCCTCCTCCCTTCACCTCTATTCTGCAAAACCTGTTCTCTTCTAGCACTGATGAGGTGACCTAGTTGGGTCACTAAACGTCTGCAAGAAAACATCCAAGCTCAGAGAGCCCCAAGGACCCCACAAAGATGGAGGTCTCAGCCCCCGCAGGCATCCCACTGCCACTCACCTCTCGGTCTGTTTCTTCCTGGAGTGAAAAACTTAGAAGGCTTTGGAGCTGTTCCGTCACCAGGTCCTTCTGTGTTGAGTTTCGCAGTTTAACGCCATAATATTTGTAGAGGCTAATCTGAAGGTGGGAAAAAGAGTCTGTGAGTCCTAGGGAGCTCCACCAAATGGCCAGGAAAAGGAAATATAGGAGAAATTAGGATCAGAAAAGGACTCCGTGTGGTCAAGCACACGGAAACTGGTCCTGGGTGACCTGATCGGGGAGATGGGCAGCATACGAATCTAATAAGTCAATAATTGCCATTTTGACTTTCTTCTTCTTCTTGAAAAGCTACTTTAACCCCCCTCCCCCATCCCCATAGGTGCCCTTTGCTGATTCTCTGTTTGGCCGTCCTGAGATCCTTTATGGTTTCTGTGGAGATCTGGCAGCTTCATCTTTTTACATGCATTAGCTCTCCGTGGTGGATTGGGACAACTTGCCATGGCCCTCTTGGCTTGGCCAACTAACCATGGCCAACTAGCCATGGCCTACTTGCCGTGGCCAACTCACCAGGGAACAAGAGTTACACTAATAGCAGGGTTCCAATACCTCAAGGGTTGCCAAAAAGAGGAGGGGGTCAGCCTATTCTCCAAAGCACCCGAAGGCAAGACAAGAAACAATGGATGGAAACTTATCAAGGAGAGAACCAATCTAGAACCAAGGAGAAACTTCCAAACAGTCAGAACAATTAACCAGTGGAACAGTTTGCCTCCAGAAGTTGTGGGTGTTGCATCACTGGAAGCTTTTAAGAAGAGATTGGACAACCGTTTGCCTGAAATGGGAAAGGGTTTCCTCCTTCAGTAGGGGGTTGGACTAGAAGACCTCCAAGGCCCCCTTCCAAGTCTGTAGTTCTATTAATCATTGTCTGTCTAATATCGAGGAAATGGTGGAACAGAAGCGTCAAAGAAAGGAGGCCTCAAAGGAGGGACAAATGAAACATAAACGACAAATGTTAAAATGATTTTTAACATTATTGGAGAGAACGGAATGGTTGAATTCACCCGCGGTGAGTCTGCTGTGGCTCGTGGGCAGCCACGGTGAGTTGGCCATGGCAAGCTGTCCTCTTCTGATGTTGCATCTAAGATAACTGCGGCCCTAAAAGTGTAAAACCTCCGCATATTTACCTTGTCTTTAGACAAGACCTGGGACGTGCTTTGCTTCTGGTCGATGGGCGGCAATGCGCTTGTTTTCCTCCTGGGCAGTTTGTGGTCTGAAGGAATCTGCTTTGCCAACAACAACAAGAACAACAAAAAAGAAGTTGTGAGAAAGTGAAGGAGCAGAGGAAGGAACAGCTTTCTGTGTGTTTCCAAGGGGAGGATTGGTTTCCCTTCTGCGTCCGGATGCATATTATAAGTAATTTGACTTTTCTAGCTGGGACAGACACGAAGCACGTAACAAGGACCATCCGGATTGTATCAGCTGGAGCTGAGGCAGCTTTTGAGATGAACGGTTGGAAAATCTCTGCCACAAATTGTGAGAACTTGATTTATCACCATTTATTGTTGTGGCCCTCCAGCAGCCGAATCAGAGGAGGAGGACGAGGAGGACGAGGAGGACGAGGAGGAGGAGGAGGAGGAGGAGGAGGACGAGGAGGAGGAGGAGGAGGCGGCGTGGGAGTCAGGGCCAGCATCAAGGCAACCTGAGAGCTCCGAGGGGGAAGAGGGAATGGGGCTGGCAGAGAGAGAGAGACAGAGGAGGAGCCTGGGCCATCCGTCAGCCCTCAGATGGTGAGTCAACAGACCGCAGGTCTGGAGGTGGATGAGGAAGAGGAGGAACATCTGGGTCCAGTGCCTGACGCGCGGATACACAGAAGGCAGAGGAGAGGAGAGCAGTGGAAATCTATGGGCCGGTCCTTGGGACAGACGAGCCACCACTGCTAGCGAAGCCCCTCCCTAGCTCTGGGGATAAAAGGCAGGGGGCGGAGATGAATAGATGTGGCAGACAACGATTCTTCTCCCTGCCGGATGGACTTGTTAGCCTGTGGTGAGAGAGAAACTTTTTGTCGGGGCTGCTGGCTCTCCTCATAAAGGAATCTTTGAGTTCACTTCAGAGGGTTTGTCGTGTTTGGGTCAGAACATTTATTTACTGACTGTTCGAAGTTATAAAGGATAGTTTACAACTGAAAAAAATGGACTGTTTCTCACACTCAGGACCATTTCGCATTTCCGTGGCATGCAGAGAGCTTGCGGTCCCTGTTGCTGCTGCCCAGCATTCAGTGCCAGACAGTGCAACAGGGCGGATGGTTGTCTTGTAGGTCTTAGATTTAAGATGGGTGGCCATTCGTCTGTCCAGTAACACACTGGTGAGTTCTCGCCAACGTATCCAGGCTGCATTCTCCTTTGCTCTCACCTCGCCATTGATGTCACCATTGACATTGGAGGTGGGATCCCAGATACCAAAAAATGTCCACCTTCTTTAGGTTTTCTCCATTGATTTGAAGCATTCCAGGGGTGGTGACAGTCCCTAAGTATCCTGTCTTGATGTTGAGGTGGAGTCCAAAATGGTTGAGGCAATCATTCCATGGTCGTTCCATGATCCTTCCAGCAAGGACCCCCTAGTTCAGCAAATTCTCCATAACTACATTTGTCTACTTTTGGGATAAATGATCTCCACCGAGGCAGCCCTGGCTTCTGGACCCTCTCCACGATGGACCTCAGGGCCCACCGCGACACAAACCCAGCTGCTTACCTGGAAAGGACGAAGATGGTCCAAGATGGTCTCTAATATTTCTCTCTCGTCCATGAGATCCAAGATTTCTTTGACGGGTCTGCCTTTTAATGGCTTCCTGCTCTCCCATAAATTTTTGAAAGACTCGTCAGAGAGTTCTGAGAAGAAGAGACAGACAGAGATTGATGGGCAATTCGACAGGACAAGCCTTCTCAAAGCAGAGAGAGACAAGGAGTGCGTAGTGGATCACCAGGCTGAGCCTGAGGGAGGGGTCAAACGTGTCATAAGTCTCGAGGCCCTGATCTTCCTGTCCTTAGACAACCATCTTATATATGGAATTGGAATTTTTTATTGCTTTGAAATTTCATGATGTTGTAATCTTATAATTTAGATCTAGCCTTTGAAAAAGGCTAAGAGGGAGGGGTCTTTCCTCACCTCTGAGGGTAAGATGTTCCCTAATACAGTGGCAGCAGTAGAGAAGACCCTCTTCCTAGGCCCCACAGTCGAAACTCTTTGACTGATGGAGTCTGCACCATAACGTCCCTACCTGATGAAGGACGATTGCAGGATTTGGATTTGGGTAGTTAGGAAAAGGAAGGAAGGGTGTACTAGTGACATGAGAGCAGTCTTCCAGTATTTGAGGGGCTGGCACACAGAGGAGGGGGCCAACTTATTTTCCAAAGCACTAGAAGGTAGGAAGAGAAACTTATTGCTTAATGCAATTGGTCTCTGGAGAAGGAAGACCTCTAAGGTCCCTTCTGGCTCTGTCCTGATGGATTGATTGATGGAGGGATGGATGGATTGATTGTGTGGGGTGGGCTGATGTGATAGGACAAGGCTGGTTCCATAGGTAGCCCAGCCCTGTAGCATCTATACCTGGATATGAGGGAAGGATGGTGTCTTGAGAGCTTTTTCTCCCCGGAGCCCTTTCCCTCTCGGGCCTCCTTGGCAAGGAAGGGGGCTCTTTGAGGCCAGGCTTCATTTCCCCCTGAGAAGCCCTCAGAGGGGTCCTGCACACCAATTCTGGCAGCACCAGTGCTGGAGGCTGCACCTTCTTGCTCATGTCCACTGGAGCTGGGGAACCCTTTACAAGAAGGGGCAAGACCTGCGTGGTTCTTTGAGTGGCCGAAGAAGTGGACGGGTGGGAGCCAGAGAAGTGACTGTTCCACTGCCATGGGTCATTATTCGTAATTTGTGGATGGGACTCCTTGCTGTCCTCCTTCTTCAAGAAGGGCAACTTTTTTAGCATGTGGTCCATCCTCTCGTGAAGAGGGAGTTCTTGAACTGGATGGAGATCCTGTCAATAAAGGAGAAGTTTTGTAACTCCAGGTTGAAAGGAGGGGTCCTTGGTGCTCCTATCTATCTATCTATCTATCTATCTATCTATCTATCTATCTATCATCTATCTATCTATCTATCTATCTATCTATCTATCTATCATCTATCATCTATCATCTATCATCTATCATCTATCATCTATCATCTATCATCTATCTATCTATCTATCTATCTATCTATCTATCTATCTATCTATCTATCTAGTTGTCTATCTATCTATCTCTATTTATCACATGTTCTTCCTGGGTCAAGAAGCTCAGACTGCCCAAGGAGCTGCTGATCTACAGAGGAATTTGGGAGTCTCTCCTTTGTACCTCTACAACTGTCTGGTTTGGCACAGCAACCAAACTAAAAGTCCCCTAAAGAGAGAAGACGGCAAGGAAATTACAGGCAGCAGAGAGAAAGCAGAGTTGCTTAACTCGTTCTTTGCATGCAAAAAGAAACTATAGCCCAACCTACCAACAACGTAACTGTGAAAGACAGACTAGAAATAAAAGTTGAAAGGCTTCAGCGAGGTATTTGACAAAGTAGAACACTCCCCTCCGCTCTGCTCTGCTCTACTCTGCTCAACACAACTCAACTGAACTCAACTATCCTCTACTCTCCTCAACTCTCCACAGCTCCCCTCTCATCCCTTCTGCCTTTATATCTCTGCCCCAGGGGCTGTGACATCACCGCATTATGTTCTCATGGGGGACAGCTGGTGTCATGACCCAAGGGGCCTCTTACTCCCCAAGATAATAGGGATGGGATATGGAGGGTCCCCTGGATAACCCCCTTGATAACATTAGCGACATTATGGGGAGCAAAGCTAGGGGTCACTATGGAATGACCCACTGTGATGGTGTCCCTCAATGTGCTAGATCTCAAAAGAACCTAACCAAGATTAAGGCTGATCAACTTTGTTCTTTGATTGGCTAAGTCTGCCACTGAGCATAGGACTAAAACATTCCAAATTAGTAAGGGAGTAAGGCAAGGTTGCCCCCTATCCCCATTATTGTTTATTTTGGCCTTAGAAGTTCTTTTACGGAAAATTAGAATTAATGAGGAAATAAAAGGACTGAAGATCAGGAAGGAAATTTACAAGACGCAAGCATTTGCAGACGATGTAGCCTTAATCCTTGAAGACCCCATAGAATCAGGACCAAAAGTGCTAGAGGAATTAAGTAAATATGGAGAGGTGGCAGGCTTCACATTGAACAAAACCAAAACCAAAGTATTGATTAAGAATACAACTGAGAGCCAGAAAAACAAGTATTAGGACTACAGGTTGCCAAAAAAATTAAATACCTAGGAATTTGGATTACATCAAGATGTTCGACCTTAAAAGACGACAATTATACTCCCCTAATTAGGAAGATGAAACAAGACCTTGACAGATGGAAGAAAATAAGACGATCACTTTTGGGCAAGATAGCCACAATTAAGATGAATATTCTCCCCAGAATACTATTTTTATTCCAAAACATACCGGTAAATTTAGAGAAAAAGTTTTTTTTAGAATTAGACAAAATCATCAGAGAATTTATATGGGAGGGGAAAAAACCGAGGTTTTCTATTAAAATTTTAAGGGGCAAAAGAGATATAGGTGGATTTGGACTCCCCGATTGGGAAATATATTACAGGGCAGCTAAGCTAGTCTGGATAAGAGATTGGATCACCCTGGAAAATAAGAGGATTCTTACCCTAGAAGGCCACGATTTGCAAAAAGGGTGGCATGCCCACATTTGGGATGTAGAGAAGAAAAGGAAGACATATTTCCATAGACATAAAATTAGAGACTCATTGATACAAACATGGACCCCGATTAGGCAAAGATATTACAAAAAAATTCCAAGTTGGCTCTCAACGATGGAGGCCCTGATCCACCCCAATAGATGGGGGACGGAGAAAATGGGCAGATACAAAGATATCTTAGACGAAGGAGGGAATCTTAAATCAAATGATACTTTACGAGAGCAAGGAATAACTTTAGATTGGTGGACCTATTCACAAATAAAATCTAGATATCAGAAAGACAAAGAACAATACGGTTTAGAACTTGGATCAAATGGATTGGATAAAGTCCTGATGGGAACAAATAAAAAGATTCTGGCCAAACTATACAACTATTTATTAGGTGATGACAAGTCCGAAGATATCACAAAGAATCAAATAAATGCATGGGAGAAAAATATAGGGCGTGATATAAATTTTGGGGAATGGGAGGAGGCATGGAATAGGAATCTTAAATTGACTACAGCGGCGACATACAAGGAAAACCATTATAAAATGCTACATAGATGGTATTTAGTCCCGGCCAGACTAGCAAAGATATACCCTAATATACATCCTAATTGTTGGAAATGTGGCCACGGTCAAGGCACCTTCTTTCATATGTGGTGGACATGCCCGGAAGCGAAAGGATATTGGAACAAGATCAGGAGATGGTTATATGAAATAATTGGCGAAGATATTGAATTAACACCAGAGATATTTCTCCTGGGAATAGTAAAGAAGCCATATGGAAAGGAAAAGATACATTTAATGATCCACATAATTACAGCCGCCAGATTGGCATACGCACAGTACTGGAAAGAGAAAACCCAACCACCAGAAGAGCTCACAATTAGGAAAATATTGGAGTGCGCAGAGATGACTAAATTAACTCATGAATTAAACGATGATGAGAAGTCAGTTTATTATATTGTGTGGGAAAGGTGGTACAAGTGGATGCATGATAAAATGAAAGAAAGACCTAAAGGTGTGTTAAATAACGGTAAAAAGTGATTTGAAATATCACCAAGTATTATTTATGTATATAGTTAAAACACTGCACATCTGATACTAACTGTAAATGTCAGTACACTTATGTTTTTTTTCTTTTTTGTAAAAAATCTCAATAAAGTTTCTCAAAAAAACCACAAAAAACATTAGCGACATTATGGGGAGCAAAGCTAGGGGTCACTATGGAATGACCCAGTGTGATGGTGTCCCTCAACGTGCTAGATCTCAAAAGAACCTAACCAAGATTAAGGCTGATCAACTTTGTTCTTTGATTGGCTAAGTCTGCTACCGAGCTTGGTTTTTTAATTTTTCTTATTATGAGATATGAGATATAGGAGATATGATATACTGGTGTAGGGTTTCCTGCATGGGCAGGGGGTTGGATTAGGAGACCTCCAAGGTTCCTTCCAACTCTCTAATTCTATTCTATTCTATTCTATTCTATTCTATTCTATTCTATTCTATTCTATTCTATTCTATTCTATTCTATTCTATTCTATTCTATTCTTATGGAGTCCTTGGCTTACAACCGTTTTTTTAGTGCTGGTTCAAATTACAACAGCACTGAACAAAGTATTTTTCACACTTATGACCATTCTGGCATCTCCACGGTCATATGATCAGAATTTGGACCTTTGGCAAGTGACTCACATTTATGACAGTCGCCGTGTCCCAGGAGTCACGTGATCCCCTTTTGCAGCCTTCTGACAAGCAAAGCCAAGGGGGAAACCGGATTCACTTAACAACCATGTTACTAATTTAGGAATTGCAGTGATTCACTTAACAACTGGCAACAAAAATGTTGGGCTCAGTTGTGGTCGTAAATCGAGGACTACTTGTATATATGATTTTTTGGGGGGGTCCAGTTTCTGCACTGCCCATCATCGCTGAAGTGTTGTAGTAGTTTTGGTAAAACTCTCCAACGATACAAAAGCTGCAGTTGAAAGCAAAGTTTTTTTTAAAAAAAAGCCAAACAGGTTTGTTTTTTTAAAAAAGGCAAAAGGGACAATTGCAGAGTTGAAAGGAGAGGAATCTCCTTCTTCCCCAACCCCCCCCATGGCTTGCAGGGCCCCCTTGGGCCCCCAGACAGCTGGCAGAGTTGAGTCTTCATGCTCTTGGGGAAGGTCAGGAGGTTGGGGGCCTGCCTCGTCTCTGGGGCTGGGCTACCTAGACGTACAGCCACAATTCAGCTCAAGAGGCTTGGCAACTGGCATGTACTTATGACGGTTGCAATGTCCCGAGGTCCCATGACCCCCTTTTCTGACTTTCTGACCAGCAAAGATGATGGGGATGTGAGGGATCTCACAAAGATCGATGGTTCGTTGAGGCCACTTCCAAGAAAAGGCAGCACACAAGGATGCAATCACGTTGAATCTTTATTTAGAAGTAAAGTAGAGTAAAAGGAGGCATCCATGCCTGGATTGAGCCCCTGGTTCAGTCCTGTAGGAAGTTAGAACAAGAGCCAAAGAGCAGCCCCTGTGCAGGGATTCTTAGAGGGGCCCCTGGCCTCTCCCTTACCAAAGTGTGAGGGGGCCGGAGGGCCATTAACTCTCCCCAATGGGGCTGCAGGGGCCGGAGCCCTTTGGCCCACCAGTGGGATCAAAGGTGCCTCTTTGCTCCCATCTGGTGGCCTTTTAAGAAACTGCCATGGCTGGCACAAAACACCTAACAATTCCCCTTCTTGCCAGCCAATGACAGGTGCCAGTGAGTATGAGTGAGGGGGTGAGCAGGCGTCATAGACATGCAGATGCATCGTTTACAGGAGCAAACACAAACGCTTACACAGAAGGTTGTGTCGGTCAATGGGCACAGGTTTTGTGAACAGATCAGCTAACTGGTCGGTTGTATTACAATGTTTGATGTGTACAAACCCCATTCTGGCAAGCTACCTGACATTCTTGTAGCGGATGTCTATGTGGCGTGACCTAGAGCCCACCGTGTACGCCCCCGAGATTCCAATTGCGGCCGTGTTATCTTCTTGAATTTGGATGGGCAGAGTAGGAGGTGCCCAGATGCTCGTTACCAGAGCATTGAACCAAATCAAGTCGTTTGTTGTGCCCGATAGGCTGGCATATTCTGCCTCGGCCGTGGAGCAAGAATCAAATTTTTGCTGCCTAACATGCCAATGGATAGGACAGCCATTTAGCAGTATGAGGAAACCAGAGGTGCTCCGTCTACTCTTGGTGTCACCAGCCCAGTCTGCGTCCGAGTAAGCGGAGAGCTGGGCCGGCTTCCCCTTCTCTGGTTCCAGCATAAAGAGGGCATCGGCCGTGCCCCTGAGGTACCTAAGTACCCTCTTGACAGCATTCCAGTGGAATTCCTTTGGGTTTTCCACATGCCTGGACAATAGATTTACAGCTAAAGCTATGTCAGGCCTGCTCCAATTGCTAATGTATAGCAAGGAGCCAATCACAGATCTATATAATTTATTATCTGTGAACTCAGGGCTGTCCTTGTCATTATGGCCATAGTAGTCACTTTGCATGGGGCTATGCGTTGAGTTAGACTCCGCCATTTTGCATTTGGCCAACAACTCCTCAATCTTTTTTTGGGGGGGGGGGATAATGCAAATCCCTTTTTAGTGGCCAAGATATGTACACCCAGGTACCTGTCAACCCGCCCCAAGGACTTCAGGGTAAACTTTTCCCCCAGAGCCTTGGCAAATTCGTCACACCTTTCCCTTCTGGCTCTGTCCTGATGGATGGATTGATGGATGGATGGATGGATGGATTGTGTGGGGTGGGCTGATGTGATAGGACAAGGCTGGTTCCATAGGTAGCCCAGCCCTGTAGCATCTATACCTGGATATGAAGACAGGACGGCGTCTGGTGAGCGTTTTCTCCCCGGAGCCCTTTCCCTCTCGGGCCTCCTTGGCAAGGGAGGGGGCTCTTTCAGGCCAGGCTCCATCTCCCCCTGAGAAGCCTTCAGAGGGGTCCTGGCAGATGTCCTGCGCACCAAATCAGTATTGTTTCATTCACTGCAACAAAAAATTACATCAACAGAAAATTATAGCAGAGATTGATATTTTTATTTACATGCTCTGGATTTGCATTATTATTATAGCTTGGTCTGACATTGGGTTTTTAGTCCTATTAATTGAGGCTGTACTGTATCCCCACCCCCACCTCCAAATAAGAGACATTGTTTATAAAATGACAAAAAATGAACCCATGTTTTATAAAGGCAAAGAAATAATTACGCTAAAGCAAGTACCTAAGAGAATAAGAGAACTAAGAAAAGAATATTGGTTCCTAGCCACATTATTAAATAAACGGCATATACCATTTAGATGGATAATACCGGAAGGAATGGTGGTGTCGTGGCAAGGGAAAAAAATAAAAGTGGATTCACAGCACAGAGCACAGAACCTGCATGACCAAATGATGGGCATAGAAGGAGCAAATAGTAACAGGGAGGAACCGGAACAGAGGACTAAAAGGACACAAAAACAGGAAGAGCGAGAAAAACTACTAGAGGAAGGAGATAAAGAGGAAGAAGGGGAACCTCAAGAGGAAGAAGGAGTGAAAAGAAGAGCTAAGAGAAAGGACAGGAAGTAATAGGAAATATCGCATAGTAGAACCACAAAGGAATGGAACAAAATTTTAAAATCTTATCATTAAATGTAAATGCTCTCAATTCTCTGGCTAAACGACATCAAATTTTTAGAAAAGTGATAAAACAAAAAATGGATATTGTGTGCCTTCAAGAGGTACACATAAGAAAACAAGATGAAAAATACTTATTACGTAAAAAATTAGGGGAATCATTTGTAACACTAGCGGAAGAAAAGAAAAGAGGAATAGTGGTGTACATTAAAGAAGGAATAGAGTGTAAATTGAGATATGCAGATTCAGTAGGAAGAATATTGATGATAGAAGTAAAATTTAAATATAAAAGTATGTTATTGGTGGTTATCTATGCGCCGAACAGTGGACAATTAGAATTTTACAAAAAAAAGTACATCAAAAGATAATAGAAGAAAAAATAGGGAATATATGTTTGATCGGCGATTTCAACGCAATTGTAGATGTAAAAAGGATTATAGCAGTGATCAGAGTAATAAAAAAAAGAAAAATGTACTGCCTAGAACTTTTATGGATTTAGTACAAGAAGTGAATTTAATAGATGGTTGCAGATTTTATAATTCCGAGGTAAAGAAATTCACATATTATTCTAACCCCCATAAGTCCTGGTCCAGAATAGACATGGTTTGGGTAACCAAGATACTTATGCAAGAAATAGAAACAAATGTAAAATTTATGCAAGCACAAAATTTAAGAGAAAATTTTTATATAATGTTTTACAGATGGCATTTAGATCCTAAAAAGTTGGCTTGTATGTATCCGAATTTGCAATCTAAGTGTTGGAGATGTGATTGTGATTATCATATATGGTGGACTTGTAAAAAAGTTAAAGCATTTTGGATTAAAATATGGTGGATTATCCAAAATATTCTTAAAAAGAAGATAAAGTTTACCCCACAATTGTTTTTCTTGGGTATAATTGTACGGTTATAGAGACTAAATGGATTTTAAATTTAATAACTGCAGCTAGACTTTTGGTGGCGCAATACTGGAAGAAGGAAGAAGTGCCTACTATTGAAGAGTGGACATTAAAAGTGGCAAATTTGGCAGAAATGGCGAAAATTTCAGCATATTTGAAAGATCACTCACAAGAAAAATATATATTGGAATGGAGAAGATGGATTGATTATATTCAAAACAAATATCGGACTAAAAAGTATCAAATAGCTTATGAATGAATGGAAAAGTTAAGAGTATGTATATTTAGTTAAGTAAAAGGTGAGTTAAAGTGTCGAGGGGGGGATAGGAATCTGTAGTTAGTTAGCTTAGCTTAGCATATGATTGTTAATTGTTTTACCTGTATTTTGTTCTGGGAAGTCCGGGGGGGTAGAGGGGGGAGGGAAAGGAGAGGGGGAGGGGAAATATTTGGAAAAAAAATTCTTGTTTGTAAAACTTTTCAATAAAAGAAAACAATTAAAACCCATCCACACCATTCATGTCCAGATCTCGCCAAATCGCAACAAAAATGTGGTGAAAGAGTCCTTTGACGTGAGTGTTTCTAGTAGGTATCCCAATCATGTCAGGAAGTTCCTGGCCTCCTTCCTTTGCCCAGGATGATGTTGTTAGGCTTGCCAAAAGTAGGTCGTTAGGAAAGAAAGACCCTCCACTCCGTTTTATTTATTTATTTATTTATGTCAGATGTAAATGCCTTATTCTCTAATGTGTAAATAGTGTACAAACAGGGTATCAGGGGTTAACTTATTCTTCACTTCTTAATGTATTCATAATTCACCACTCCCACATATAGCTCCACCCATTGTATATATAAGGAGCTACCTACACCCTTTCCCTTGCTTCTATCTGTGAATATTCAGTGAATATAGAATGCCTATTGTAAATAAAAGAATATATAGTTAAACCTTTAACTCTTGCTAATCTTATTGAGTCTGATCCTGAAAATATTGCAACAAGCTGGTAGCAGAGGATGGTTAATTAACTCAATAAAAAACTTAAAAATGTCTAAGAAAGATAGGCCCAACACCAGGGCCTACAGCAAAGAAATGGAAACGGAACAAGAAATAATCAACGAATCCACAAACGCAATTTCGAGAGAGTCCGAAGAATACACCACTGAAGACGAAGAAATAATTGATGACCAGGAGGAAATCGAAATAGAGAATAACGAACTCAGGTCAGAGATATTAAAACTATTAAAAAGCCAGAAGAATGATGAAAGCCTCATCGCGAACCTCCAAGATATGCTGAAGAACAGCGGAGCAGCGAGAGAGAAAAACATCACTAATGAAAAGCCTAAAGACCCAAAAATAGTGAGTGAAATGATTGCGGAGAAAATCATTACAAAGAAGAAAAACGGTGATCCCGCGCGAAAATTTGAACGGCAGCCATCTTGGTTTCAACAGGCCTCCAAGATGAGCGAAGCAGAGCCAATCAGCAAGCTCAATTCAAAATTTCTGGCGCGAAAAACGTTATCAGACAACGAAAACGAAAAAGAAGATTCAAACACCTCAGAAGAATCAGAACCAGAAAGTGAGGACGATTCAACAAAACACCAAATAAAATCAGCAATGAAAACGCTCTTTGCTGCATTTGGGCCAAAACTAAAAATTACTAAAAAGATGTCGAAGAAACGAGCGAGCAAGCCAATGCCTCAAGACCTGCCCGCTCCCATCCTGACTACGAGAGCGCTGACGCCCGAACCCAGAGAGCCCTGCCGATACCGCCCTACGCCGCAGACCGAAGCAAGCACCAACGCCCTCAATAGAAGAGGAAGAGCAGCCACCGTCGTCAGGACTCCCAAAGTCGAACCAGAGACCGACTCGTCTGAAGAGGAGCAGAGCGAGCAAGCCGCAATGGGGAGAACCTTCCACGACGACGCCGAAGAAGAAATGGGCAACGCGCATGCGCGAAACTACGCAGACGGTCCGGGAAGACATGAACTGGAGAGAAGACCATGCAGACTCGTAGCGAGCATCCCCACGCCGTTTTGCAATTTTCTGCATTTACGAGACCACGGACTACCTCAGGTTGTAAGTAATGGACTCAATAATGTCGGAAATTTACCCAGTGACTTCCCAAAACTAAGGGTTGATGGCATTAATTTACAAGAATGGTATCAACAGCTCCAGGTTGTCTTTATGAAGGAAAACTTACTGTTTTTTATCACTAGTCCCCCAAAAAGACCTTGGACTCTAAAAATAGATTATTTACACCATAGAGCTTTTTTCTTAATAATATCTAGTGTGTCTCCTGCAATGTATCACAGCATTAAGCCAAATTTGACTGTTTCAGAAATTATTCAATGCATGTTTAATTTGTTTCACAGTGACAGTGTAGCTACCACCACAAGAATATCTAAAGATTTCTTTTCATCTAGGATAAAACCAGGGGTTTCCATAAGTGAGCATTTAATATCTTTGAACAAAATAAGAGCTGAACTGCATTTGAGGGGGGAGGTGATTTCAGACCAAACAATGAAAAGTGTTATTATCAACTCACTTGATCCATCATGGGACAATTTTATGTCACATTTAGACACAATCAATCTAGGATATTTATCCATAGAAAGTCTGTCCAACAAATTGATAACAGAAGATAATTCAAGAAGGAATCGTTCTAACAATCACACAGAACACAAACCATATAGGAAAGTAGCTTTCCAAGAAAAATATAGTGGAACATTTAAATGTCATAATTGTGGATCCAGGGAACACAATAGAAGAGATTGCCCAAAATTTTTAAAAGAAAGATATAGATCAGAATACAGAAACAAATACGATTATAGACAGCCTTCCATAGAAAGACATAGATATAGGAGCCCACCAAATCACAGAGAGAACAGAGGGGGCAGAGACAATTCAAAGGATAGAAAATCTGGTTCACTGAATGGGTTAAATAAACAAGACAACACTAACACACAGCAAAGTGAGAACAATAATTGGCTTATTGATTCTGGAGCAACTAATCACACCACTAATAACAAAAATATATTGTCTTCATTTGCAGAAGATAAATTTGTAATTAAGGTAGCTAACCAAGAAAAAGTTCAAGTATTAGGTAGAGGAAATGTAACCTTGCCTGGTCTAGGAAAAATAGAGGGGGTATTACTAATACCTGAAATACCTCATAACATATTAAGTGCCATAAAACTAAGCAGAGATTCTGACATTAACATTGTCTTTTCAAAAGGAAAGGCAACTTTGGAAAAGAATAAAATAAATATAGGCACTGTGATGATTAAAGGAGGCCTACCTTATCTGATAACAAAAGAAAAATGGTTACATAACATTGATTCAAATATGGAAGATTGTATTGAAATAGATGATGAGAATGTTAGCAACAGTGACAATGATGAATGTAAAATATCTCATGATCACACAGATGCACACAATGATAAAAAGCCAAAAATAGGTAAACCAATTCATGATGAGTGTGCTCACATCTTACATAGGAAGTTAGGACATGCCAGTTTTCCTGTAGTACAAAAAATGACTGAACACGCAGAAGGTGTTAAAATAAAAAATTGTGAAAATTATCTGGAATACTCAGTATGTAAATCTACAAAACTAAAAACTAGTCCCAGGACAAGAAAATCTACTAGATCAACTAACAAAATTTTTGATTTAGTACACATGGACTTAGTTGGTCCATTAACTCCATCAATCACTTATAGAAAACGTTACTTCCTGACAATAGTGGACGATTATAGTCGCTATGGATTTGTTTATACATTAAAACACAAAGATGAAACATTTCAAAAATTTAAAGAATTTTACAAACGCATAGAAACACAACACAACATCAAAATAAAACAAATTATGACAGATAGAGGATGCGAATTCATGTCTAAAGAATTCTCCCAATGGCTAAAAGACAAAGGAATGTTACATTACACATCTAGTCCATTTTCTGCGTTCCAAAACGGGATTGCAGAGAGGAAAAATTCCACATTACAAACCATGATTAGATGCACATTGGAAGATGCTGGCTTAAGCAAACAATTCTGGTCAGAAGCCTTACATTATTCAAATTACACACAAAATAGAACATGGTCCAGCATTGTAAATAAGACACCATATGAAGTGATGTATAATAGAAAACCAAAATTAGCACACATGCATATATTTGGAGTCATAGCAGACGTACACATACCTAAACAATTAAGAAGAAAGGGAGAGAACGTGTCCAGAAGACTCAGATTTATGGGATATGAGACTGGCACTAAAGGGTACAGATTCATTGATAGCAATAACAAATTTATAGTCTCCAGAACAGCTGTGTTCCATGAACAAGCCAACTGGTCTAAATTACATCTTAATGAAATATTCCCAAATAAATATAAAGATACAAAATCTCACGAGAAAGGGACTATAGAAAAGCAAAATATCAACAAATATAAAAACAAAACCAAGACTTGGACAAATAGCCAACACAAAATAAAGACAGACACACTAACAAAAAAGGAAGCAAGATATTTGCATGATAACGATAGTAAACCCAAAAAAATCATTAGAAGCACCAGAAATCAAATGCCAAATAAATACAAGGATTATGTAATGCATATGGATGGTGAACCAACAACACCTAATACATATGAGGAAGTGCTAAAACTTCCTCGCGAAGAAAAAGAAAAATGGGAATTAGCAATGAAGAAAGAGATGGAAAGTTTACAAGGATTAAATGTATTTACACCTGCAATTGCACCTAAAGATAAAACAATTATTGGTACCAGGTGGATATATAAAATTAAGAATTTAGAGGGAGGCAATACTCTATACAAAGCTAGATTAGTTGCACAGGGTTATGCACAGAAATATCCGGAGGACTATACTGACACGTATTCCCCCACTGTAAGAACAGAGAGTGTCAAAACAGCTCTAGTGGTAGCATCAGCACTCAACCTTGATGTATTCCAATATGACATACAGACTGCATACCTACACGCAAAACTAGATAAGGAAATATACGTAAGAGCACCTCACAGTCAATACACAAACAGAAATGAGACTTGGTTGTTAAACAAGAGTTTATACGGGCTAAAACAATCTGGTAAACGGTGGTATGATTGTTTAGTAAAAGTACTTAAGACTATGGACTTCAACGCTACCACTGCTGATAATTGTTTCTTTGTCAAGAGGGGTGATGATTACATTGAATTTGTATTGATTTATGTGCATGACATTTTATACATAGGAAAACATAAAGAGAGAAGAGAAACTTTTGTAACTAAATTAAATGAGCATTTCTCGTTGAAATCTTTAGGCAAGGTAAACAAATACCTTGGTGTCCAAATTAATAAGACAAAAAGGGGATTCAAACTTACCCAGAGAGATAAGATCATAGAACTTTTAAATAAATGCAATTTAAACAATGCCAAACCTTGTGATACTCCTATGCAAACTGACTTTCTAAGAAATACTGATGAATCTTCTCCCGAATTCAAGGACAACACATTTTATAGATCAATCATAGGTTCACTCCTTTATATATCTAATTGGACTAGACCAGATATCGCTTTACCACTCAATTTATTATCCAGGCATGTCAGCAAACCAACAATGTATCACTGGGAAGCTGTTAAAAGAATTTTAAGATATCTAAAAAGTACACTAGACTTTTGTTTAATGTTAGAACCTAATGATAATAAAGAACCAAAGCTTACGTGTTATGCAGATGCAGACTGGGCTGGAGACATCTCATGCAGAAAAAGCACATCTGGTTATGTATTTCTCTTAAATGACTGTCCAGTTTACTGGTACACTGGTAAACAAGAACTAGTGGCCACTTCAACGACTGAAGCGGAATATGTTTGTTTATCCAAAGCCGCAAATAACCTTGTATGGTTTAATGATTTAATTTCAGATGTTTGGAAAAAACCTGCTTTACCTTTTGTTATGCATGAAGACAATAAAGCAGCCATTGAAATATCTAGATCTGATGCCATTGGACAAAGGTCCAGACATATAGATATAAAATTTAAACATGTGAGACAATTATCTCAGGATGGATTTATTAAAGCAGTGCATTGCGATACTTCAGAACAATTAGCTGATATATTGACAAAGCCTTTACCTTCTAAGCAGCACAAATATTTAACCTCTAAGTTGTATGTTTTGTATTGTCCTGAATCTGAGTGTAACTGGTGCTGTATAACGAATCGGCATTTAGAGGGGGATTTGTCAGATGTAAATGCCTTATTCTCTAATGTGTAAATAGTGTACAAACAGGGTATCAGGGGTTAACTTATTCTTCACTTCTTAATGTATTCATAATTCACCACTCCCACTTATAGCTCCACCCATTGTATATATAAGGAGCCACCTACACCCTTTCCCTTGCTTCTATCTGTGAATATTCAGTGAATATAGAATGCCTATTGTAAATAAAAGAATATATAGTTAAACCTTTAACTCTTGCTAATCTTATTGAGTCTGATCCTGAAAATATTGCAACAATTTATTTTATTAAATTTCTATACCGCCCTTCTCCCGAAGGACTCAGGGCGGTGAACAGCCAGAAGATAAAACACAGAGATACAAAATTTAAAATAGATTAAAACGAATTAAATAATTTGGCTGAATTTTAAAATACCCCATAATTAAACAGATTAAAATTTGTATTTAAAATTTAAATTTAAAAGAGGAGAAGATTTAGGCCAGGCCAGCTTGATGAAATAAAAATGTTTTAAGCGCATGACGGAAGGTGCGCAGATCCGGGATCCTCCCGGACACTTGGTTGAAGTGTCACTTGGTTGAAGTGATAGGTTTTTAAAAGAGGAATTAGTGGTTGCAGCAAAAGCCGGCTAGAACTAAAGCTCCTGGTCAAAAATTTGCAAATTTCTCCCCTTCTCACCATCCCATCCACCCACCCCGACCGGTCCGTCTTCAACCAATGGTGTGCCGAGGAGGTGTTTGGGGAACCGCTCAGATGTTTGGTGCCTCTTGGTGAAGTTTGCATTCTTTTCTCAGGCTTTGTGGACTTGAAGACTGGAACAGGCTGGTTCTCACACCTGTGGTTTCTTTGAAGCCTGTTACACGCCCTCCCTGTAGGCCAACTCTACCCTGTCCGTGACAATTGCCTCCATCCTCTCCCCTAACAATTGGTGGCAGGACGCCAGTGAAGTGCCAAGTTGAAGATTGCAGTTCTGACATTCTGCCCCCTTTTTCAGAGATGTTAGTCCTGCAAAAACGCTTAAAACGTTTTTCTTTCATCAAGCTGGCCTGGCCTAAATCTTCTCCCCTTTTAAATATAAATTTTAAATACAAATTTTAATCTGTTTAAATTATGGGGTATTTTAAATTCAGCCAAATTATTTAATTCGTTTTTAATCTATTTTAAATTTTTGTATCTCTGTGTTTTATCTTCTGGCTGTTCACCGCCCTGAGTCCTTCAGGAGAAGGGCGGTATAGAAATTTAATAAAATAAATAAATAAGGAAACACAAATGGGAGGGGAGATAAAGACAAATACGAATGGAGAGTTAACTGATGTTCAATGAGGTTTCAGGGCTTTGAAGACTGGCATAGGCTGGTTCTGTTATGTATAAATGCCCACCATTCACCATCCCAGGTATGATAAGGGTTAACTCTACATCCACCTAGATCCTCCCCTGACCCCTCCTTACCTTAGCTCCGCCTCCCAGGTACTTAAGACATGGTCCAGGCGTCCAGGGGCCACTTCCAGCTAAATACCTGTAATAGAAACATTGATCAATAAAGAGAATTGGTTCACTGCATCCTGTGTTTGGAGTTATTGGGTAAGATCCTAGAAATCAGTCACAGGTTGGTAGCAGAGGACGGTTTACCCGCAACTCACAGAGATGGCAGAATCAAGAACCCAGACAGAGGCAGAGAAAAGAATGGCCACCAGAGCCTACATCAAACAGATGAAAGAACTGCAGGCTCTCGAAGGTGCCACAGCAAGGACCACCACAACTGAAGGTGATGGAGACTACAACCCGAGTCCACAACTCAGGGACGAAGGGCCAAGAGAAGAAACCTACTACTGCGAAAGGGCAGAGCCACCAAGCAACGAAGAATTCCGATCCACCATCCTGGGGATGATGGAAGCGACTGCCAGCAAAGAGGAGCTCATCGCGAAACTCCAAAGCCTACTCGAAAGCAATGGAGCAGCGATGAGCACCCAGCAACAGAGAGAAGAAATCCTCAGCCCGGCAAGAGGAAGGTATCCCCAAGCTGAAGCTCCGGACGTAGAGGATTTCATTTCCGCGCCATGCTCTTGGTGGCCAACTTGGAATGGCCAACAGCCAATGGGAAGCCGAGATTCAAATCGAATGGCGGGAAACAGCGAGAACCCCAACTTCGCTGGGGAAGACCCCCAAAACAGCACCCAAGCAAGATCACAAGCCTGCGGGGGCTCACCCATCGAGCCCGAAGCAGACGAAACGATCGAAAACCTGGCTGCAGCACTCGGCTCAGCACTCAAGTCCCCAGGAGCCAGGAAGAAACAAACCGACGCTCAGCACCCCCAAAAGAGCAGCAGGGTAGCCACCGGAACTCTTGCAGCACGCCAGCAGACACCACGTGGGACAACGCACCCCAAAAACTACACCCAAGACCCAGCCGCCTGCAGGACTGAATACCTGCAGGATTCGCTCTCGCCACCCGCCGCACCAACTTCCCTAGGCCGCGGAATGAGGAGAAGAAACAATGACTCACCAACCACGCGGCCTCCACCAGGCTTCCTGGCCCATCCGGAGGTCCTCCAACATCGCCCAGGATCCACTGCCTGTCAGCCTCAGTTTTGCCTGCTTCAGCTGCCATAAGAAACCGCACTACCAATTACAGACTTGCTAAAAAGGAAAGGGGAAGTAGAGCCCAAACCCTCGAAACCACTAGAATGGACTATGGACTGTCAAGCCACTTTTGAAAAATTGAAACAGCTGTTTGCGGCTGAACCAGTGCTCAAACACCCCGACATGGAACAACCTTTTGTAGTACAAGCTGACGCCAGTGACGTAGCTGTAGGAGCAATACTCTTGCAAAAGAATGAGAACGGGATATTACAACCCTGTGCTTACACGTCCCGTAAACTATCAGAAACGGAAAGGAGATGGGCCATATGGGAGAAAGAGGCGTTTGCAGTTAGATGGGCGCTGTTAACATGGAGACAATTTTTAGAAGGGGCAAAACACCCTTTCGAAGTGTGGACTGATCACAAGAATTTAGAGGCATTAAAAACACCACACAAACTATCACCAAAACACGCTCGTTGGGCCCAACATTTCAATCGTTTCAATTTCACCCTACGTTATCTTCCTGGTGGAAAGAACTTCATGGCGGACGCACTTTCCAGATTGCCGCAGTATAACAGCATCAAGAAGGAGGTGGTTCAACCTATGATCCCCTCGACACAATTGGCAACACCTGTCACTACCAGAGCGCAGGGAAAACCCGAACCAGAACTCTTGGGGGATTTACTCGAAAAATTGCGAGAAGCGCTAAAAACTGACGAGTGGTTTAAGAACCACTCGAATGAATGCACACTTTGTGACGGACTAGCTTGGGTTGGATCGAAATTGTATGTTCCGACCACATTAAGAACAACCGTATTGAAATATGCTCATGATGCCAAGGCCGCGGGACACTTTGCGTTTGTCAAGACTCTACATCTTGTTAAGAGACAATTTTGGTGGCCTGCACCTCCAGGAAAACCCCCTGGATTACTGCAAGGTAATGGCCAGACCGAATGCCCCATGGAAGGAAATATCTATGGATTTTATTGTGGACTTACCAGAGAGTGAAGGCTGCACTGTCATTTGGGTAGTAACTGATTTGTTTTCCAAACAAGTACATTTCATCCGTTGCTCAAAGATCCCTTCAGCAAAAACCCTTGCAAAACTGTTTATTCGGCAGACTTACCGGCTACATGGATCTCCAAGGGGTGTGCAATTTACTTCCAGTTTCTGGACAGAGTTTTTGAAGTTGATAGGCTCCGCTCAGGGGTTGAGTTCCAGTCACCACCCTCAGACAAATGGGGCCTATGAAAGAACCAATGGGGTTCTAGAACAATACCTGAGGTGTTACGTAAATTACCAGCAAGACAATTGGGTAGACTTGTTGCCATTTGCAGAGGTGGCATATAATAATTCCGTACACAGTAGCACCGGATTCACTCCTTTTAAGGTCGCTTCGGGCCAGGATTTCGTACCCATTCCCGAGCTACCACAAGATGATCCCCAGAATCCCTCTTTGATGGATTGGATTGAACAATTAAAGAGCACATGGGCAGTGACTCGGAAGGCATTAGATGAGGCACACCGGGCCCATAAGGCGCAAGCCGATAAGAAAAGGTCCCCAGCTCACATTTATAAAGTGGGTGATAAAGTTTATTTATCTACTAAATATTTACAGACTACCCAGAAGTCGAAAAAACTGGCCCTAAGTATGTAGGACCATTTCGTGTGATTAGACTGATTAATCCAGTAACAGTTGAATTGGAATTGCCAAAAACGTTGAGACGTATACATCCTGTATTTCATGTTAGTTTATTAAAACCTGAACACTCATCTGCCCTGAGGGCTGATCAAAGCACCCCTCCAATTCCCATTCTCATAGAGGGGGAGCAACATTTTGAAGTTAAGGAAATCTTGGACTCTAGGAAACACCATGGTAAAGTCCAATATCTGATAGCCTGGAAACATTTCCCTTTGTCTCAGGCTGAATGGGTGAATAAACGGGATGTCCGAGCTCCCAAGAAAATACAGCAATTCTATACCAAATACCCAGATAAACCATAATTATTGTATATATTCTGTTTCTCTCTTTTTTCCCTTTCTCTTATTTAGGAATAACTTCTCTTCTGCAAGAGGGGCCGAATGTCAGCCTCAGCTTTGCCTGCTTCAGCTGCCATAAGAAACGGGGGGAGGGACTAGTAAAGGGGGCGAAGGGGGGGAAGGTGCAGGAGGTGTTTTTTCCATTGTAGGACGTGTCTTCCCAAGAAACGAAAATGAATCTCCAAAGGGGCCGGCTGACCAACTGCCCTACATTCCTGATGAATGACGTTGCCAGACGTGATGCCACCTGACCTTTGGGAGACCTTTGGATTGGATGATGGTCAATGGACATGGGGGGGGGAGAAGCTTAGTAGATGCTATTTCGCCCATTTTGCTCACTTCCAGCTTTACCTGGGTTGCGATCATTTCATATTCAGTAAAAGTACTAAGCTCTTTAAAATGATTGAGTTTGGGTTTTTCTTTCCTGGATATTGAAGGAAGCATACCTGACACCGCCGCTACCGTGCCGCCGAATCCGGGAGATCCTCGACTTACGACAGCCGCCGCCACCGTCTCCAGGGATCCTCGACCTGCGACCGCCTCACCTCCTCGCCTTCTTCCAGCCTTCGCCCAAGATGCAGGGGCCCAGCCATGGCATCCGACGCCCAGGGAGGGCTACGGGCCCGCCAGGAGCGAGCCCAGCCCCCCACCAGCAGGCCTAGGCCTAGGCCTGAGAGCAGCAATAAGGAGCTCCTCACCAGATGACCTCCGGCGAGAAATGAGCCTCGCGCATGCCCAGTCGCCAACTACAGGAAGTACAAGGAACATAGAGATAAGTACAAGGAACATAGAGATAAGTACAAGGAACATAGAGATAAGTCAGTTCAGACTGGCAACAAGCATTCCCCCAGCATATTGTGAGTTCACTCACATAAAGAACCATGGACAGCACCAGACTGTAAGTAATATAACTTTTACTGCTGACAATTACAAATTGAAATTAGATGGGGCCAATCTTTTGGAGTGGTACCACCAACTACAGATTGCTTTTCTGAAAGAAAATATGTTGTATTTATTTGATGACCCACCCAAGAAGCCATGGACTTTTGAGATTGACTGTTTGCACCACAGGGCTTACTATCTGCTAATGTCTAGCTTGTCACCCAGCATTTACCCCAGTCTTGGCCGCCACTTAACCGTGGCAGAGATACTACAAAAAATACTTAATTTATTTTACAGTAAGAGTGCAGCCACTACAACCAAAATATCCAGGGAATTTTACTCAGCCAGGCATAAGGCAGGGACACCCATGGGGGAACATGTACTCAAGCTAAACACCACCAGGGCAGAACTCATACAAAGGGGGGAAACCATTTCTGATAATATCATGAAAAGCATCATCATAAACTCCCTAAACCCCAGTTGGGAGAACTTTATCATGCAACTGGATAGTCTCAACATAGAGCACCTCTCTTTAGAGACGTTATCCAACAGGCTGATTGCGGAGGACAGCCTGAGAAGGGAACGCTCATCAAGCCTCAGGGAAAGCAGACCAACAAAAAGGGTAGACTTCCAGACCAGGGACCAAGATAAGCCAGAATGTTTTAACTGTGGGTCTAGGAATCACTATAGGAGAGATTGCCCAGAAACCAGAGGGACAGGGACCACAGCTACCATAGGGAAAGGCAAGGCCGCAAACCAGGTTACTCAGACAGGCGCTCCCCAGAAAGCAGGTTCAGGCACAGGGACTCACCCAACCCCAGGGACAGGAGAGGATATAGGGATAGCTCCAGGGATAGTCAGACTGGGTCACTATACGAACTTAGAGACCACCAACACCCAAACACCCAGGCAAAAGGAAGGAACACATGGTTCATTGACTCAGGAGCCACCAATCACACCACCAACAATAGGAACATACTGGAGGCATTCACACCTAAGGAATACCACATCAATGTAGCCAACCAGAACAAGGTATTGGTGAAAGGAGAAGGGAGCGCACACATAGATGGAATAGGGAAGATAGAGGGGGTACTATTCATCCCAGAAATACCCCACAATATATTAGCAACACTCAAACTAAGTAAAGACTTGGGCATTGAGACAACCTTCAGGGAAGGGAAAGCATATATGACCAAAGGAAAGAGAAGCATAGGAAAGATCATCATAGAAGGGGGACTATCCTACTTAGTGCCCCAAGAGCACTCAAACACTAACTCAGAAAGTAACGAGAAAGGGACAAGCATGCCCACAGAAAATAGAGGGGGTGAAGGAGAACACACCGCAGGAGGCAAACCCACCACAAACACAACACACAAAGGGAAACCACATATTGGCAAACCCATTCATGATGGGTGCGCCCACTTACTACACAGAAAACTAGGCCACGCTAGTTTTCCAATGGTACAAAAGATGAATGAATCGGCCTACCCGATAGTAATACATGAGGACAACAAAGCAGCCATAGACATATCCATGGCAGAAGCAGTAGGCCAAAGGTCCACACATATAGACATTAAGCACAAACATGTCAGAGAATTAACAAACATTGGTTTTATTAAGGCTGTACATTGTGAGACCGCCGAGCAAGCCGCAGACATCCTGACCAAACCTCTACCCAGCAAACAACATGCCTACCTTACGACTAAATTAGGGGTACGGGTACAGAATACGCAAGCAGGTCCTGTCAGAAATAAATGCCTTACTCATGCCAGGGGTCAACAGGGACACAGTAGTGCAGGGGTTAACTACAATACTCACTTGGTCAGTACCACCCACTGACCACTCCTTACCTGAATCTCTGCCCACAAGTATAAAAAGTAGACACACTCTTCCCCGACTTCCACTTCCAGATGCAGTATGTGATGTAATGATGAACCTGTAAATAAAAGAGACTTATTCAAATGATTGACTCGTGCCAGTTATTGGGCCTGATCCATGGATTCTGTAACAATATGGTAGCAGAGGATGGTTTTATGGCCCAATAACTCCCGATCACGCAATGAGGACACATCGCTGCCAACGAGATGGCGACGACGAGAGGGCAACCCAGCGGGATCGCCAGGGAAGGCAGAAACCTCGATCGACCCCAAGGCCACCGCAACAGAAGAAAAGGGGGAGGTCAAGAAAGGAAGGAAAAATAGCAGACCATGATGACCGGGAGGAAGAAAGACTACGACTCGACGTCCTATGATTACTAAAGGAGCGAGCCAGCGACAAGAACCTTCTCGCGGACCTGCGAAGCTTCATAATGGACCGCAATGTGGCGAGGAGCGAGGAAGACTAGGATCCGGAGCTCGAAAAGCTGAACTCGGTGAGTGGATCGCCCCAAAAAGACCCCACAGCAGTCACCGAGCCCCGAAGCCCCGCTCAAAATTTGAAACGGCGGCCATATTTGACCACGTGGTCGGACAAGATGGCCGACTCCCATCCAATCGGTAGCCAGAATTCAAAATGGCCGGCGCGCGAAAAATACCCGACCCTAAGCGGCGAAGAAAGCGACCGGGGTGAGGGGACAGAATCCGATTCGGATTCCAGATGCACCCCGACCAAGTGGCAAGTCGATAAGGCCATGAAGACCCTTGCCGCCGCCTTCAGCCCAGGCCTCAAAATCGCAAAAGGGGAACCGGAGGGGCCCAAGCAAAAAGGAAAGCGAGGAGAGGGGCACCAGAACACCCACCCGAGGACTACCGATGCCCATGCCAGCGCGCCAACCCCCCTACGCACCCCAAGGACACCGCGCCTCCGATCGCCCAGGCCACGCACCCCAGAACGCAGGGATTGGGGCAGCTATCTGCATTTGTCGCCGGGACTCCAACGCCATCAGGATCTTCACTTTGACGAAGCCGCTGCAAGACGACACCTTCCGGAGCACACCTGGACCCCCAAGACCGAAGCCGAGGCCTACCCGACAGATAGAGACCTCTACGCTGGAGCTGCAATGAACAGGTCCTTCCACGACAACGGCAGAGCTGAAATGGACTTCGCGCATGCGCTGTTTCACCTAGAGGAAGAAAAAAGAAAAAAATTACAGAGAGGGACTTTTAAACTGCCGGCAAGCATTCCCATGCCGTACTGCTGTTATAGGCACATAAAGAACCATGGACAGCAGCCTGCAGTAAGTAATTTTACAAATAATGCTGGGAACTTACCAAGTGACTTTCCAAAGTTGAGGATGGATTGGGGCAATATCCTAGAGTGGTCACAGCAGCTTCAGGTGGTGTTCCTAAAAGAAAACATGTCACATTTTATTAATGACCCCCCCAGAGAGACCATGGACTTTAGAGTTGGACTGTATTGCACCATAGGGCATTTTACCTTTTAATTTCTAGCATATCTCCCACAATTTACCATAGCATTGGTCACAATCTCACTGTGTCAGAAATCATACAAAAAATGTTTGGGTTATTTTACAGTGAAAGTGTGGCAACCACTACCCAGATTTCCAAAGATTTCTTCTCTGCCAGAGTCAAACCGGGGACCCCCATAAGCGAGCACCTGGTGTCCCTAAACGCTACCAGGGCAGAACTACACCTTAGGGGGGAAGTCATATCAGATCAGATCATGAAGAGTGTAATAATTAACTCTTTAGATCACTCATGGGACAGCTTCTTAGCACACTTAGATACTGTTAGTCTAGGCCTCCTGTCCGTTGAGAAGCTGTCTAACAAACTGATCGCTGAAGACAATCTGAAAAGGAGCCGCTCTGGTCCCTCCAGAGAACATAAACATGAAAAGAAAGTAGCCTTCCAAGACAGGCAGCATGGCGTAACAGAGTGCTATAGCTGCGGGTCAAGGGGACATCTCAAGAGAGACTGCCCCAAGAACCACAGAGAGAGAAGCAGACCGGAACATAGGTTCAGACAGACAGAGAGACACACTTCTGAAGAGAGGTACAGACGCAGGGACTCACCCAATCCCAGAGACAGGAGGGGGAACAGGGATAGTTCACGTGACAGCAGAACAGGATCATTATATGGGATAGGGGAGCGCACCCACATAACATGTCAGGATGGGGAGGCCAATTCGTGGCTTCTGGATTCTGGGGCCTCCAACCACACGACCTATAACCAAAAACTGCTCTCCTCATTCACAGAGGAGAATTTTTCAATCAAGGTTGCAAACCAAAGCGAGGTTAAGGTAACAGGCAGGGGGGTAGTTACGCTACCAGGCATAGGGAAAATAGAGGGGGTATTACTGGTCCCGGAGATACCCCACAACATATTGGCTGCATTAAAACTCAGTGAAGAATCAGGGATCAAGGTAACCTTTGCAGAAGGGAAGGCTCACGTCAGCAAGGGTAGAGAGGGAGTAGGTAGAGTGACAATCAAGCAAGGGCTACCATACATAACATTCCATGAGAATAACACACCCAGCATATACACCAACTCAGAATACACGAAGGACACTAACCAGGACAAAGCTGAGGAAGAACAGGTGAATGAGAGAGAGACAGAGAGTGAGGAGAACATGACACATGAAACACACTCCACCAAACACACCCAGGGAAGGCCATCGATAGGCAAACTCATGCACGACGACTGTGTTCACTTACTACACCGGAGACTAGGGCACGCCAGTTTCCCCGTAATCCAAAAAATGGCCAACTGTACCGAGGGCGTCAAAATAAAGAGTTGTGAAAATTACCTCGAGTGCTCGGTGTGCTAATGTTCTAAGCTAAAGGTCAAACCCAGACCTAAGAAATCCTCACGCGCCACCAAACAAGTATTCAATTTAGTCCATATGGATCTGGTGGGGCCCCTAAGGCCATCCATCAAATACAAGAAAAGATACTTTCTCACCATCGTAGACGATTATAGTCGTTATGGCTTCGTCTATACTCTAAAACGAAAGGATGAGGCCTTCCAAAAATTCAAAGAGTTCTACAAAAGGATAGAGACTCAAAACAACACACAAATCAAACAAATCATGACAGACAGAGGATCTGAGTTCCTGTCAAAGGATTTCTATCATTGGCTCAGATCCAAAGGCGTGCTTCACTTTACGTCGTCCCCGTTCTCGGCCTTTCAGAACGGTGTCGTAGAACGACGAAATTCCACGCTACAGACTATGATCAGGTGCGCTTTAGAGGACGCGGGAATTGGTCAACATTTTTGGTCTGAGGCCTTAGTTTACTCAAACTACACACTCAACAGAACCTGGTCCAGTGTAATAGACAAAACGTCATACGAACTCATGTACAACAAAAAACCACAGATAGCACACCTACATGTATTCGGCGTAACTGCTGATGTCCATATACCCAAACAGCTGCGCAGGAAGGGGGACAAAGTATCCAGGAGACTGAGATTTATGGGGTACGAGCCAGGTACCAAGGGGTTCAGATTTGTGGACAATAACGACAGATTCGTGATCTCTAGGACAGCGGTATTCCATGAACAAGCTAACTGGTCCAGGATACACCTCAACGAGGTATCCACCAGGCAGGAGACTAGGCCAGACGAGCAAGTGCAAGATAAACACGAAACGGCAGATAGACAGGAAAGGAAGGAACACAAACCCAAGCTCCAAGGCATCAAGGTTGAGGAATGGAAAGGGAATCACCCCAAGATAAGTGTAGACTCACTAACACAAAAGGAAGCCAGGTACTTACATGACACCGAACAAACGACAGATAGGCCAGTCAGATCAACCAGGAACCAATTACCAAGAAGGTTAAATGACTATGTGATGCACATACACACGAACCATATCACACCTAACTCATATGAAGAGGTATTGAGACTACCACAAGAGGAGAGGTCGAAATGGGAATCAGCCATGGCCAAGGAAATGGACAGTCTGAGAGAGCTAGAAGTTTACATTCCAGCCGAGGTTCCAGAGGGCAAAAATACGATAGGTACCAGGTGGATCTTCAAAATCAAGAACCTGGAGGGTGGCCAAAACCTGTACAAGGCTAGGCTGGTTGCCCAGGGATTTGCCCAGAGGTTCCCAGAAGACTACACTGACACTTACTCACCAACTGTAAGGACTGAAAGTGTCAAGAGTGCCCTGGTCATCGCTTCCCTGCTAGGACTAGAGGTACATCAGTTCAATGTATAGACAGCTTACCTGCATGCCAACCTAGATAAGGAAATATACGTTAGGGCACCACACAGTAAAGAGACCAACAGGGGGGGACACCTGGCTACTTCACAAAAACCTATATGGACTGAAACAATCCGGCAAACGCTGGTATGAGTGCCTGGTTGAGGTCCTGAAGTCAATGGGATTTACAGCAACCATAGCCGACAACTGTTTTTTCACTAGGAGAGAGGGGGATTCACCAGAATACATCCTAGTCTACGTGGACGACATACTTTACATCAGTAAACACGAAGGGAACCGCAACGCCTTCGCCAGTAAACTAAGTGAACACTTCACATTAAAATACCTAGGGAAAATAAACAGATACCTAGGCGTGCAGGTCAACGAAACACCTAAGGGCTTTCAACTGTCCCAGAAAGAAAAGATAGAAGAAATACTACACAAATGCAACATGGCAGATGCCAAGGGGTGTGAATCACCCATGCAGCCGGACTTCCTAAAAAATACACATGGTGAATCACCCGAGTTTGAAGACAACACACTGTACAGGTCAGTCATAGGCTCTCTTTTATATATCGCCAACTGGACCAGGCCAGATATTGCATTATCAGTTAATCTATTGTCCAGGCACATAGGCAAACCCACCATGTACCACTGGGACGCTGTAAAGAGGGTACTGAGGTACCTGAAGCAAAGTGCCGACGCATGTCTAGTCCTAGAACCAGAGCCGTCCAATGAGCCCGTCCTCTCCTGCTATGCTGATGCTGACTGGGCCGGTGACACCAAAAGCTGGAAAAGCACATCAGGATACGTATTCTACTTGAACAATAGTCCGGTGCATTGGTACATGGGTAAGCAAAACTTAGTGGCCACTTCAACCACAGAGGCGGAGTACATATGCCTATCCAAGGCCGCAAACAACCTCATCTGGTTTGACGACCTACTCGCCAGTGTGTGGTGCAAACCTGCGTATCCGATAAACATCTACGAAGACAACAAGGCCGCTATAGAAATCTCCATGGCCGACGCGGTAGGGCAGAGATCCAGGCATATTGACATAAAGTACAAGCATGTGAGACAGCTCTCTAAAATCGGATTTGTAAAGGCCATACATTGCGACACAGAAGAACAGACTGCAGACATACTCACGAAACCACTACAGGGCAGGCAACACTCACACCTGGTATCCAAACTCAATATCCGCCCTTGGGCACCATTTAAACAGTCAGATCCACAGCCACAGGTCAGGCATTTAGAGGGGGATTTGTCAGAAATAAATGCCTTACTCATGCCAGGGGTCAACAGGGACACAGTAGTGCAGGGGTTAACTACAATACTCACTTGGTCAGTACCACCCACTGACCACTCCTTACCTGAATCTCCGCCCACAAGTATAAAAAGTAGACACACTCTTCCCCGACTTCCACTTCCAGATGCAGTATGTGACGTAATGATGAACCTGTAAATAAAAGAGACTTATTCAAATGATTGACTCGTGCCAGTTATTGGGCCTGATCCATGGATTCTGTAACAGGTCCAACTGTTGGGCATTTAGAGGGGGATTTGTTATGTATAAATGCCCACCATTCACCATCCCAGGTATGATAAGGGTTAACTCTACATCCACCTGGATCCTCCCCTGACCCCTCCTTACCTTAGCTCCGCCTCCCAGGTACTTAAGTCATGGTCCAGGAGTCCAGGGGCCACTTCCAGCTAAATACCTGTAATAGAAACGTTGATCAATAAAGAGAATTGGTTCACTGCATCCTGTGTTTGGAATTATTGGGGAAGATCCTAGAAATCAGTCTCAGGGAGGGGAGAGGGAGAGAAAGAAGGAGGGAGGGAGACACAGAAGGCGAAAGTGAGGGAGAGGAAAGGTTAGAGGGGAAGAAAGGGAGGGAAGGGAAGAGTGAAAAAGAGAGAGGGGGGGTGAGAGAGAGTGGGAGGCGAGAGGGAGGGTGAGGAATTCTCTAAATGGAGTAATTCATTGAGTAATTGAATTCACATCATGGTTTCTCTAGCTTGGTGATTTTCTTCTCCCTAACCAGCAGATCTCGTCTGAGCTCTCCATATTTGCTCTTTTGGGAATTTAGTCAGCTTCTCTAAACTGGAGCTGAAGGTGATGTTCAGAGAGGCCAACACCTACCTGCCCCGTCCCGATCTAAGAGAGAAGACCATCGGGAAGGTTTTCTTCTCGGAGGTGAGGAGACCTTGGGATGCACCCCAATATTCTGGACAGCCATTTGTCTGAGGTTGTAGAGCAGGGGTCCTCCAACGTTTTAAACAGGGGGCCGATTCATTTTTTTTTGCCTTTCTCCTTCCTAAGCCCCCGTTTAAATTGTTTTTAAAGACTTTTAATTTAAAGGAGTTCTTTACAAGCCCAGAGCTGCTTTTCCAGGCTGCACCGGCGAGATCACCCCTCAGCTGGCCCTCAGCTGGCCTTGCAGCTGGCTCGCTGGGAGATAAGGCAGTTAGGGGCGGGGCAAGGGGCGGGGCTTAATCACACCACCCCGCGGGCCGTATTCTTTGCCCGTGGGCCGTAGTTTGAGGGTGCCTGTTGTAGAGGGTCTGCTGCTTGAGCAGGGGGTCTCCAAGGTCTTCTGCTAGTCTGTTGATCGGTGGAAGGGCTTCCCTCCAGAAGTTGTTGGTGGGGAAGGTGGGAGGAAGAAAAGAAGGAAGGATGGAAGGAAGGAAGGAAGCAGAGAGAGTGAGTGAGTGAGTGAGTGAGTGAGTGAGTGAGTGAGGGAGGTAGGAAGGAAGGAAGGAAGGAAGGAAGGAAGGAAGGAAGGATGGAAGGAAGGAAGGAAGCAGAGGGAGGGAGGGAGGGAGGAAGGAAGGATGGAAAGAAGGAAGGAAGGAAGGAAGGAAGGAAGGAAAGAAGGAAGGAAGGAAGGAAGGAAGCAGAGGGAGGGAGGGCGGATGGGAGGAAGGGAGGAAGGCAGACTCAATGACCCCAAATTCCTTTTACTCTTTGCATTATAGGCAGTTTTGTATTTTTACAACTGTCATTTACAGTACCTTTTCCCATAGTATACTCCTCGACATATGACCGTCATAGAACCTCCAGTGGTCACTAAGTGATCGCAGCAGTCCTTAAGCCAATGCCGTGGTCGAATACTTAGGATAAACAAGATCTTTCAGTGATTTCCTTCTATAGATTGTCCTCGTCTTACGACCACAACTGAGCCCCAAATTTCTGCTGCTAAGCGAAACAGTTCTTCAGCAAGTTTTGCCCCACTGTACGACCTGCAGTTGTTAAGTTAGTCACACGGTTCTTAAGTGAATCCGGTTTCCCCATTGACTTGGCCTATCAGACGGTCACTGATGGCTTGGTGGGAGAGGTGGGGAGGGGAGAGATGGGGAACTCATCAGATTTGCAGATGACACCAAGCTGGCAGGAATAGCCAACACTCCAGCAGATAGGCTCAAGATACGGAAGGATCTTGACAGATCTTGAACATTGGGCGCTATCTAACAAAATGAAATTCAAGAGTGAAAAAAGCCAGGTTCTACTTTTAGGGAAGAAAAACCAAATGCACAGGTACCGTAGACGTGGTCCCTTGCTCAATAGTGGTGACTGTGAGAGGGGTCTTGGAGTCCTAGTGGACAACCATTTAGATAGGAGCCAGCCGTGTGCAGCAGCTGCCAAAAAAGCCAACACAGTTCTGGGCTGCGTAAACAGAGGGAGAGAATCAAGAGCCCGTGAAGTCTTAATACCACTGGAGGCGAAAACATATGAAGAACGGTTGCAGGAACTGGGTAATTTAATTTAATTTAATTTAATTTAATCAATTGAATTTATATGCCGCCCCTCTCCGAAGACTCAGGGCGGCTATGTCTAGTTTGATGAAGAGAAGGACTAGGGGAGACAGGATAGCAGTCTTCCAATATCTCAGGGGCTGCCCCAAAGAAGAAGGGGCGGGAGAAGAAGCAACGGGTGGAAACTCATCAAGGAGAGAAGCAACCGAGAACTAAGGAGAGATTTCCTGACCGTTAGAACATTCACCCAGTGGGACAACTTGCCTCCAGAAGTTGAAGCTGAAGTTGAAACTCCAACACTGGAAGCTTTTCAGAAGAGATTGGTCTGAGATGATTGTAGGGTCACCTGCCTGAGCTAGGGGTTGGACTAGAAGGCCTCCAAGGTCCCTTCCAACTCTCTTATTCTGAAATAATTGGAGAATTCTACTCAGTTCAAAGTTCAACTGATTAAGACAATAGCTGTGACTCGTGGAAACAGCAGATAGTTAAGTTCAGTGAAGGCATTCAAAATACACAAAGACATTATTAATAGGGTATATTTCTCACAGACGCTGGGACCCTGAACATAACACGCTCTCATATTGTTGTTTGACTTATTAGCGTTTATTTCATGTCTAAAGTCTCTTCCAGTAATGAAACTATTTGTGTCCAATCCAGAAAACGTTCAGCAAGTGAATGGCAGCTCAAATCTCTGGAGAAAGCGCAGACACCTTGATGTGCCGTGTAACCCCGTGAGAAAGAAGGAATGGTTAGGTGCAAAACTGACGGTAGGGAGATCTGATGCCATGAAGGTTGTTCAAAGCTGAAGAGGCCAAGAAACTCGAAATTTAAAGAGCTGCCGGTGTTTAAAGCAACTGGAGCAAACTCAGCTCTGAAACCAGAAGCTGCATTGAATCACCAAAATCGCCCCCCCCCTTCAAAACAAACTTTCTTTCTTTCTTCATCTAAGTGAAAGGATTGTCCATCTCACAAAGGAAGAGATTCTGGATGGTCTGCAAGGAAACTGAAACGCAAGCAACCCTTGACTTGCCATCACAATCTAGGCCAAAATTGAGGTTGCTAAGCGAGACGGTCCTTAAGTGAGTTTTGCCCCATTTTACAACCTTTCTTGCCACCGTTGTTAAGTGAATCCCTAGAGTGGAAACTAGACAGCCACTTATCCGAAATGCTATAGGTTCTCCTGCTTGAACAGGGGGCTGGAACAGAAGCCCTCCAAGATCCCTTCCAGCTCATTCTATTCTATTCTATTCTATTCTATTCTATTCTATTCTATTCTATTCTATTCTATTCTATTCTATTCTATTCTATTCGATTCGATTCGATTCGATTCGATTCGATTCGATTCGATTCTACTCTACTCTACTCTACTCTACTCTACTCTACTCTACTCTACTCTACTCTACTCTACTCTACTCCAGTTCCAACACTCACTCTTCACAACAGGATGGATCATAGGCTGAAAAAGCTTCCCTTCCTGAAGAAGGACAGCAAGGAGTCAGAGTCACAAATCAGCAACAATGACCTGTGTCAGTGGGACAACCAGGAAGTCCTCTTCTCTGGCTCCCACCCATCCGGTTCTTTAGCCAGAACCATGGAGGCCTTGCCTCTGATTGTGACGTCTTCCCCAGTTCAATTGGAGGTCAGGAAGAAGGTTCAGCCTCCAGCGCTGGTGCTCCCTGATTTGGTGCGCAGGACATCTGCCAGGACTCCTCTGAAGGCTTCTCAGGGGGAGATGAAGCCTGGCCTGAAAGAGCCCCCTCCCTTTCCAAGGAGGCCCAAGAGGGAAAGGCCTCGGGGGAGTAAACGCTCACCAGACACCGTCCTTCCCTCATATCCAGGTATAGGCGCTACAGGGCTGGGCTACCTATGGAACCAGCCTTGTCCCATCACATCAGCCCACCCCACACAATCAATCAATCTATCTATCAGAACACAGCCAGAAGGGACCTTGAAGGTCTTCTAGTCCAACCTCCTGCTCAAGAAGGAGATGCTACACAATCCCAGACAAATGCCTATCCAGTCTCTTCTTAAAAGCCTCCAGTGATGAAGCACTCACAACTTCTGGTGGCAAGAAGTTCCACTGGTTGATTGTCCTCACTGTTAGGAAGTTTCTCCTTAATTCCAGGCTGCTTCTCTCCATGAGTAGCTTCCATCCGTTGCTTCTCTTCCTGCCTTCTGCTGCTTTGGAAAATAAGTTGACCCCCTCCGCCATATATGGAATTGGAAAAAATTCCAATTCCATATATGGAGTTCAAAGTTCCTCCTCAAGACGGTTGTCTAAGAACATGAAGGTCAGGGACTCGAGAGTTATGACACGTTTGACCCTTCCCTCAGGATCAGTCTGGTCTAAGCACATTTTTTTCTCTCTTCGCTTTGAGAAGACTTGTCCCATCAAATTGCCCATCAATCTCTGTCTGTCTCTTCTTCTCAGAACTCTCTGACGAGTCCTTTAAAATTTTATGGGAGAGCAAGAAGCCGCTAAAAGGCAGACCCATCAAGGAAGTCCTCATGAACCTCATGATTTAGCAATGCAGTGCAAGCCATCAAAAATTTAATATTATGTGCCGGCTATCAGGAGGAGTTCAGTCAGTTGGAGAAGGTTAGATGCTGGGACATGATGGTGACTCCTGATGGTTTGTTCGAAGCCATTTTCTTCCTGGTCCTGTAAGAAATTAAAAGACAAAAGAGGTTGGCTACAAGTGGCAGCGGGTGGGAGAGGGAGGGGAGGGGACAGGGAGAGGAAGAAGAAAAGGCAGAGAGAGAGAGAAAGCTAGAGAGAGTGGGGAGAGGGAGGGGAGGGGAGAGGGAGGGGAGAGGAAGAGGAGAGAGGGAGGGAGGGAGAAAGAGAAAGAGGGAAAGAGAGAGGGAGGTGGAGAGAGAGGGAGAGGGAGGGGGAGAGGGAGGGAGAGAAAGAGAGAGAAAGAGAGGGAGGGTGAGAAATTCTCTAAATGGAGTAATTCATTGAGTAATTGAATTCAGATCATGATTTCTCTAGCTTGGTGATTTTCTTCTCCCTAACCAGCAGATCTCGTCTGAGCTCTCCATATTTGCTCTTTTGGGAACTTAGTCAGCTTCTCTAAACTGGGGCTGAAGGTGATGTTCAGAGAGGCCAACACCTACCTGCCCCGTCCCGATCTAAGAGAGAAGACCATCGGGAAGCTTTTCTTCTCGGAGGTGAGGAGACCTTGGGATGCACCCCAATATTCTGGACAGCCATTGGTCTGAGGTTGTAGAGCAGGGGTCCTCCAACGTTTTAAAGAGGGGGCCGATTCATTTTTTTTGCCTTTCTCCTTCCTAAGCCCCCATTTAAATTGTTTTAAAGACTTTTAATTTGAAGGAGTTCTTTACAAGCCCAGAGCTGCTTTTCCAGGCTGCACCGGCGAGATCACCCCTCAGCTGGCCCTCAGCTGGCCTTGCAGCTGGCTCGCTGGGAGATAAGGCAGTTAGGGGCGGGGCAAGGGGCGGGGCTTAATCACACCACTCCGCGGGCCCTATTCTTTGCCCGTGGGCCGTAGTTTGAGGGTGCCTGTTGTAGAGGGTCTGCTGCTTGAGCAGGGGGTCTCCAAGGTCTTCTGCTAGTCTGTTAATCGGTGGAAGGGCTTCCCTCCAGAAGTTGTTGGTGGGGAAGGTGGGAGGGAGGGAAAAGAAGGGAGGGAGGGAGGGAAAAGAAGGGAGGGAGGGAGGGAGGGAGGGAGGAAGGAAGGAAGACTCAATGACCACAATTTCCTTTTACTCTTTGCATTATAGGCAGTTTTGTATTCTTACAACTATCATTTACATTACCTTTTGCCATACTGTAGTCCTCGACATATCACTGTCATAGAACCTCCAGTGGTCACTAAGTGATTTCAGCAGTCCTTAAGCCAATGCCGTGGTCGAATACTTAGGATAAACCAGATCTTTCAGTGATTTCCGTCTAAAAGTTTTCCTCGATATACGACCACAACTGAGCCCCAAATTTCTGTTGCTAAGCGAAAGTTCTTAAGCAAGTTTTGCCTCATTGTTTGACCTTCCTTGCCACAGTTGTTAAGTGAATCGCTGCAGTGCAGTTCTTACGGTGGTCAATCTGATGAATTAGTGAATCTGGTTTCCCCATTGACTTGGCCTATCAGACGGTCACAAAAGGGATCACGTAACCTCGAAACACTGCGACCGTCATAAATATGGACCGGCAAGTACCCAAATTTCGATCACATGACCATGAGGATGCCACAATGGTCTGAAAGTCTGAAAAATGGACGTATCTCTTTTGTCAGTGCCGTTGTGACTTTCAGTGGTCACTAACCAAGGACTGTATTTTCTTTTTCTCTCCCCGTAAGGGCTGAAAGTGGCATCTTTAGTCGAGGCTCTCGGGGCAGTTCCCTTCCTTGGCTTGGCTAATGCTCCATATCTCCACTCTTCTTCTTCAGCTGCTGTATCACCCGGAGGTTGGAGACTTCTTTATGACGCCAGACATTCTCGAGGTTCTCCTGGAATGGATGATTCAGCCGTATCCTCTGATCCAGATCTTTAGCGTGAGAGGACTGGGATATGTTCTTCAGCACCCCTTGGAGGTAAGAGATGGGGGGCAGGAAGGGAGTGGCTTCCAAGGTAGTAGCAGGTGTGGCCTCACTCTCTGGGAAGTCTTCAAGGCTGGGGAGGACAGAAGAAGGAGAAGAAGACAATAATCAGGAACAGGATGGACTCAGCTAGAGTGGTGGGTGCACCCCTGGAAGATCTGAAGGATCAAGTAGATCCTCTTGGAGAAGATCTCAAAGCAGAACAAGAGGAAACAGATGGGAACTGATGAAGGAGAGAAACAACCTGGAACTAAGGAGAAATTTCCTGACTGTGAGAACAATTCATCCTTGGAACGACTTGTCTCCAGAAGTTGTGGCTGCTCCATCACTGGAGCTTTTCAAGAAGAGACCAGGCAGCCGTTTGTCCAGCTTAGTCTAGGGTCTTCTGCTTGAGCAGGGGGTTGGACTGGAAGACCTCCAAGTTCCTTTTCAACCCTCTTCTTCTATGCTCTGTGGGCTTCTCTTGTGCTTGTCATGATCGCTGCGAGACTCAGAGAACTCCAGTGACCGTGTTTGATTGCTCGTTCCTTTCCCTGCTTCCTCCAGAAGAACATCTCAGGGCCAGTTTTCATGCCGGTCATCAACTGCGCTTGTCACCCAGAGAAGAGTGTAGCGAAGGAAACTCTCCGGACCCTTCATTTCCTCCTTAGGCACCTTGCTGCGGACATCCATGCATTGAGGCGGTCCATCTAATTCCTCTCCTGTTGAAATATTTTCCTGACGAAAGTCAACCAAATCACGACAAACTGGTTTCCCCTCCTCTTTTTTAATTATTTATGTAAGAAATAAGAAATGAATGAAGGAATCAATTAATACATGAGTGAATGGATGAATAAAGGAACGAATAAACAAAGGAATAGATGGATAAATGAATAAATAAATGAATGGATTAATGAATAGATGAACCAATGGATGGGTAAATGACTGGATGGATAGATGGAAGGATGGAAGGATGGATGGATGAATGGGTGGATGAATGGATGGATGGATGAATATCAAAGCTGTTCTGGTGAGGAAGCCCACAGATGCCTCTACTTTCAATGGGGCACTTTGGGGGGAAGGGGGGCTTACGTCAAATTTTGCTCCGATTTCAGCCCCCACCAGTTTGCCCTCTGCCTCCCACCAACCAGGGCATGCCTGCTCCTGATGAGGAGACCCCCCGAGGCTGACTCTTCTGCTCAGCCCCTTCCCCCTTCCCTCAGGCCTGGCCCACCTCTAGATTTAAGGAAAGCAGAGCCGCGGGCTGAGGGCTTACTGCAATGGGCATGGTAGACTTGCTGTTTCTTCTCCCGATGGCTTTGGTGCTGGGGTCTTGATCCTGAAGCCTTTTGAGGAGGGGCTTCATGATCTTCAGGTTAGCATAGGGGTCTGCGGCCAGCGCCTTCCATAACTCTCTGGTGCTTCTGTGCAGGTGGAAAAATGGATTGGGGGAAAAATCAGATTCTTTCCCCATTTTCGAAGAGACGGCCAATCCAGATAGATTAAATCCCCCCCACCAACGGAAGAAAGGATTAGAAAACAGATGGCCAAATGAACCGTTTTAATACAAACAGGGTGTGTCTAACTGATGAGGACTTATAAGTCCGAGATAGATCTATCATAGTCTCCTTAGTCTCCCAATGAGCAGCAGAGTGTTTGCTGGCTGCCATGAAAAAAAAAGCCTAGAAACTAGTGGATTGTGATTTCACTGAATTAGGGTTCCATAAAAATCTTGGTTTATGTAGGAAGAACCTGGCTAAAGAGAAATACACATAAAGCCTATGAAAAGGAAAGGAAAAAAAACAAAAACAAATACTGTACCTTTACAGGGAGGATACATGGGATGAGGGTGTGGCTAACTGATGAGGACTTATAGGTCCGTGATAGATCTATCATAGTCTCCTTAGTCTCCCAATGGGCAGCAGAGTGTTTGCTGGCTGCCAGAAAAAAAAAGCCCAGCATCAGACGCTTGGCCACTGGTTCAGATTTATGACCGTTGCTGTGTCCCAAAGTCAAGCGATCACAGTTTGCGACCTTCTGACAAGGAAAGTCAGTGGGGAAACCAGATTCACTTAACAACCATGTTTCTAACTTGAGAGCTGCAGTGATTCACTTAACAGATGTGACAAGAAAAGTCCTAAAATATCTTTAAAAGGTCATTCCCATATCCTCTTCCCCCTCCCTCTCCCCTCCTTCCCTCCTTCCCTCTTTCCCTCCCTCCCTCCCTTCCTTCCTTAATTCCTTCCTTCCTTCCTTCCTTCCTTCCTTCCTTCCTTCCTTCCTTCCTTCCTTCCTTCCTTCCTTCTTTCCTCAACAACTGTTTCTAACTCAACAACTGCAGTGGTTCACTTAACAACCATGGCAAGAAAGTTCGTAAAATGGGGGGAAATCCACTTAACAACTGTCTTGCTTCAGAACAGCAATGTTGGGCTCACTTGTGTCGTAAGTCGAGGACCGCCCATATATTCCTCTGGGTTGGTATCTCCCTGTGAAGGAGCCAGGGTTGCCAACTGATCTGATGGCAGGAAGCTTACGTTGCTCCTGGGCCTTTGCTGCTTCTTCTCTGCAGCAATGAAAGCCTTCCGAAGCACGGAAACCCTGGTCCACTCCCGAAGTTTGCTTTCCAAGGAAGCCCAGGCAGGTAAAACGTTGGCCGTTCCCCTGCCACATCTGCTGAGGAGTTGGCAAGCCACACCGCACCCTCCGTGGCTGAGAGTTCAGTGGGCCGTCCCTCACGGAGGGCCTCTGCGCCACCGGAAGTGCCAGGGACCCCAAAACTGGTCAAGGGGGGGGAGGTTTCCAGGAGCAGCGTGTCTCCAAAATTAACCCAAAGGTGCTTTTCCCAGAATGACCCAGTTGGAAGTTGGAGCAGTGGTGAAATTCAAAAATTTTCCCTACCGGTTCTGTGGGCGTGGCTTGGTGGGCAGTTGACCGGGTGGGCGTGGCTTGGTGGTTATGTGACTGGGTGGGCGTGGCTGCACAACTGACTCACACGCAATGCAAAAGCTGCTTGACTTCACACAAAATGGCCCCTGCAACAAACAGGAACCTCACAGAATCACAGAGAGCTCAAAAAGAAATTATTGCACTTTGCACAAAAATAACACAAAAGCTGCACAACTGACTCACACGCAATGCAAAAGCGGCTGAACTTCACACAAAATGGCCCCTGCAACAAACAGGAACCTCACAGACAATCAGGCACAGCTGATTTCTCACAGCTGATTGGTAGTAAAAAAATGCTAAAAAAAAGTTTTAAAAAAGCCTGGTTCAGCTGATTGTCGTACTTTTTAAAGCAGTTTTAAACTATCGGTTTGGGCAAAAGGTAGCAATTATTACTATCGGTTCGGGCTCACCTGCCCAAACTGGTAGCATTTCACCCCTGCCTTGGAGGCCTTCTACTCCAAACCACTTCTTTTTTTTTATTAAAAAGTTTTTTTTAATTTTACACATATTTTCCCTTCCCTCCTCCCCCCTCCTGCCCAACCCTCCCACCCCCACCCCCCCGACTTCCCAGAGCAAATACAGGCTATAGCATTTAACAAACATATAAAAAAAACATAAGCTAACTATCTATAGATTTATCTCCCTTTTACACTTTAACTCCCCTTGTTCGTATCTGAATATAACTATTTAAACCGATTATTGTTTGAAAATAATGAATCCAACTTCATTCTTGTCCGTTCTTCAATAATACGCAAGTCTTCTTTCTTCCAGCATTGCACAATCAGCACCCAATTACAATTAACCATCACATCTCCAACCCTTACATATATGAACCCATTGACAAAATATTTTAACCAATCTTAAATAAACTATATTGTAAAAATCTTATTTCTACTTTTTACCCCATAAACTCATCTTAATTCTTCCTGGGAACATGCCTTACTTAATAACTTTGCATAAACTTATTCATCTTATTCTCTACAAATACACTGCTTATAATCAAATAACATCTTCACTATTTGATATCTATAAAAAATATTGTAAAAGACCTTCCCTCAACCCTTGCACCACTTATATTTTCCTTATACCCCACAAGTTTATATTTATTCTTCAACAAAACATTCTTTATAAGCTTATATAGATTTTCAGCAAAGCATTCCTTAAAATTAACTTTAGTGTTAATATACTTCAGGACAAAAGTGAAAGTTTGGTCAGTAGCCCATAACAATTCAAACGTAAGATTACTTAATATAACTTTTCAAAACAAATCATGTCCCTAAATAAAAGTCTAGTCATTCATTTTCACTACTACTATCCTCCCCAGGCAAAAAGATTGTAATTTTTCCATCTCAATTTTTTCCTGACTGTTTTTGCGAATCTTCTTCTTCAGTCTTATTCCTCCATCTCATCATGTTGAGAAACTGACCGGGACATGTTCAGAAAGTTCAAACAAGGTATGCCGTATATATCGGGAAATTCCAACATTCCAAAATCAAATTCTGATTATTATTTTTTTACAGAACTTGGCTGAGGGAAGACTCGTAAGATTATGCCACCATCTGCTGGAAGAATTTGGAAAGACTGGGCAGAAAGTGGAGAACGAAAAGAAAGGAAACGGAAAGTGGAGAACGAAAAGAAAGGAAAGCCTTGGGGTAAGGTAGTCCTTGACTTAGAACAGTTCATTTAGTGACCATTCAAAGTTACAACGGCACGGAAAAAGTGACTTAGGGCTGTTTTCCACAGCATTTCCCAGGGTCACACAATCCAGATCCAGACACTAGGCCACTGATTCACATTTACGACGGTTGCAGTGTCCCAGGGTGACGTGATCCCCTTTTGCGACCGTCTGACCAGCAAAGCCAATTCACTTAACAACCTTGTTGCTGATTTAACAACTGCAGAGATTCACCTAACAATGGTGGCAAGAATGGTTCGTAAAATGGGACAAAACTCACTTAAAAATGTCTCACTTAGCAACAGAAACTTTGGGCTCAATTGTGGTCGTAAGTTGAGGACCAACCATGTTTCAACGGTCATCAGTGTGAAAAAGGGATGTAAAACACTTTCTTCAGTGCTATTGTAGCTTCGAACGGACACTAAATGACCGGTTATAAGTTGAGAACTACCTGTCCTGATATTTCTATGCCTTTTTGGTCTGCCTTTCTCCACTTTGGGGCATCTACCATAATTAGACGCTATTCTTTTCTAAAGAAAAGAAGAATTAGGGGCGACATGATAGCAGTTTCCCAGTATTTGAGGGGCTACCCCAAAGAAGACGGGGTCCAATTATTCTCCAAAGCACCAGAAGGCAGGAGAAGAAACCACGGAAACTCATCAAGGAGAGAAGCAACCTGGAATTGAGGAGAAACTTCTTAACAAAGAAGACAATTAACCAGTGGAACAGCCTGCCACCAGAAGTCGTGGGTGCTTTATCAGTGGAGGCTTTTAAGAGGACAAAGTTATCTTAGATTGTGTAAATTCTCCTGCTTGAGCAGGGGTTCGGTTAGAAGACCTCCAAGGTCAGGGGTGAATCTCCTGGTTCGGACCAGATTGCCCGATCCGGTAGCGATGGCGGCGGGTGGTTGGGAGAACCGGTAGCAAAAATCCCTGCATCCCCCCCCCCCACACACACACACCATGCCCAGCTGACCCGCACGATCATCAGAGGCTTTTTTTTTACTTTTAAAAGCCTTTTTTCTACAACCTCTTCCGCCGAAAAAATGCTTCCGCCGATCCCAGCTGAGTTGCCTGATTGGCAGAGAGGCTTTTTTAAAAAATGCTTTAAAAGCCTCTGACAATCCCAGCTGTGTTGCCTGATCGGCAGAGGCTTTTCAAAGCATTTTTTTGCATTTGCAGAAAAAATGCTTTGAAAAGTTAAAAAAACAAAGTTGGCCATGCCCACCCAGTCACATTACCCCCCCCAAGCCACGCCCAAAGAACCAGTAGTAACAAATTTTACATTTCACCCCTGTCCAAGGTCCCTTCCAGCTCTATTCTATTCTTCTTCTTCTATTCTCAAAACAATTTCCCCTAGGAGACGCACATGAATATATGATTATTGACAATGTCTGTACTGAACAACTCCCTTAATCCATTTAAAAGTCATTAAATCGATCACGGACGCAGGATGACCTGGTTTATGACCAGTCCAACTTACAACCTATGAGGCTGGGCTCATTCAGGGCTGAAAGTTGAAAGGACTGCCAGGAACAGATATGAGGAGGGGACCAGTGCTCGGCCACCTTCTGGCTTAACAAACTAAGTTGAGAAACGTCGCATGCTTTCCAAAGGAGATCAGGGCCCATGGGAAGACGCCTTTGGGATCCAGAGGTTTTCCCGAAGGCTTTTATTCAATGCTCCATCTATGTGGATAATAATGAGCATCTTTTTGGAGGACATTAGATCTCCCCCCACGGAGTGTTCAGCTCTCTGCATCTGCCCTACTCTAGGCGTTCCTATTTCTGTTGGAAGACGACCAAGAGGGAGATGTTCCAGATATCATCGATGGTTGATGGTTGCTACCACCCTTCTCCAATAGCACCTGTGGCTCTGTGACCTTCTCGTGGAACCTTCTCCTCTCTCTGACATTAAATTGTTCTGTCTATCTCCAGGGCCTGTTTCCACAATCTCCCTGCCAGGTCTTCTTTCTGCGACGTTCCTTCGTGGTCCTTCGCGATGTAAGAATTATCTTCACGCTTCCTCGCTTTCCCCAAAGACCAGCTGGAAGGCAGGTGCCCAGAGGGTCATGGGTTGCCCCTTCCCCACTTTGGAAGAGCTTTATAGCTCCCGCTGGCTTTAGAAAGTTCAAAGCATCCTTAAGGATCCATTTCATCCTGGGCCCCCCTCTTTTTGAACTATTACCATCTGGCAGACGGTACAGGACAATAAAAACAAGGACAAATAGGCTGAAAAACAGCTTCTATCCCAGAGCAGTAACTATACAATTCTACGTACAGTGCAATATGAATACAATACGAGGGTTTTTTAATTCAATTGCATACAATGTGAAGGAAGTGTGTTTTTGTTTTATTTTTATAGGGTTTTTAAAAAGTATAATATACAGTGAGGATGGCACTTAGTTTCATTCTATGAGGTGCCATGACAATAATGAAAACTATGAAACTATGAAACTATTATTGCTTGGTCTCGGAGATCCTCCTGATGCCTTTGGAGAGGAGTTGACTACTAACAAGACCCGGCTTGATCAGATGGCCACACTGCCGAAAGATTTCTTGCATTGAGTCAGCTGCAGCCTGAGCCACTGAGGCTTCGGAATCGCCTTGCAGATCCTGGAGACCTGAAACGAATCCAGAAAACAAAGGATTTCCGGGATCAACCGTGAGAACCAGCCCTGATCAGCGACAGAGCTTCTGGAGAAAAACTCCTTGTTTCAAGCGAGGGAACTTTGAAACTCACCCAGGAAAACTTCTTTCATTTGTTTTGAAGTCATCACTTCCGGTTGCATGTATTGCGCGCAGCAGCCTGGGCACGTAAAAAGAAAATGTTGGTGGGGTTAACAGAGACGGCTAAATCGACTGATTCAGGAAAAAAACGCGCAATTCATTGGTTTCCACTTGGAAGAGTCGCTTTGGGACTTTACGGGATGGTTCCAGGGATTGGGTCTGTCTAATAATAAGAAGGACGAGGGGTAGCCGTTCTTCCTCTGTTTTTGTCTCCAGGCCTCACTGGAGGCTTTCAAGAAGAGATTAACGAAGAGATTGGACAGCCACTGGTCTGAAATGGAATCGGGTCTCCTGCTTTAGCAGGGGGTTGGACTAGAAGACCTCTAAGGTCCCTTCCAACTCTATTACTTTATGTTCTAGGACTGTGCAAACAACCATCATCTTGGAAAAAAATCTAAGCAGCCTTGAATCCAGTTAATACTAGAATGGGAGGCCAGCTGGAAATATTTCCAGAGAAAAAGCCACGGCTGTGGGTTTGCCTATACAAGAGAGAGGGATACAGGCCAGTTAGTCCTCGACTTCTAACAGTTCATTTAGTGACCATTCAAAGTTACAATGGCACTGAAAAAAGGAACTTACGACTGCTTTTCACACTTAGAAGCGATGCCACATCAAGATCAAAATCCGGATGCTTGGCAAACCGACTCGTATTTATGACGCTTACAGTGTCTTGGGGGTCAAAGATCACTTTTTGCGATCTTCGGATGAGCCAAATCCGGGAGGAAGCCAGATTCACTTAACAACCATGTGGCTCACTTAACAACGGCAGCGATACCCTTAAGAAAGAGGGCAGGAACTGCCTGAGAAACTGTTGCGCGATCGTAGCCGTTCCGGAGAAGCCACACGGTATAAGAGCAGCTTCCAGTCTGATTAAGCGACATGGCTTAATTCTGCATAGATTCTTTTGGTGACAAGGCCGCCCGCCTGTCTTGGGTTTTCCTGCCCTCCTTCCAGAGTTGGCATTGGTGATTACCAATTAAGAGGGCAGCTGCCTCGCGATGGGAAGAGTTCCGGCTCCTCAGGAATCCCAGCATCTGATCCAACATCGCAGGAAGGTTTTGCTTGCATTTATTCATCTGGGGAAAACAAGGCAACAAAGAAGCCAATGAACTATAGAGCTTTTTTTTTTTTTTTTTTAACCAAGGGGCTGCTTTCTTGGTCAAAGCCAGCTGGGTGACTTTGGGAGTTCTAGTCCCTCCTTAGTCACGATGGCCAGCTGGGTGACTTTGGTGCAGTCCCTCTCGCTCAGGGCAACCCACCTCACAGGGTTGTTGTGAAGAAAAGAAGAAGTATTAGGGATGCCCACCGTCTTGAACTATTTATCAAAATAAGAAAGGCAGGACAAAATAAAGAAATAAACGGTTAGTTTACTCTAATCTGGAAGAAAACAGGCCAGCTTGGCTCCTACTTACAACCACGTAGCAGATGTTGGAGTACATGCTATGAAGACTGGTGTACATTTCATAGTCAAACAAGTTGCTGGGAAAGCCCCCCCAGTTCATAAAGGACACGCAGGAGTCGAGGGTCTTCCTGGAGACCTGGCCGAGGGAGGAAAGACACCTAGTTGGGTCATGAAACAAGTCTTCAAGGAAACAACCAAGTTCAGGGAGCACCAAGGACCCCACAACTTCAGGATTGTCTACAATGTCTTTGCATTCTCCAGAGTGTCCACGTGGTACAACCACGTTGCTCTGAGTGAAGATGGGGGTACAGAGTGGTCTCTGTGAAGGTAGCATGATCAGAGCAGGAGCTCAGGTTAGCCAGCCCTTCAACTCACCTCTTTTGTCCGATCATTTGACAGTTGTATGAGGAGGGGAATAAGGCTGTTCAGGATGTTTTCGGCCATATTACTGTTCCGTAACTCCTTCAGTCCTTTCAGGAGCATGCCGAAAATGGTGATGGAGGTATTCCTCAGTTCGATGTCGTCCTACGAAGGAAGAGAGACAGGTTAGTCCCTCCAATAGCAGAATAGCCATGCAGAAGTTTCTTGAAGTTTGGAGGAGAACACACAAGTTCAGAGCACACCTATTCCCAGTTCAATGTCCATGGAGATGGTCAATCATCCAGGTCATGGTTGCCCCAAAGATGGGGAGCCCAACTCCAGTATGCTGGCTGGAGAGTTCTGGGAGTTGAAGTCCTCACCTCTTAAAGTTGCCAAGGTTGAAAAATCCTGATCTAGACCAGAGTTGTTCAATCTTAGCAGCTCCTTCTGGACTTTCTCTCATCTTTATGGGAGAAAGAGAGAGATAGAGGGAGAGGGAGAATGAAAGGGAGTGTAGGAGGGAGGGAGGGAAGGAGGGAGGAAGGAGGGAGAGAGAGAGAGAGAAAGAGAGAGAGAGGGAGGGAGGAAGGGAGTGAGGAGGGAGCGAAAGAGAGGGAGAGAGTGAGTGAGGGAAGAGGGGGAGAGAGGGAGGGAGGGAGGGAGGGAGGGAGAGGTGGAAAACCAGTTTGTTATGATTTGGTTGACTTACATCATGAAAATGTTTCAGAAGGAGCGGAATGAGGTTGACTGCCTTCACCGCATGGGTTTTGATATCGAGGTTCCTGAGGAGGAAATGCAGGGTCCTTATAGCTTCTTTTGCCAAGGTCTTCTCTTCGTGACAAGCGCAGTTTAGCACTGGCATCAAGAGGGGTTCCAAGATGTTCTTCTGGAGGAAGCAGGGAAAGAAACGAGCAATTAAACGGTCACTGGAGTTCTCTGAGTCTCCCAGCGATCATGACAAATGCAAGAGAAGGCCACAGAGCATAGAAGAAGAGGGTTGAAAGGGAACTTGGAGGTCTTCCAGTCCAACCCCCTGCTCAAGCAGGAGACCCTAGACTCTGCTGGACAAATGGTTATCTAAACTCTTCTTGAAAAGCTCCAGTGATGGAGCACCCATAACTTCTGGAGGGAAGTCGTTCCAAGGATGAATTGTTCTCAGGGTCAGGAAATTTCTCCTTAGTTCCAGGTTGTTTCTCTCCTTCATTAGTTCCCATCCGCTGCTTCTCGTTCTGCTTTCAGGGGCTTTGGAGAATAGGTTGACCCCCTCTTCTTTGGGGCAGCCCTTCAAATACTGGAAGACTGCTCTCAGGTCTCCCCTGGTCCTTAACAGGATACCAGAGATGGAAGGGACCTTGGAGGTCTTCGAGTCCAACCCCTGCTCAAGCCAGAACCCCTATACCATTTCAGACAAATGTCCTCCAAGAGGATCTGGCCTCTACTTGCACCTTCAGATCTTCCAGGGTTGCAGCCATCTTTGTAGAAGAGACACCACTCTAGCTGTCCTCTTTCTGCTGGTTGCCTTCTTCTTCTCCTTCTTCTCTCCTTCCCAGCCTTGTAGACTTCCCAGAGAGCGAGGTCACACCTGCTACTACCTTGGAAGCCACTCCCTTCCTGCCCCCCATCTCTTACCTCAAACGGGTGTTGGATGAGGTTCCCCAGTCCTCTAACGCTGAAAGTCTGTATCAGCGGATATGGCTGGGTCATCCATTCCTTCAGCACCTGGAGGATGTCTTGGATGACAAAGAATTGGCAAATTTCCGGGTGAAACAGCAGCTGAAGAAGAAGAGTGGAGATATGGAGCGTTAGCCAAGCCAAGGAAGAGAACTTCCCTGAGAGCCTCGACTAAAGATGCCACTTTCAGCCATTAAGGGGAGAGAAAAAGAAAATAAACACAGTCCTCAGTTAGTGACCGCTGAAAGTCACAACGGCATTGACAAAAGAGATACGTCCATTTTTCAGAATTATGACCATGGTAGCATCCTCATGGTCATGTGATCAAAATTTGGGTACTTGCCGGTCCATATTTGAGTTGAAGATGTGGCCCTTTCGTCAACTTAACTGATCCGTTATGGGTGTACATTGTTATAATTTTAAATTGTTTTAATTGGGTTGTTGATTTTAATTTATTGTGATTTGTATTGGATATTGTTTTTGTAAGCCGCCCTGAGTCCCTCGGGAGAATGGCGGCATATAAATATATATATATATATGACGGTCGCAGTGTTTCGAGGTTACGTCATCCCTTTTGTGACTGTCTGATAGGTAGTGTAAATGATAGTTGCAAGAATACAAAAAATAATGCAAAAAGTAAAAGGAATTTGGGGTCATTGAGTCTTCCTTCCTCCCTTTCTCCCATCCTCCCTCCCTCAATCTCCTTCCTTCCTTCCTTCCTCCCTCCCTCCCTCCCTCCCTCCCTCCCACAACTTCTGGAGGCAAGCCATTCCACTGATTAACAGAATACCAGGAGACCTTGGAGGTCTTCTAGCCCAACCCCCTGGTGAAGGAGGAGACCCTCTACCATGTCAGACAAATGGCTGTCTAGTTTCTTCTTCAAGACCTCCAGTGATGGAGAACCCACAACTTCTAGTTTCTAACCATAAAGTTCTGTTGAACCCTGGGCAACTTTCCTTGAGCTCCAGAAGGTTGGGGTGCATCTCAAGGTCTCCTCACCTCCGAAAAGAAAACCATCCCAATGGTTTTGTGTCTTAAATCGGGGTGGCGCACGTAGGTCTCAGCCTGTCGGAGCATGACCTTCAGCTCATGTTTCGAATAGTTGAACAAGATCCTAAGAGAATAAATATGGAGAGATCAGACAAGATCTGCTGGTTAGGGAGAAGAAAATCACCAAGCTAGAGAAATCATGAGCTGAATGATCGATAAATGAATTACTCAATGAATTACTCCATTTAGAGAATTTCTCACCCTCCCTCTCTCCCTCTCCCCTTCCTCTCTCTCTCACCCTCCCTCTCTCTCTCACCCTCCCTCTCTCTTTCTCCCTCTCCCCTCCCTCTCCTCCCCTCTAATCTTTCCTCTCTCTCACTTTTGCCTTCTGTGTGTCTCTCTCCCTCTTTCTCTCCCTCTTTCTCTCCCTCTCCCCTCTCCGTCTCCCCTTCCCTCTCTCTCCCCTTCCCCCTATCTCTCTGCCTCCTCTTCTTCCTCCTCTCCCTCTGCCTCCCCTCCCTCTCTCACCCACTGCCCCTCGTAGCCAAGCTCTTTTGACTTTTAATTTCTTACCGGACCAGGTGGAAAATGCCTTCAAACACACTTTCAGGACTCATCAGCATCGCCCAACATTGAACCATATCTAAGTCCTTGAACTCCTCCTGATAGCCGGTGCGCAAGATGAGGTGTTTGACGGCTTTGACTGCGTTGCTAAATGAAACAAAGGCAGAAGAGTTGGTGCCAATCATTCAGCTGATCCCCCTGCACTTCCGACCGTTACAGTATCCCTATGGTCATGTGGTCAGAATTCAGACTCTCGGCAACTGACCCATATTTATGACGGTCGCAGTGTCTCAGAGTCACGCGATCCCCTTTTGGGACCTTCTGACAAGCAAAGTCAACGGGGAAGCCAGATTCACTTAACGACCATGGGACTTAACCAGTGCAATGATTCACTTAACCACTCTGGCAAGAAAGGTTGCAAAATGGGACAAAGTTCACTTAACGACTGTTTCCTGAGCTTTGCAGAAATGGAGAAAGGATCCAGATTGGGCCCAGGAGATTCCTTACCCCAGATGGTAGGTCTGTTCTGACCCGCTCTTGCCTGCTCCCAGCAGAAAATAGATGTGCGTCACGAGCGCCAGGAGCAGGCTGGAGAACTTATGCTGGACAATGGTTGCTGCCTCAGGAAGCGAGAGGAGGAAGGAGAGCGCATTGGTGGCCTAGAAACAGGAGGAGAGGAGAGTCAGCTCGGGCTCATCAGGTTACTTAGATTCCTCATCATCATCTATTTCTTCTTTTAACGACCCCCTAATCCCTTGCGGGGTGGAGTCTGGGCAACTGAATGGAGCTGAGGCTTTCCTGGCTGGATGCCCTTCTTGTCGCCAATGCAGAGTTTTGTTCGGCAGATACATTCTCATTGTGCCCAGAGAAAGAAAAAAATCCTCATGTCCATGAAAGCTGAGCCAGGAATGTCCATGTCTGAGACACGGAGCAAAAGGTTGCTAGAAGTGGGACTTCTGAAACTCCCATTCTACACCCCCTCCAGACTTTGAGAGGCCAGTGGGGTGTAGATACAGGACAAAAGGGAGACAACGAGTAGCACAAGTGAGACAGAACTGGGGACAAAGAGATCGGTAACCTCACGTTTCTCTGTTTGTCTTCATTCCTAAGTGGGCTCTTGACTCTCCACCTCTTAGGGGTCCTTGGAGGGGCCCTGGGTGCTGTCTGAGCGTGTGTTTTTTGGTTGCAGATGTTTCATGACCCAGCTAGGTAACATCCTCAGTGCTGGAAGAGTTAGGCTTAGAGGTAGGGTTAGACTGGTTGGGTCGGGAAACATCTGCAAGAAAACCACCAAGCTCAGTAAGCACCAAGGACCCCACAGTTCAAACCTGGACTACAAATCTATTGGTCTTAATTAATTAAATTTCTCCACCGGCCATCTGAGCAATCTGACACTGGGAAGTTTACAACAATGTAATAAAACAATATAACACATAATAAAAATACAGATTAAGAATATTTAAAATAAGATATGACACAAAGTACTCCGTTGGGTGTTTGCCTTTGTTGGTTCCTATCATGTATTTTCTTAAATCAAACTCTTTTTTAGTTATTTCTGTAAGAAATAACGTAAGAAATGAATAAAGGAATCAATTGAATTATGAATGATTGGATGAGTAAAGGAATGAATAAATGAAGGAATGTATGAATAAACGAATAAATCAATGAATGGATACATGAATGAATGGATTAATGAATAGATGAACCGATGGATGGATGGGTGGATAGATGATAGAGCTGGCTGGCTGGCTGGCTGGATGAATGGGTGGATGAATGGATGGATGGATGAATATCAAAGCTGTTCTGGTGAGGAAGCCCACAGATGCCTCTACTTTCAATGGGGCACTTTGGGGGGAAGGGGGGCTTACCTCAAATTTTGCTCCGATTTCAGCCCCCACCAGTTTGCCCTCTGCCTCCCTCCAGCCAGGGCGTGCCTGCTCCTGATGAGGAGACCCCCGAGGGTGACTCTTCTGCTCAGCCCCTTCCCCCTTTCCTCAGGCCTGGCCCACCTGCAGATCTCAGGAAAGGAGAGCCACCGGTTGAGGGCTTACCGCAATGGGCATGATGGATTTGCTTGTTCCCCTCCCAATAGCTTCGGTGCTGGGCTCGTGGTCATCAAGCCTTTTGAGGAGGGGCTTCATGATCTTCAGGTTAGCATAGGGGTCTGCAGCCAGCGCCCTCCACAGTTCCCTGGCACTTCTGTGCAGGTGGAAAAATGGATTGGGGAAAAAAATCAGATTCTTTCCCCATTTTCAAAGAGACGGCCATTCCAGATAGATTAACCCCCCCAACGGAAGAAAGGGTTAGAGAACCGATGGCCAAATGAACTGCTTTAAGGCATGGAAAAAGATATAGCTACAGGTAGTTCTCGACTTGCAACCGTTTGTCTAGTAGCCATTCAAAGGAGGGCCTCTGCGCCACCGGAAGTGCCAGAGAACCCAGAACTGGTCAAGGGAGGGGAGGTTTCTAGGAGCAGTGTGTCTACAGAATTAACCCAAAGGTGCTTTTCACAGAAGGACCGAGTTGGAAGGGACCTTGGAGCAGTGGTGAAATTCAAAAATGTTCCCAACCGGTTCTGTGGGCGTTGGTTGGTGGGCATGTGACCGGGTGGCCGTTTCTTGGTGGTCATATGACCAGGCGGCCGTGGCTTGGTGGTTATGTGTCCGGGTGGGCGTGGCTGCACAACTGATTCACACACAATGCAGAACCTCACTGAATCACAGAGAGCTCAAAAGCAAACGATCACACTTTACACAAAAGTAACACAAAAGCTACACAACTGACTCACATACAATGCAGAAGCAGCTGGACTTTACACAAAATGGCCCCTGCAACAAACAGGAACCTCACAGACAATCAGGCACAGCTGATTTTCTCACAGCTGACTGGTAGTAAAAAAATGCTGAAATTAGAAATTACAAAAAGGTTCCGACATTGCCCGGCACAGCTGATTGTCGTACGTTTTAAAGCGTTTTTTCTTACTACCGGTTCGGGCAAACAGTAGCAATTATTACTATCGGTTCGGGCGAACCAGACCAAACCAGAGGATTTCACCCCTGCCTTGGAGGTCTTGTACTCCAAACCGCTTCTCAGGCAGGAAATCTTATCCCATTTCAGACAAATGGCTGTCCAATCTCTTCTTGAAAACCTCCAGTGATGGTGCACCCACAACTTCTGGAGGCAAGTTGTTCCACTGGTTAATTGTTTGCACTGCTAGGAAAGTTCTGCACATTGTAGGTTGCTTCTCTCTTTGATTCGTCTCCATCCTTTGCTTCTTGCCTGCCCTCAGGTGGTTTGGAAAATAGGTTGACCCCCTCCTCTTTGTGGCAGCCCCTCAGATATCAGAACACTGCTATCCTGTCCCCCCTCAATCCTTCCTTTCATCGAACTAGAGAGACCCAATTCCTGCAACTCTTCTTCATATGTTTTAGGCTCCGGTTCACTAATCATCTTCGTTGCTCTTCTCTGCACTCTTTCAGAGTCTCTGCATTGTTTCTACAGTGTGGCGACCAAGAAAGTTAAAAAACCAAGGAGGTCCAGCTGCCTTTTGGAAAAGCACCTTTGGGACAATCATGACCTGGATGGTGGAGACAACCAGCCTAGGAAGCTCTCAGAATTCAGATCGACTGCACAGCCAACCAGCGACTGCACTGGCCCTCAACCAACCCAATGTAACCTCCCCCCCAATCAGCACATGACCTGCCCACCCCAAGCTACAGATATTCACCCCTATCGCAAATGGTTGAGAATCTCTGTAGAGTACAAGAAAACAGGAGGCACATCTCCTTGAGGTTCTTCTTACCCATCGCACGCCACCGAGCACTCGAGGAGAATATCCACGACTTTGTTCACCCGTTTGGACGCCAGGTGACACACTGCCTTTAGCGTTTGTTGTTTGGTGGCAGGGTCCAAGATCTTCGGGAGACGTCGGTAGATCTCCTTGAGGATCATGGGCAGCTATGGCAAAAGAGAAATCCAAGGGATGACCAACTTTCTCAACAGCCCTAAGATTACCTGGTGGTCTCCATCCAACCCTAGCCTTCTTAAATCCAGCTGAAGTGTTGTCACCAAGTCAACAAGGTCTCACCCATTCTCATCTTTCTTTTCTACAAAATCTCCTCTATCCCTTTTGCTCCAAACCCTGCCATTTTCTTACCTCCTCCATGTCCATCCCACATTCTTCCAAGAACGAATTGAGCAGGAGTCCCGCAGTGTGTGAAATGTTTTTGTCCAGGTGTGTCAGAGCTGCCAGGGCTTTTAAGATCAGGTCGTTTATTTGAGACGGGCTCAGATGCTCGCCAAAGGCCTATCGGAAAGAAGAAAAGGAGACCATGAAGAGATGCATCAGGGTTTTGACAAGCCAGAGACTTTGACCCGTATCTGGGGACAGCACCCCATGTAGAGAGGCAGGCCGTATTCCATGACATCCACCACGTGATATTAGGATGTGGGTGAAAGAAGCCAACATGGCAGCCGAGATCGCCTGCTCCTAGACATTGTGGGGGATGGATATCCACCCTCCGGCCTTTGGAGCCTGCCGTCCCCACTGTGATATTGACTTTTTTGAGTATCTCCAGGTCAAGAGGAGGAGAGAAAGGAAGGTCAATAAGAAGCCAGGCAAAATGCTGAACGAAAACGTACCGTAGCCATTTTGGAGACGTTATTATAAAATATTGTTGGGCCCGAAAAGGAGAAGTCTTCCCTCAGCCAAGTGACGACCTTCCCCTTCTTGTTTCTAGGTTTCTCATCCATTTCTTTGGCTTTGGAGGGAGGAAAACAAGAGAAGGTCAGATTTTGGCATTCGGAACTTCTGAACATCCTTCGTCTGACGGCCGGTTTAGTCGTTCCAACAGAAGAGAAGATCTGTAGCTCAGGGCTGACCTGAGGGGTCCCTGGTGCTCTCTGGGCTCGGTGGTTTTCTCGTTACCTAGTTGGGTCATGAAACCTTCACAAGAAAACAACAAAGCTCAGAGACACCAGTCCTCCTCCTCCCCCCTCGCTCCCTCTTTCTCTGCCCCCCCCTTTCTCTTATCTCACTGATCAGGAACGAAACAGGCACAATGACCTCTTTAGTGGTCCAATTACAGGCAGTCCTCGACTTACGGCCACAACTGAGTCCTAAGCAAGACAGTTATGAAGCGAGTTTTGCCTCATGTTGCGATTTTTTTTTCTTGCCAACGTGGTTAAGTGAATTGCCGCAGCAGTTAAGTTAGCAACCCGGTTGTTAAGTGAATCCGTCTTCCCCATTGACTTTGTTTGGCAGAAGGTCACAAAAGGGATCACATGACCCTGGGACACTGCGACCGTCATAAATCGGAGTCAGTGGCCAAGTGTCCAGATTTTGATCCCGTGAGCATGGGGATGCGGCAACGTTCGTAAGTGTGAAAGACAATCACAAGTCACTTTTTTTCAGTGCCGGTTAAACTTTGAATGGTCACTAAATGAATTGTTGTAAGTCAAGGACTACCTGTAACCCCTTTTCTAGGTTAACACAATAGATGGGACTGTAAATGGAGGGGAAATATAGGGCTACATAAGAGACAAATTACATAAATGAAGGAATGAAGGAATGAACCAACAAACGAATGAACAAACGAATGAATGAATCTAACCGGATTTAACCCAGACTACCTTGGTCTGATGTGCAAATGAAGCATTAGGTTGTGAATTGATTGTGTGCTGCCTGGGGAATTCTGGGCATTGAAATCCACATGGCTTAAAGTTGCCACTGGGTTAAGCTTTTAACTAGCCAAATTTAACCGATCCTTTTCTTTAGGTAAACCATTGATATAAGTGCCTGTCTTTCAACCGATTGTGGACGGCTCCCAATTAAAAATTAGAAGACACGTAAAATGGGGTTGAAACTATAAAATTAACAAATAATGTATTGCAATTATAAACCCTCTTTAGCTCTTTCCTTAACAATGCCCACTCAACCCGTAACTTGGTTAACCCGTTTTCTGGCTTCCTGCAATACATGCAGCCATCCAATGACTAAAAGGTGGCTTTGCAAAACACGCTAAGACCCAATCCATGTGCCAAGACTCACAAGCCCAGGCTGGCTGATGGCAGATGCCTAGCCTAACTCTGTGGTCGGCAAACTGCAGCTCGCGAGCCACATGCGGCTCTTTGGCCCCTTGAGTGTGGCTCTTCCACAAAATACCACCTGCGGGCGCGCACGCACACTGTGATTGAAACTTCGTGGCCCATGCGCAGAAGTCGGTTTTCGGCCTGGGCGAGTCTATTCTGAAGAAGTGGCGTTAGAAGAAGTGGGGGTGTCTTGCGGGCGAGAGACGGGAGACGGGAGACGCGGCGCAGGTGGGCCATGGGATACGCAGCGTGGGAGAGGCGCACGCGATTCATGCACGAGTTGAGTGAGCCAGTCAGTCAGCAATCTCCTTGTGCAGTGGTTAGTGCTAGTCGCATCCGCCAATCACGCGCGGGTGACAAAAGTAACTACTCGGAGCATAAAGTTACCTGTATTTTTCCAACCAGCTGCAAATCCTACAGGTATTTTTGTCATCAATTTAAGAATTGTAATTATTTTGTGTTGGTGGCTTTATTATTATAAAATGAAACATTTTTTTAGGTGCCCTGTTTGACATGGCTACAAAGAAGAAGCAAAGAGAAACGGAAGACGAAAACCATGAATTTAAAGTTGAATGGACCGAGACTTTCGCGTTTGTTCAAAACTTAAATGGCCTTCCGACCTGTCTTATTTGTCAGGAAAAATTGGTGCATAACAAGAAATAAAATTTGGAGAGACACTTTAAAACTAAACACGTGCCATTTAGTAGTAAATATCCTGTCGGTGATGCAAGGAAGAAAGCAGTTGAGGAACTTCAGAAGAGTCAAGAAAAATCAAGTTCTGTATTTAATTACTGGATTCAATCTTCCAACAATGTTAATATTGCAAGTTTTGTGGTTAGTCAAAAGATTGCTAAGAGAGGAAAACCATATACAGACGGCGAATACATAAAAAGTTGTTTTATAAATGCATCCGAAGAGCTATTTCGGGATTTTAAGAACAAAGCCGATATTCTAAAAAAAATTAAAGAGTTACCATTGTCTGCTAAAACAGTGAAAGACAGAACAGTCAAAATGTCTTCTTTTTTTTTTCTTTTTTTTTTCCTTATTCGGGTCTACATAGTTATGCGAACAATCATTTTCAAGCATGAACCTTATCAAGAGTAAATTGAGAAGTTGTCTTATTGATGAGAACCTGGAATCATGCCTAAAATTAAAAACAATATACAAACCTGACTTACTCAAACTTTCCAAGGAGATGCAAGGCCATTGTTCACATTAGTGTTTGTCAGTCATTGTCATGATTTAATTTTATGGATATTGTAAGGTCAATTGTAAGGAATTTAATTTTATCAATAAATAATATCAAAACAACACTTTTAAATATGAGGGAAGCTTTTCTCAACAGGTTTCAGGAATTCAGAAACAGCAAAGCGACGTTAGCCTTTGTTAAAAAGCCTCTTAATGCTACTGTAACAGAATTAAATGTTTCTCCCTTTAATATTGACATTGGCAACTTTGAAATGCAATTGCTGGATTTCAAAAACAAAGAATTGTGGAGCTCGAAATTTGAACGTCTTTGTGCTGATACAGAAATATTGGAGAAAAATAAATGTGAACTTAGTTCACAGCACAAGTGGTCTGCTTTGAAAGACCCGGAGAAGGAAGATATGATGATTTTTAACACCCGGAATAGTATTCCTGACTCATATCATCAACTGAAAAAAATAGCGTTTGCTGTTTTTTCCTTATTCGGGTCTACATAGTTATGCGAACAATCATTTTCAAGCATGAACCTTATCAAGAGTAAATTGAGAAGTTGTCTTATTGATGAGAACCTGGAATCGTGCCTAAAATTAAAAACAACATACAAACCTGACTTACTCAAACTTTCCAAGGAGATGCAAGGCCATTGTTCACATTAGTGTTTGTCAGTCATTGTCATGATTTAATTTTATGGATATTGTAAGGTCAATTGTAAGGAATTTAATTTTATCAATAAATAATATCGTTGTTAAGTATGAGATCAAGTTTTATTCAACGTACCTATAGTTTAACTAAGACTTAAAACTTTAAGTAAAGTTTATTAAGTTAATTTTAGGGAACGTTGTGGAGTGAAAGAAGATGTAGTGTCGAGGAGATGGTTTGGACATATAAAGAGGATGAACAAAAGGAGATAGACGAAAGAAGTATACAGGACGAGTGTGGATGGGAGAGATGGAAGGGGTCGACCTCAGCGAACGTACCTCCATCAGATTGAGGACGTTCTTAGCAAAGGCCAGTTTAGGAGTACCCTAATTAAGTTAATAACAATGTACCTACCTATCTAGTTTAAGTTTAACCGATTTGGCTCTCCAAAGAAATTTCAATCGTTGTACTGTTGATATTTGGCTCTGTTGACTAATGAGTTTGCCGACCACTGGCCTAACGGATCCACTTAACGTGAGAAACTCAGTCTTCAAATGACCCCTGGCCCTGAGAGGTGCCAATACCAACGGCCAATTCCAGGCATCTCTGCCCAGGCAAACGACCGGGGTCTTGGTCACGCCACAAGCTGTGCCACCCAGTGCTCTCCTGGGCAGTGCGCATCCCTGGGCTCCTGGCAGCCCTTGGAGTCCAACTTTCTCACCCATTTTGCTCATGATGAGGTGGTGGAGGTGGTAGGCGGCCTCTGCGGACGTCTGGCCAACTTCTTTGCTGGTGTCGCCAACGTGCAGGCCCAGCAAAGCCACCAGCTGTCCCAGCAAAGAAAAGTCACCTGTGGGCTAATGAAAGGAAGCAAAAAGGAGGGGAAAGATGAGAAGGGGGGCTCATGAAGGTTTCAGCCAACTGAAATCAGAGCATAGGAACCATAGCACCACAGAATCCTAGAATCCTACCTTTTAGAATTCTAGAATCACAGAATCTTAGAAACATAAAATCTTAGAATTTTAGAATTATCCAATATTTGAATCTTAGAAGACTAGAATCATAGTCATAGATTCATAAAATCAGTGAATCCTAGAATCTTTGAATAATAGAATCTTTGAATCATAGAATCATAGAATCTTTGAATTTCTAAATCATACAATCTTTGAATCTCTGAATCCCAGAACCTCAATTGCTGGAAGGGACTGTGGAGGTTTTCTCCTCCAACCCCTTCATCAAGCGGGACTCCTTATATCCTCCTGGTCACATCCCAAAGATGCTTTTTCCAAAAGGCAGCAGGACTTTCTTCTTTTTCTTCCTTTCTTTGAAAACATCTCACTGCGCATCCCAAACGGTGACTTACGTCGAAATTGACGTTTTCAGAAACGAACTTCAGGAGGTGTCTGATGCTCTTGATGGCCCTCTCTCTCTCGTGTCTCTTGGGAGATTCAATCCAGGGATTAATGTGCTGCCAGGAAAAACAAAGGAGGAGGAGGAAAGGAAGAATTTGTGATTCACAGTTGGAAGAGCCACAGAAGTTGCCAGGACTGGGGAGAAAATCTAAGGAGCTCAACAAATTTGAGACATTGGTCAATTGAGGTCTATTTTAGACTGAAAACTAGAGTAGCAATTGAAGATTTCTGGAATACAACTAGTCTTACAACAGTTCATTTAGAGCCGTGGTGGCACAGTGGTTAGAACGGAGTATTGCAGGCTAATTCTGCCAACTGCCAGAAGTTCAGCAGTTCCATCCTGATCGGCTCCAGGTTGACTCAGCTTTCCGTCCTTACCAGGTCGGTCAAATGAGGACCCAGATTGGAGAAGAACCTGGGTCCTCATTTAGAGAGGGCTGTAAACCACGGTGAAGCGGTATGTAAGTCTAAGTGCTATTAGTATTTAGTCACTGTTCAAAGTTACAATGGCACTGAAAAAGGGACTTACAACCATTCTTCACACTTATGACCATTGCAGCATCCCTATGGTCACGTGATCAAAATTTGAACACTTGGCCAATGACTCATCTTTATGACGGTTGCAGCATCCCAGCTCGGTCCCTAAATGAATGGCTGTATGTCGAGGACTTCCTGTATAAGTAGTCCTTGACTTACGACCAGAATTTGGGGTGCTTACCAAGGTGGATGTTAGGCGACTTGTGACTGGCTTTACGACCTTTTTTTGCCAGGGTTGAACGAATCCCTGTGGTCCTTAAGTGAATAATGCAGTCATTAGCCGAATCTCGCTTTCCCCGTAGACTTTGGCTTGTCGGAAGCCAGTTGGGCAGTTCGCCAATGGTGTTCAGGTGACACCCCCCCCCAGGATGCTGCAACCATCACAAATACAGGTAGTCCTCGATTTATGACCACAATGAGTCCAAAATTTCTGTTGCTAAAATGAATCCCATCGGCATCGACATAATCTGCATCGGTCAATTGCAGAAGGCAGCTTTACTCGGAACAGCTGCGAGGCTCTATGACAGGGGTGTCAAACTCGATTTCATGGAGGGCCGAATCAAGGTTGTGTTTGACCTCGAGGGGAGCGTGGCCGAGGTGGGAGTGGCCAGCTCAACGTCTCTCGTGTCAGGGGCACCTGTGGACTTCCCTGAGACCCTCCCTCACTCTTATTATCATCTCCTCCCTCCCTCCCTCCCTTCCTCCTTGCCGTGGGACAAGAGAGACACGAATATCAGAGAAATAGTGGAATAGAATCATTAGTGAAAAGATGCCAGAGGAGGGACAAAACAAATGTAAATGACAAAAATGAACATCATTTTTTAACTATTGAAATGAGTTCAATTGAATGGTTGAATTGTCCCATGGGACGAGTTGTCCATCCAACAGCCACATTTGCCTATCCCGGGTCCTTGGGAGGGGCTCGACAGCTGGACAGAGTCGCCAAATCCAGCCTAAACATCTGGCTGACCAACCCCGAGAAAGAATCACTCTTTACCGTCAAGACATCCTGCAGGGAATCCAAATTGGGAGCCTCGGACAGCAAGGCGGTGAGCATGGTGTTGCAGGTGGTCACCATCTGGTCATAAAAATCCTAGAAGGAGAAAAAGAATATCTAAAGGAAGAAGTGGTGTAAAGGAAGAAAGAGGAAGAAATCCAGGGCTGGGGAACTTATGGCCCTTTTAGGACGACTGGTGGACTGCAACGCCCAACAATCCTGAGCCAGCCACGGACTTCTGGGAGTTGAAGTCCACCCTTCTGCAATCAACGGAGTGGCCCGTCTTGCAGGGCTGGTTTTTCTTCCAGAGTTGGAGGAAATGCTTTCTCGGCTGAACACGAGGAACAAAAGGACATTGGGCTCCATGGATGGATCCAGAGTTTTGGAGGAGATTTTGAATCATGCTTATTTCCATGTGGATCTCAGATGGCTTGGCTCCATCTGGACTGCTCACCTGAGTTTGAGCTGGTTGTCCTGGGCCGTTCACGTTCAGTTTTGTCACCAGGTAAGCCGGCAAGGAAAACACCTTCTGGATGCTTTTTCTCACCACTTTAGACCTCATCTCGGAGTTCAAGGGGGGCTTCATACGGCTGATGAAAGACGAGAAAAGAGGAGGAGGGTGAGAAGATCATAGACTCATTAGGCTAAAAGGGACCTCGGAGGTCTTCTACTCCAACCCTTGCTTGATGGTCCTTAAACCATCCCAGTCATATGGTTGTCCCCTCTTTTCTTGAAAACCTCGAGGGATGGAGCACCCCCAACTTCTGGAGGCAAACTGTTCCACTGATGGATTGTTCTCGGTGTCAGGAAATTTCTCCTGGATCTCTCTTTGATAAGCTTCCCTACATCGCTTCTCATCATGCTCTCAGCTACTTTGGAGGGGAAGTTGACCCCCTCCTCTCTCTGAGAGCCCCTCAAATATCAGAACTCCCCTCATCATCCTGGTTGCTCTTCCCTGCACTCTTTCTAGAGTCTCAACATCTTTTTTATATTGTGGTGACCAAAACAGGATGCAGGATTTCTCTCTCTCTCCCTCCCTCCTTCCTCTGTCTCTCTCTCTCTCTCTGTCTCTCTCTCTCTCTCTCTGTCTCTTGGCAGGTACATACCTCATGCAGGTGATGGTGATGATCGCTTGATGGAGATTTTCGATGGACAAGGGTCTCGCGGGCTCATCTTCAATGACTTCCTGAAAAGAGAAGGAAACCCATCTAAGAAAGAACCTGAGATATGGCCACCCTCCAGCTGGCCCTCTTCCCAGCCCTACGCTTTTTCTGGTTGACACAGGAAGTCCCCAGCTTCCAACTGGTCACTTAGCCACCATTTAAAGTTTTGAGGGATCTCTTCAGGACTACTTATGACCCAGATGCCAAGTTCCGAGAGGCGCCCCTTCCTCAGCGATCCTGTGACCCCATTTCGGTCACTTGGCCACCAGCTTGCATTGATGGCAGTTTGCAGTGTCCCGTGACCATGATTTAAGTCAGGGGTGGGTAACTGTGGCCTCTTGATGACCTATATAAAATTGGGAAGCCAGATTCCCTTAACAGCCGTGCGATTAACTGAACGAAAATGATTCGGCTAACAACGGTGGCAAGACAGGTCGTACAATGGGCAGAATTCCCTTAACAAATGTCCCACTTAGCAACAAAACCTTTCAGGCTCCATTGATTGGCATTCAATTCGGTTCAAATTCACTTCCAAAAAGAAAGACGCCCAGGAGCACCTGCCTCCCCCCCTCTCCCCACTTACAACGATGTTTGTGACCAGTTCCTGTTTCTGGGGCAAATCGAGGTCTTGCCTCCTGCTGTTGGCAACAGCTTTGGTGATCATGATGATGGACCTCATGAAGGCTTTCTTCAGCCCTTCGTCCTGGAAAACCCCAGTGGGAATGAAAAGAAACCAGAAGGAAGAGGATGTATTTATTTACTGAAACCTTTACGTAGCCGATTGTCTTTGGTTGAACTCTGGGGGCCCCCAATCAAAACATCACTGGACACTCTGGGTTCTAGTCCCACTATAGGATGAAAGGCAGCTGAGAGACTTTGCGCCAATCACCAGGAGATGGTGAGTTCTAGTTCCTCCTTAGGGAAAAGGGCCAGCTGTCTTTGGGCCAATCACCAGGAGACTGTGAGTTCAAGTCCCGCCCTAGGCACGAGAGCCAGCTAGGTGAGTTGGGGCCAGTCTCAATCCAAAACACGTCACAGAGTTGTTGTGTGGAAAGAAAGAAAGAGTGTAATGCAGGAGCGCTGCCTTGAGGATAATAAATGCAACAAGACCATAGATTCTCCTCCTCCTCCTCGTCCTCGTCCTCGTCCTCGTCCTCGTCCTCATCCTCGTCCTCCTCCTCCTCCTCCTCCTCCTCCTCCTCCTCCTCCTCCTCCTCCTCCTCCTCCTCCTCCTCCTCCTCCTCCTCCTCTCCCACAACATGCTAGTTGGGTCATGAAATGTCTTTAAGAAATCAAACAAGCTAAGGACTCCGGATTATAATTGTTCTTGTGATTAAACTCAGCATTAAGAGAAGTAGAGGGTGGAAACCTGCCTACCTTTTTCATGCTGGAATACTGATAGAGTATTTCTGAGACAATGTTGTCCAGGAAAGGCATCATGTCCTCTACTTGCGCTCCCAGGACTGCCTGGCCATAGCAGAGTATTAATGTGGTCCGAATCCATCTCTCGGAGAGAGTCTGTGAGTCCTGTCAGTCCAAAGACGAGGGGGTCAAACTCTTTCCCAAAGCACCAGAAGACAAGACAAGAAGCAATGGATGGAAACTGATGGAGCTTCTTAGTCATCCAGGTCACGGTTGCCCCAAAGGGGCTTTTTCAAAGGCAACTGGACTTTGTTTTTCCTTGAAGAGGTTTCGCTTCTCATCCCAGAAGCTTCTTCAGGTCTGACTTGGGTCAAAAGAGAAGAAGCTTTTTGGATGAGAAGCGAAATGTCTTCAGGAAAAAACCAAGCCCAAGCCTTTGGAAAAAGCACCTTTGGGTCTACTCGAGGTGTTTGTTGGGGCAGCTCCTAATCTTCTCTAGCCTTATAAAATAGTTCTCCAGGAGATGGAGATGGAGAATTTCAGCACCACCTACATCTACGAGATCTATGACCAATCTGAGGAGACCAGACAGCCTGGAGCCTAAGTCCTTCTAAGCACATTGGACTCTCCTTCCCAGAATCCCCCAGCCTCCTTCTGCACTGAGTTTCAGACCTTGCAACCCCATCCCTGGTCTTACCTCAATGGGGGCTTCTACTGCAAACGGTCCTTTTGTCTGCCTGAACTGGCCAGCCTCCTCCAGGGCCACCAGAATCTCAGGCAGGTGGCAAAAGGATGCCATTCGAATGGATTCCGAGATTCCCTAGGCAAAGCGATGTTTGTGAATTAGGACATTTATTGATTTATTGGTTCGATTTATATGCCGCCCTTCTCCGGAGACTCAGGGCGGCTTACAATGCGTTAAGCAATAGCCTTCATACTTTTGTATAGACCTGCTTAGTAGGGCTTCCCCCCCCCCCAAGCGGTGTTCTTTTTAATACAAAGTCAGCTTATTGCCCCCACAATCCGGGTCCTCATTTTACCTACCTCGGAAGGATGGAAGGTTGAGTCAACCTTGAGCCTGGTGAGATTTGAACTCACAGTAATTGCCGGCAGCTGGCAGCTAAGTGCTACTTAACAGCATTTTAGTCCGCTGCACCACCAAGGCTCTTATTTGCACCTAACCCTTTGTCTTTACCTTCCGCTTTCTCCTCCCCTTCTCCACCTCCTGCTCCTCCTCCTCTCTGCAAACCCCAGGCCCTTCTAGCACTGATGAAATTACCTAGCTGGGTAATGAAATGTCTGCAACAAAACAACCAAGCACAGAGAGCACCAAGGACCCCACAATTCTCCTCCTCCTCCTCCTCCTCCTCTCTGTAACCCCCATTGTCTTCTAGCACTGATGATGTTACCTAGTTGGGTAATAAAACATCTACAGGAAAACAACCAAGTTAAGAGAGCACCAAGGACCCCACAATTCTCCTCCTCCTCCTCCTCCTCCCTTCACCTCTATTCTGCAAAACCTGTTCTCTTCTAGCACTGATGAGGTGACCTAGTTGGGTCACTAAACGTCTGCAAGAAAACATCCAAGCTCAGAGAGCCCCAAGGACCCCACAAAGATGGAGGTCTCAGCCCCCGCAGGCATCCCACTGCCACTCACCTCTCGGTCTGTTTCTTCCTGGAGTGAAAAACTTAGAAGGCTTTGGAGCTGTTCCGTCACCAGGTCCTTCTGTGTTGAGTTTCGCAGTTTAACGCCATAATATTTGTAGAGGCTAATCTGAAGGTGGGAAAAAGAGTCCGTGAGTCCTAGGGAGCTCCACCAAACGGCCAGGAAAAGGAAATATAGGAGAAATTAGGATCAGAAAAGGACTCCGTGTGGTCAAGCACACGGAAACTGGTCCTGGGTGACCTGATCGGGGAGATGGGCAGCATACGAATCTAATAAGTCAATAATTGCCATTTTGACTTTCTTCTTCTTCTTGAAAAGCTACTTTAACCCCCCTCCCCCATCCCCATAGGTGCCCTTTGCTGATTCTCTGTTTGGCCGTCCTGAGATCCTTTATGGTTTCTGTGGAGATCTGGCAGCTTCATCTTTTTACATGCATTAGCTCTCCGTGGTGGATTGGGACAACTTGCCATGGCCCTCTTGGCTTGGCCAACTAACCATGGCCAACTAGCCATGGCCTACTTGCCGTGGCCAACTCACCAGGGAACAAGAGTTACACTAATAGCAGGGTTCCAATACCTCAAGGGTTGCCAAAAAGAGGAGGGGGTCAGCCTATTCTCCAAAGCACCCGAAGGCAAGACAAGAAACAATGGATGGAAACTTATCAAGGAGAGAACCAATCTAGAACCAAGGAGAAACTTCCAAACAGTGAGAACAATTAACCAGTGGAACAGTTTGCCTCCAGAAGTTGTGGGTGTTGCATCACTGGAAGCTTTTAAGAAGAGATTGGACAACCGTTTGCCTGAAATGGGAAAGGGTTTCCTCCTTCAGTAGGGGGTTGGACTAGAAGACCTCCAAGGCCCCCTTCCAAGTCTGTAGTTCTATTATTCATTGTCTGTCTAATATCGAGGAAATGGTGGAACAGAAGCGTCAAAGAAAGGAGGCCTCAAAGGAGGGACAAATGAAACATAAACGACAAATGTTAAAATGATTTTTAACATTATTGGAGAGAACGGAATGGTTGAATTCACCCGCGGTGAGTCTGCTGTGGCTCGTGGGCAGCCACGGTGAGTTGGCCATGGCAAGCTGTCCTCTTCTGATGTTGCATCTAAGATAACTGCGGCCCTAAAAGTGTAAAACCTCCGCATATTTACCTTGTCTTTAGACAAGACCTGGGACGTGCTTTGCTTCTGGTCGATGGGCGGCAATGCGCTTGTTTTCCTCCTGGGCAGTTTGTGGTCTGAAGAAATCTGCTTTGCCAACAACAACAAGAACAACAAAAAAGAAGTTGTGAGAAAGTGAAGGAGCAGAGGAAGGAACAGCTTTCTGTGTGTTTCCAAGGGGAGGATTGGTTTCCCTTCTGCGTCCGGATGCATATTATAAGTAATTTGACTTTTCTAGCTGGGACAGACACGAAGCACGTAACAAGGACCATCCGGATTGTATCAGCTGGAGCTGAGGCAGCTTTTGAGATGAACGGTTGGAAAATCTCTGCCACAAATTGTGAGAACTTGATTTATCACCATTTATTGTTGTGGCCCTCCAGCAGCCGAATCAGAGGAGGAGGAGGAGGAGGAGGAGGAGGAGGAGGAGGAGGAGGAGGAGGAGGAGGACGAGGACGAGGAGGACGAGGAGGAGGAGGAGGAGGAGGAGGAGGAGGAGGAGGAGGAGGCGTGGGAGTCAGGGCCAGCATCAAGGCAACCTGAGAGCTCCGAGGGGGAAGAGGGAATGGGGCTGGCAGAGAGAGAGACAGAGGAGGAGCCTGGGCCATCCGTCAGCCCTCAGATGGTGAGTCAACAGACCGCAGGTCTGGAGGTGGATGAGGAAGAGGAGGAACATCTGGGTCCAGTGCCTGACGCGCGGATACACAGAAGGCAGAGGAGAGGAGAGCAGTGGAAATCTATGGGCCGGTCCTTGGGACAGACGAGCCACCACTGCTAGCGAAGCCCCTCCCTAGCTCTGGGGATAAAAGGCAGGGGGCGGAGAGGAATAGATGTGGCAGACAACGATTCTTCTCCCTGCCGGATGGACTTGTTAGCCTGTGGTGAGAGAGAAACTTTTTGTCGGGGCTGCTGGCTCTCCTCATAAAGGAATCTTTGAGTTCACTTCAGAGGGTTTGTCGTGTTTGGGTCAGAACATTTATTTACTGACTGTTCGAAGTTATAAAGGATAGTTTACAACTGAAAAAAATGGACTGTTTCTCGCACTCAGGACCATTTCGCATTTCCGTGGCATGCAGAGAGCTTCTGGTCCCTGTTGTTGCTGCCCAGCATTCAGTGCCAGACAGTGCAACAGGGCGGATGGTTGTCTTGTAGGTCTTAGATTTAAGATGGGTGGCCATTCGTCTGTCCAGTAACACACTGGTGAGTTCTCGCCAACGTATCCAGGCTGCATTCTCCTTTGCTCTCACCTCGCCATTGATGTCACCATTGACATTGGAGGTGGGATCCCAGATACCAAAAAATGTCCACCTTCTTTAGGTTTTCTCCATTGATTTGAAGCATTCCAGGGGTGGTGACAGTCCCTAAGTACCCTGTCTTGATGTTGAGGTGGAGTCCAAAATGGTTGAGGCAATCATTCCATGGTCGTTCCATGATCCTTCCAGCAAGGACCCCCTAGTTCAGCAAATTCTCCATAACTACATTTGTCTACTTTTGGGATAAATGATCTCCACCGAGGCAGCCCTGGCTTCTGGACCCTCTCCACGATGGACCTCAGGGCCCACCGCGACACAAACCCAGCTGCTTACCTGGAAAGGACGAAGATGGTCCAAGATGGTCTCTAATATTTCTCTCTCGTCCATGAGATCCAAGATTTCTTTGACGGGTCTGCCTTTTAATGGCTTCCTGCTCTCCCATAAATTTTTGAAAGACTCGTCAGAGAGTTCTGAGAAGAAGAGACAGACAGAGATTGATGGGCAATTCGACAGGACAAGCCTTCTCAAAGCAGAGAGAGACAAGGAGTGCGTAGTGGATCACCAGGCTGAGCCTGAGGGAGGGGTCAAACGTGTCATAAGTCTCGAGGCCCTGATCTTCCTGTCCTTAGACAACCATCTTATATATGGAATTGGAATTTTTTATTGCTTTGAAATTTCATGATGTTGTAATCTTATAATTTAGATCTAGCCTTTGAAAAAGGCTAAGAGGGAGGGGTCTTTCCTCACCTCTGAGGGTAAGATGTTCCCTAATACAGTGGCAGCAGTAGAGAAGACCCTCTTCCTAGGCCCCACAGTCGAAACTCTTTGACTGATGGAGTCTGCACCATAACGTCCCTACCTGATGAAGGACGATTGCAGGATTTGGATTTGGGTAGTTAGGAAAAGGAAGGAAGGGTGTACTAGTGACATGAGAGCAGTCTTCCAGTATTTGAGGGGCTGGCACACAGAGGAGGGGGTCAACTTATTTTCCAAAGCACTAGAAGGTAGGAAGAGAAACTTATTGCTTAATGCAATTGGTCTCTGGAGAAGGAAGACCTCTAAGGTCCCTTCTGGCTCTGTCCTGATGGATTGATTGATGGAGGGATGGATGGATTGATTGTGTGGGGTGGGCTGATGTGATAGGACAAGGCTGGTTCCATAGGTAGCCCAGCCCTGTAGCATCTATACCTGGATATGAGGGAAGGATGGTGTCTTGAGAGCTTTTTCTCCCCGGAGCCCTTTCCCTCTCGGGCCTCCTTGGCAAGGAAGGGGGCTCTTTGAGGCCAGGCTTCATTTCCCCCTGAGAAGCCCTCAGAGGGGTCCTGCGCACCAATTCTGGCAGCACCAGTGCTGGAGGCTGCACCTTCTTGCTCATGTCCACTGGAGCTGGGGAACCCTTTACAAGAAGGGGCAAGACCTGCGTGGTTCTTTGAGTGGCCGAAGAAGTGGACGGGTGGGAGCCAGAGAAGTGACTGTTCCACTGCCATGGGTCATTATTCGTAATTTGTGGATGGGACTCCTTGCTGTCCTCCTTCTTCAAGAAGGGCAACTTTTTTAGCATGTGGTCCATCCTCTCGTGAAGAGGGAGTTCTTGAACTGGATGGAGATCCTGTCAATAAAGGAGAAGTTTTGTAACTCCAGGTTGAAAGGAGGGGTCCTTGGTGCTCCTATCTATCTATCTATCTATCTATCTATCTATCTATCTATCTATCTATCATCTATCTATCTATCTATCTATCTATCTATCTATCTATCTATCATCTATCATCTATCATCTATCATCTATCATCTATCATCTATCATCTATCTATCTATCTATCTATCTATCTATCTATCTATCTATCTATCTAGTTGTCTATCTATCTATCTCTATTTATCACATGTTCTTCCTGGGTCAAGAAGCTCAGACTGCCCAAGGAGCTGCTGATCTACAGAGGAATTTGGGAGTCTCTCCTTTGTACCTCTACAACTGTCTGGTTTGGCACAGCAACCAAACTAAAAGTCCCCTAAAGAGAGAAGACGGCAAGGAAATTACAGGCAGCAGAGAGAAAGCAGAGTTGCTTAACTCGTTCTTTGCATGCAAAAAGAAACTATAGCCCAACCTACCAACAACGTAACTGTGAAAGACAGACTAGAAATAAAAGTTGAAAGGCTTCAGCGAGGTATTTGACAAAGTAGAACACTCCCCTCCGCTCTGCTCTGCTCTACTCTGCTCAACACAACTCAACTGAACTCAACTATCCTCTACTCTCCTCAACTCTCCACAGCTCCCCTCTCATCCCTTCTGCCTTTATATCTCTGCCCCAGGGGCTGTGACATCACCGCATTATGTTCTCATGGGGGACAGCTGGTGTCATGACCCAAGGGGCCTCTTACTCCCCAAGATAATAGGGAAGGGATATGGAGGGTCCCCTGGATAACCCCCTTGATAACATTAGCGACATTATGGGGAGCAAAGCTAGGGGTCACTATGGAATGACCCACTGTGATGGTGTCCCTCAACGTGCTAGATCTCAAAAGAACCTAACCAAGATTAAGGCTGATCAACTTTGTTCTTTGATTGGCTAAGTCTGCCACTGAGCATAGGACTAAAACATTCCAAATTAGTAAGGGAGTAAGGCAAGGTTGCCCCCTATCCCCATTATTGTTTATTTTGGCCTTAGAAGTTCTTTTACGGAAAATTAGAATTAATGAGGAAATAAAAGGACTGAAGATCAGGAAGGAAATTTACAAGACGCAAGCATTTGCAGACGATGTAGCCTTAATCCTTGAAGACCCCATAGAATCAGGACCAAAAGTGCTAGAGGAATTAAGTAAATATGGAGAGGTGGCAGGCTTCACATTGAACAAAACCAAAACCAAAGTATTGATTAAGAATACAACTGAGAGCCAGAAAAACAAGTATTAGGACTACAGGTTGCCAAAAAAATTAAATACCTAGGAATTTGGATTACATCAAGATGTTCGACCTTAAAAGACGACAATTATACTCCCCTAATTAGGAAGATGAAACAAGACCTTGACAGATGGAAGAAAATAAGATGATCACTTTTGGGCAAGATAGCCACAATTAAGATGAATATTCTCCCCAGAATACTATTTTTATTCCAAAACATACCGGTAAATTTAGAGAAAAAGTTTTTTTTAGAATTAGACAAAATCATCAGAGAATTTATATGGGAGGGGAAAAAACCGAGGTTTTCTATTAAAATTTTAAGGGGCAAAAGAGATATAGGTGGATTTGGACTCCCCGATTGGGAAATATATTACAGGGCAGCTAAGCTAGTCTGGATAAGAGATTGGATCACCCTGGAAAATGAGAGGATTCTTACCCTAGAAGGCCACGATTTGCAAAAAGGGTGGCATGCCCACATTTGGGATGTAGAGAAGAAAAGGAAGACATATTTCCATAGACATAAAATTAGAGACTCATTGATACAAACATGGACCCCGATTAGGCAAAGATATTACAAAAAAATTCCAAGTTGGCTCTCAACGATGGAGGCCCTGATCCACCCCAATAGATGGGGGATGGAGAAAATGGGCTGGTACAAAGATATCTTAGACGAAGGAGGGAATCTTAAATCAAATGATACTTTACGAGAGCAAGGAATAACTTTAGATTGGTGGACCTATTCACAAATAAAATCTAGATATCACAAAGACAAAGAACAATACGGTTTAGAACTTGGATCAAATGGATTGGATAAAGTCCTGATGGGAACAAATAAAAAGATTCTGGCCAAACTATACAACTATTTATTAGGTGATGACAAGTCCGAAGATATCACAAAGAATCAAATAAATGCATGGGAGAAAAATATAGGGCGTGATATAAATTTTGGGGAATGGGAGGAGGCATGGAATAGGAATCTTAAATTGACTACAGCGGCGACATACAAGGAAAACCATTATAAAATGCTACATAGATGGTATTTAGTCCCGGCCAGACTAGCAAAGATATACCCTAATATACATCCTAATTGTTGGAAATGTGGCCACGGTCAAGGCACCTTCTTTCACATGTGGTGGACATGCCCGGAAGCGAAAGGATATTGGAACAAGATCAGGAGATGGTTATATGAAATAATTGGCGAAGATATTGAATTAACACCAGAGATATTTCTCCTGGGAATAGTAAAGAAGCCATATGGAAAGGAAAAGATACATTTAATGATCCACATAATTACAGCCGCCAGATTGGCATACGCACAGTACTGGAAAGAGAAAACCCAACCACCAGAAGAGCTCACAATTAGGAAAATATTGGAGTGCGCAGAGATGACTAAATTAACTCATGAATTAAACGATGATGAGAAGTCAGTTTATTATATTGTGTGGGAAAGGTGGTACAAGTGGATGCATGATAAAATGAAAGAAAGACCTAAAGGTGTGTTAAATAACGGTAAAAAGTGATTTGAAATATCACCAAGTATTATTTATGTATATAGTTAAAACACTGCACATCTGATACTAACTGTAAATGTCAGTACACTTATGTTTTTTTTTCTTTTTTGTAAAAAATCTCAATAAAGTTTCTCAAAAAAACCACAAAAAACATTAGCGACATTATGGGGAGCAAAGCTAGGGGTCACTATGGAATGACCCACTGTGATGGTGTCCCTCAATGTGCTAGATCTCAAAAGAACCTAACCAAGATTAAGGCTGATCAGCTTTGTTCTTTGATTGGCTAAGTCTGCTACCGAGCTTGGTTTTTTAATTTTTCTTATTATGAGATATGAGATATAGGAGATATGATATACTGGTGTAGGGTTTCCTGCAGGGGCAGGGGGTTGGATTAGGAGACCTCCGAGGTTCCTTCCAACTCTCTAATTCTAATTCTATTCTATTCTATTCTATTCTATTCTATTCTATTCTATTCTATTCTATTCTATTCTATTCTATTCTATTCTATTCTATTCTATTCTTATGGAGTCCTTGGCTTACAACCGTTCTTTTAGTGCTGGTTCAAATTACAACAGCACTGAACAAAGTATTTTTCACACTTATGACCATTCTGGCATCTCCACGGTCATATGATCAGAATTTGGACCTTTGGCAAGTGACTCACATTTATGACAGTCGCCGTGTCCCAGGAGTCACGTGATCCCCTTTGGCAGCCTTCTGACAAGCAAAGCCAAGGGGGAAACCGGATTCACTTAACAACCATGTTACTAATTTAGGAATTGCAGTGATTCACTTAACAACTGGCAACAAAAATGTTGGGCTCAGTTGTGGTCGTAAATCGAGGACTACTTGTATATATGATTTTTTTGGGGGGTCCAGTTTCTGCAGTGCCCATCATCGCTGAAGTGTTGTAGTAGTTTTGGTAAAACTCTCCAACGATACAAAAGCTGCAGTTGAAAGCAAAGTTTTTTTTAAAAAAAGCCAAACAGGTTTGTTTTTTTAAAAAAGGCAAAAGGGACAATTGCAGAGTTGAAAGGAGAGGAAGCTCCTTCGGCCCCCAACCCCTCCCCCCCATGGCTTGCAGGGCCCCCCTGGGCCCCCAGACAGCTGGCAGAGTTGAGTCTTCATGCTCTTGGGGAAGGTCAGGAGGTTGGGGGCCTGCCTCGTCTCTGGGGCTGGGCTACCTAGACGTACAGCCACAATTCAGCTCAAGAGGCTTGGCAACTGGTATGTACTTATGACGGTTGCAATGTCCCGGGGTCACATGACCCCTTTTCTGACTTTCTGACCAGCAAAGATGATGGGGATGTGAGGGATCTCACAAAGATCGATGGTTCGTTGAGGCCACTTCCAAGAAAAGGCAGCACACAAGGATGCAATCACGTTGAATCTTTATTTAGAAGTAAAGTAGAGTAAAAGGAGGCATCCATGCCTGGATTGAGCCCCTGGTTCAGTCCTGTAGGAAGTTAGAACAAGAGCCAAAGAGCAGCCCCTGTGCAGGGATTCTTAGAGGGGCCCCTGGCCTCTCCCTTACCAAAGTGTGAGGGGGCCGGAGGGCCATTAACTCTCCCCAATGGGGCTGCAGGGGCCGGAGCCCTTTGGCCCACCAGTGGGATCAAAGGTGCCTCTTTGCTCCCATCTGGTGGCCTTTTAAGAAACTGCCATGGCTGGCACAAAACACCTAACAATTCCCCTTCTTGCCAGCCAATGACAGGTGCCAGTGAGTATGAGTGAGGGGGTGAGCAGGCGTCATAGACATGCAGATGCATCGTTTACAGGAGCAAACACAAACGCTTACACAGAAGGTTGTGTCGGTCAATGGGCACAGGTTTTGTGAACAGATCAGCTAACTGGTCGGTTGTATTACAATGTTTGATGTGTACAAACCCCATTCTGGCAAGCTACCTGACATTCTTGTAGCGGATGTCTATGTGGCGTGACCTAGAGCCCACCGTGTACGCCCCCGAGATTCCAATTGCGGCCGTGTTATCTTCTTGAATTTGGATGGGCAGAGTAGGAGGTGCCCAGATGCTCGTTACCAGAGCATTGAACCAAATCAAGTCGTTTGTTGTGTCCGATAGGCTGGCATATTCTGCCTCGGCCGTGGAGCAAGAATCAAATTTTTGCTGCCTAACATGCCAATGGATAGGACAGCCATTTAGCAGTATGAGGAAACCAGAGGTGCTCCGTCTACTCTTGGTGTCACCAGCCCAGTCTGCGTCCGAGTAAGCGGAGAGCTGGGCCGGCTTCCCCTTCTCTGGTTCCAGCATAAAGAGGGCATCGGCCGTGCCCCTGAGGTACCTAAGTACCCTCTTGACAGCATTCCAGTGGAATTCCTTTGGGTTTTCCACATGCCTGGACAATAGATTTACAGCTAAAGCTATGTCAGGCCTGCTCCAATTGCTAATGTATAGCAAGGAGCCAATCACAGATCTATAAAATTTATTATCTGTGAACTCAGGGCTGTCCTTGTCATTATGGCCATAGTAGTCACTTTGCATGGGGCTATGCGTTGAGTTAGACTCCGCCATTTTGCATTTGGCCAACAACTCCTCAATCTTTTTTTTGGGGGGGGGGGATAATGCAAATCCCTTTTTAGTGGCCAAGATATGTACACCCAGGTACCTGTCAACCCGCCCCAAGGACTTCAGGGTAAACTTTTCCCCCAGAGCCTTGGCAAATTCGTCACACCTTTCCCTTCTGGCTCTGTCCTGATGGATGGATTGATGGATGGATGGATGGATGGATTGTGTGGGGTGGGCTGATGTGATAGGACAAGGCTGGTTCCATAGGTAGCCCAGCCCTGTAGCATCTATACCTGGATATGAGGGAAGGATGGTGTCTTGAGAGCGTTTTCTCCCCGGAGCCCTTTCCCTCTCGGGCCTCCTTGGCAAGGGAGGGGGCTCTTTCAGGCCAGGCTTCATCTCCCCCTGAGAAGCCCTCAGAGGGGTCCTGGCAGATGTCCTGCGCACCAAATCAGTATTGTTTCATTCACTGCAACAAAAAATTACATCAACAGAAAATTATAGCAGAGATTGATATTTTTATTTACATGCTCTGGATTTGCATTATTATTATAGCTTGGTCTGACATTGGGTTTTTAGTCCTATTAATTGAGCTGTCCTGTATCCCCACACCCACCCCCACCTCCAAATAAGAGACATTGTTTATAAAATGACAAAAAATGAACCCATGTTTTATAAAGGCAAAGAAATAGTTACGCTAAAGCAAGTACCTAAGAGAATAAGAGAACTAAGAAAAGAATATTGGTTCCTAGCCACATTATTAAATAAACGGCATATACCATTTAGATGGATAATACCGGAAGGAATGGTGGTGTCGTGGCAAGGGAAAAAAATAAAAGTGGATTCACAGCACAGAGCACAGAACCTGCATGACCAAATGATGGGCATAGAAGGAGCAAATAGTAACAGGGAGGAACCGGAACGGAGGACTAAAAGGACACAAAAACAGGAAGAGCGAGAAAAACTACTAGAGGAAGGAGATAAAGAGGAAGAAGGGGAACCTCAAGAGGAAGAAGGAGTGAAAACAAGAGCTAAGAGAAAGGACAGGAAGTAATAGGAAATATCGCATAGTAGAACCACAAAGGAATGGAACAAAATTTTAAAATCTTATCATTAAATGTAAATGCTCTCAATTCTCTGGCTAAACGACATCAAATTTTTAGAAAAGTGATAAAACAAAAAATGGATATTGTGTGCCTTCAAGAGGTACACATAAGAAAACAAGATGAAAAATACTTATTACGTAAAAAATTAGGGGAATCATTTGTAACACTAGCGGAAGAAAAGAAAAGAGGAATAGTGGTGTACATTAAAGAAGGAATAGAGTGTAAATTGAGATATGCAGATTCAGTAGGAAGAATATTGATGATAGAAGTAAAATTTAAATATAAAAGTATGTTATTGGTGGTTATCTATGCGCCGAACAGTGGACAATTAGAATTTTACAAAAAAAAGTACATCAAAAGATAATAGAAGAAAAAATAGGGAATATATGTTTGATCGGTGATTTCAACGCAATTGTAGATGTAAAAAGGATTATAGCAGTGATCAGAGTAATAAAAAAAAGAAAAATGTACTGCCTAGAACTTTTATGGATTTAGTACAAGAAGTGAATTTAATAGATGGTTGCAGATTTTATAATTCCGAGGTAAAGAAATTCACATATTATTCTAACCCCCATAAGTCCTGGTCCAGAATAGACATGGTTTGGGTAACCAAGATACTTATGCAAGAAATAGAAACAAATGTAAAATTTATGCAAGCACAAAATTTAAGAGAAAATTTTTATATAATGTTTTACAGATGGCATTTAGATCCTAAAAAGTTGGCTTGTATGTATCCGAATTTGCAATCTAAGTGTTGGAGATGTGATTGTGATTATCATATATGGTGGACTTGTAAAAAAGTTAAAGCATTTTGGATTAAAATATGGTGGATTATCCAAAATATTCTTAAAAAGAAGATAAAGTTTACCCCACAATTGTTTTTCTTGGGTATAATTGTACGGTTATAGAGACTAAATGGATTTTAAATTTAATAACTGCAGCTAGACTTTTGGTGGCGCAATACTGGAAGAAGGAAGAATTGCCTACTATTGAAGAGTGGACATTAAAAGTGGCAAATTTGGCAGAAATGGCGAAAATTTCAGCATATTTGAAAGATCACTCACAAGAAAAATATATATTGGAATGGAGAAGATGGATTGATTATATTCAAAACAAATATCGGACTAAAAAGTATCAAATAGCTTATGAATGAATGGAAAAGTTAAGAGTATGTATATTTAGTTAAGTAAAAGGTGAGTTAAAGTGTCGAGGGGGGGATAGGAATCTGTAGTTAGTTAGCTTAGCTTAGCATATGACTGTTAATTGTTTTACCTGTATTTTGTTCTGGGAAGTCCGGGGGGGGGTAGAGGGGGGAGGGAAAGGAGCGGGGGAGGGGAAATATTTGGAAAAAAAATTCTTGTTTGTAAAACTTTTCAATAAAAGAAAACAATTAAAACCCATCCACACCATTCATGGCCAGATCTCGCCAAATCGCAACAAAAATGTGGTGGAAGAGTCCTTTGACGTGAGTGTTTCTAGTAGGTATCCCAATCATGTCAGGAAGTTCCTGGCCTCCTTCCTTTGCCCAGGATGATGTTGTTAGGCTTGCCAAAAGTAGGTCGTTAGGAAAGAAAGACCCTCCACTCCGTTTTATTTATTTATTTATTTATTTTATTAAATTTCTATACCGCCCTTCTCCCGAAGGACTCAGGGCGGTGAACAGCCAGAAGATAAAATACAGAGATACAAAATTTAAAATAGATTAAAATGAATTAAATAATTTGGCTGAATTTTAAAATACTCCATAATTAAACAGATTAAAATTTGTATTTAAAATTTAAATTTAAAAGAGGAGAAGATTTAGGCCAGGCCAGCTTGATGAAATAAAAACGTTTTAAGCGCATGACGGAAGGTGCGCAGATCCGGGATCCTCCCGGACACTTGGTTGAAGTGTCACTTGGTTGAAGTGATAGGTTTTTAAAAGAGGAATTAGTGGTTGCAGCAAAAGCAGGCTAGAACTAAAGCTCCTGGTCAAAAATTTGCAAATTTCTCCCCTTCTCACCATCCCATCCACCCACCCCGACCGGTCCGTCTTCAACCAATGGTGTGCCGAGGAGGTGTTTGGGGAACCGCTCAGATGTTTGGTGCCTCTTGGTGAAGTTTGCATTCTTTTCTCAGGCTTTGTGGACTTGAAGACTGGAACAGGCTGGTTCTCACACCTGTGGTTTCTTTGAAGCCTGTTACACGCCCTCCCTGTAGGCCAACTCTACCCTGTCCATGACAATTGCCTCCATCCTCTCCCCTAACAATTGGTGGCAGGACGCCAGTGAAGTGCCAAGTTGAAGATTGCAGTTCTGACATTCTGCCCCCTTTTTCAGAGATGTTAGTCCTGCAAAAATGCTTAAAACGTTTTTCTTTCATCAAGCTGGCCTGGCCTAAATCTTCTCCCCTTTTAAATATAAATTTTAAATACAAATTTTAATCTGTTTAAATTATGGGGTATTTTAAATTCAGCCAAATTATTTAATTCGTTTTTAATCTATTTTAAATTTTTGTATCTCTGTGTTTTATCTTCTGGCTGTTCACCGCTCTGAGTCCTTCGGGAGAAGGGCGGTATAGAAATTTAATAAAATAAATAAATAAGGAAACACAAATGGGAGGGGAGATAAAGACAAATACGAATGGAGAGTTAACTGATGTTCAATGAGGTTTCAGGGCTTTGAAGACTGGCATAGGCTGGTTCTGTTATGTATAAATGCCCACCATTCACCATCCCAGGTATGATAAGGGTTAACTCTACATCCACCTAGATCCTCCCCTGACCCCTCCTTACCTTAGCTCCGCCTCCCAGGTACTTAAGACATGGTCCAGGCGTCCAGGGGCCATTTCCAGCTAAATACCTGTAATAGAAACATTGATCAATAAAGAGAATTGGTTCACTGCATCCTGTGTTTGGATTCATTGGGTAAGATCCTAGAAATCAGTCACAGGTTGGTAGCAGAGGACGGTTTACCCGCAACTCACAGAGATGGCAGAATCAAGAACCCAGACAGAGGCAGAGAAAAGAATGGCCACCAGAGCCTACATCAAACAGATGAAAGAACTGCAGGTTCTCGAAGGTGCCACAGCAAGGACCACCACAACTGAAGGTGATGGAGACTACAACCCGAGTCCACAACTCAGGGACGAAGGGCCAAGAGAAGAAACCTACTACTGCGAAAGGGCAGAGCCACCAAGCAATGAAGAATTCCGATCCACCATCCTGGGGATGATGGAAGCGACTGCCAGCAAAGAGGAGCTCATCGCGAAACTCCAAAGCCTACTCGAAAGCAATGGAGCAGCGATGAGCACCCAGCAACAGAGAGAAGAAATCCTCAGCCCGGCAAGAGGAAGGTATCCCCAAGCTGAAGCTCCGGACGTAGAGGATTTCATTTCCGCGCCATGCTCTCGGTGGCCATCTTGGAATGGCCAACAGCCAATGGGAAGCTGAGATTCAAATAGAATGGCGGGAAACAGCGAGAACCCCAACTTCGCTGGGGAAGACCCCCAAAACAGCACCCAAGCAAGATCACAAGCCTGCGGGGGCTCACCCATCGAGCCCGAAGCAGACGAAACGATCGAAAACCTGGCTGCAGCACTCGGCTCAGCACTCAAGTCCCCAGGAGCCAGGAAGAAACAAACCGACGCTCAGCACCCCCAAAAGAGCAGCAGGGTAGCCACCGGAACTCTTGCAGCACGCCAGCAGACACCACGTGGGACAACGCACCCCAAAAACTACACCCAAGACCCAGCCGCCTGCAGGACTGAATACCTGCAGGATTCGCACTCGCCACCCGCCGCACCAACTTCCCTAGGCCGCGGAATGAGGAGAAGAAACAATGACTCACCAACCACGCGGCCTCCACCAGGCTTCCTGGCCCATCCGGAGGTCCTCCAACGTCGCCCAGGATCCACTGCCTGTCAGCCTCAGTTTTGCCTGCTTCAGCTGCCATAAGAAACCGCACTACCAATTACAGACTTGCTAAAAAGGAAAGGGGAAGTAGAGCCCAAACCCTCGAAACCACTAGAATGGACTATGGACTGTCAAGCCGCTTTTGAAAAATTTAAACAGCTGTTTGCGGCTGAACCAATGCTCAAACACCCCGACATGGAACAACCTTTTGTAGTACAAGCTGACGCCAGTGACGTAGCTGTAGGAGCAATACTCTTGCAAAAGAATGAGAACGGGATATTACAACCCTGTGCTTACACGTCCCGTAAACTATCAGAAACGGAAAGGAGATGGGCCATATAGGAGAAAGAGGCGTTTGCAGTTAGATGGGCGCTGTTAACATGGAGACAATTTTTAGAAGGGGCGAAACACCCTTTCGAAGTGTGGACTGATCACAAGAATTTAGAGGCATTAAAAACACCACACAAACTATCACCAAAACAGGCTCGTTGGGCCCAACATTTCAATCGTTTCAATTTCACCCTACGTTATCTTCCTGGTGGAAAGAACTTCATGGCGGACGCACTTTCCAGATTGCCGCAGTATAACAGCATCAAGAAGGAGGTGGTTCAACCTATGATCCCCTCGACACAATTGGCAACACCTGTCACTACCAGAGCGCAGGGAAAACCCGAACCAGAACTCTCGGGGGATTTACTCGAAAAATTGCGAGAAGCGCTAAAAACTGACGAGTGGTTTAAGAACCACTCGAATGAATGCACACTTTGTGACGGACTAGCTTGGGTTGGATCGAAATTGTATGTTCCGACCACATTAAGAACAACCGTATTGAAATATGCTCATGATGCCAAGGCCGTGGGACACTTTGCGTTTGTCAAGACTCTACATCTTGTTAAGAGACAATTTTGGTGGCCTGCACTTAAAAAGGACATAGAGGCATATGTGGCTAGCTGTCCAGTATGTGCCTCGGCTAAAAGACCTCCAGGAAAAACCCCTGGATTACTGCAAGGTATGGCCAGACCGAATGCCCCATGGAAGGAAATATCTATGGGTTTTATTGTGGACTTACCAGAGAGTGAAGGCTGCACTGTCATTTGGGTAGTAACTGATTTGTTTTCCAAACAAGTACATTTCATCCGTTGCTCAAAGATCCCTTCAGCAAAAACCCTTGCAAAACTGTTTATTCGGCAGATTTACCGGCTACATGGATCTCCAAGGGGTGTGCAATTTACTTCCAGTTTCTGGACAGAGTTTTTGAAGTTGATAGGCTCCGCCCAGGGGCTGAGTTCCAGTCACCACCCTCAGACAAATGGGGCCTATGAAAGAACCAATGGGGTTCTAGAACAATACCTGAGGTGTTACGTAAATTACCAGCAAGACAATTGGGTAGACTTGTTGCCATTTGCAGAGGTGGCATATAATAATTCCGTACACAGTAGCACCGGATTCACTCCTTTTAAGGTCGCTTCGGGCCAGGATTTCGTACCCATTCCCGAGCTACCACAAGATGATCCCCAGAATCCCTCTTTGATGGATTGGATTGAACAATTAAAGAGCACATGGGCAGTGACTCGGAAGGCATTAGATGAGGCACACCGGGCCCATAAGGCGCAAGCCGATAAGAAAAGGTCCCCAGCTCACATTTATAAAGTGGGTGATAAAGTTTATTTATCTACTAAATATTTACAGACTACCCAGAAGTCGATAAAACTGGCCCTAAGTATGTAGGACCATTTCGTGTGATTAGACTGATTAATCCAGTAACAGTTGAATTGGAATTGCCAAAAACGTTGAGACGTATACATCCTGTATTTCATGTTAGTTTATTAAAACCTGAACACTCGTCTCCCCTGAGGGCTGATCAAAGCACCCCTCCAATTCCCATTCTCATAGAGGGGGAGCAACATTTTGAAGTTAAGGAAATCTTGGACTCTAGGAAACACCATGGTAAAGTCCAATATCTGATAGCCTGGAAACATTTCCCTTTGTCTCAGGCTGAATGGGTGAATAAACGGGATGTCCGAGCTCCCAAGAAAATACAGCAATTCTATACCAAATACCCAGATAAACCATAATTATTGTATATATTCTGTTTCTCTCTTTTTTCCCTTTCTCTTATTTAGGAATAACTTCTCTTCTGCAAGAGGGGCCGAATGTCAGCCTCAGCTTTGCCTGCTTCAGCTGCCATAAGAAACGGGGGGAGGGACTAGTAAAGGGGGCGAAGGGGGGGAAGGTGCAGGAGGTGTTTTTTCCATTGTAGGACGTGTCTTCCCAAGAAACGAAAGTGAATCTCCAAAGGGGCCGGCTGACCAACTGCCCTACATTCCTGATGAATGACGTTGCCAGACGTGATGCCACCTGACCTTTGGGAGACCTTTGGATTGGATGATGGTCAATGGACATGGGGGGGGGAGAAGCTTAGTAGATGCTATTTCGCGCATTTTGCTCACTTCCAGCTTTACCTGGGTTGCGATCATTTCATATTCAGTAAAAGTACTAAGCTCTTTAAAATGATTGAGTTTGGGTTTTTCTTTCCTGGATATTGAAGGAAGCATACCTGACACCGCCGCTACCGTGCCGCCGAATCCGGGAGATCCTCGACTTACGACAGCCGCCGCCACCGTCTCCAGGGATCCTCGACCTGCGACCGCCTCACCTCCTCGCCTTCTTCCAGCCTTCGCCCAAGATGCAGGGGCCCAGCCATGGCATCCGACGCCCAGGGAGGGCTACGGGCCCGCCAGGAGCGAGCCCAGCCCCCCACCAGCAGGCCTAGGCCTAGGCCTGAGAGCAGCAATAAGGAGCTCCTCACCAGACGACCTCCGGCGCGAAATGAGCCTCGCGCATGCCCAGTCGCCACCTACAGGAAGTACAAGGAACATAGAGATAAGTACAAGGAACATAGAGATAAGTACAAGGAACATAGAGATAAGTCAGTTCAGACTGGCAACAAGCATTCCCCCAGCATATTGTGAGTTCACTCACATAAAGAACCATGGACAGCAACAGACTGTAAGTAATATAACTTTCACTGCTGACAATTACAAATTGAAATTAGATGGGGCCAATCTTTTGGAGTGGTACCACCAACTACAGATTGCTTTTCTGAAAGAAAATATGTTGTACTTATTTGATGACCCACCCAAGAAGCCATGGACTTTTGAGATTGACTGTTTGCACCACAGGGCTTACTATCTGCTAATGTCTAGCTTGTCACCCAGCATTTACCCCAGTCTTGGCCACCACTTAACCGTGGCAGAGATACTATAAAAAATACTTAATTTATTTTACAGTAAGAGTGCAGCCACTACAACCAAAATATCCAGGGAATTTTACTCAGCCAGGCATAAGGCAGGGACACCCATGGGGGAACATATACTCAAGCTAAACACCACCAGGGCAGAACTCATACAAAGGGGGGAAACCATTTCTGATAATATCATGAAAAGCATCATCATAAACTCCCTAAACCCCAGTTGGGAGAACTTTATCATGCAACTGGATAGTCTCAACATAGAGCACCTCTCTTTAGAGACGTTATCCAACAGGCTGATTGCGGAGGACAGCCTGAGAAGGGAACGCTCATCAAGCCTCAGGGAAAGCAGACCAACAAAAAGGGTAGACTTCCAGACCAGGGACCAAGATAAGCCAGAATGTTTTAACTGTGGGTCTAGGAATCACTATAGGAGAGATTGCCCAGAAACCAGAGGGACAGGGACCACAGCTACCATAGGGAAAGGCAAGGCCGCAAACCAGGTTACTCAGACAGGCGCTCCCCAGAAAGCAGGTTCAGGCACAGGGACTCACCCAACCCCAGGGACAGGAGAGGATATAGGGATAGCTCCAGGGATAGTCAGACTGGGTCACTATACGAACTTAGAGACCACCAACACCCAAACACCCAGGCAAAAGGAAGGAACACATGGTTCATTCACTCAGGAGCCACCAATCACACCACCAACAATAGGAACATACTGGAGGCATTCACACCTAAGGAATACCACATCAATGTAGCCAACCAGAACAAGGTATTGGTGAAAGGAGAAGGGAGCGCACACATAGATGGAATAGGGAAGATAGAGGGGGTACTATTCATCCCAGAAATACCCCACAATATATTAGCAACACTCAAACTAAGTAAAGACTTGGGCATTGAGACAACCTTCAGGGAAGGGAAAGCATATATGACCAAAGGAAAGAGAAGCATAGGAAAGATCATCATAGAAGGGGGACTATCCTACTTAGTGCCCCAAGAGCACTCAAACACTAACTCAGAAAGTAACGAGAAAGGGACAAGCACACCCACAGAAAATAGAGGGGGTGAAGGAGGACACACTGCAGGAGGCAAACCCACCACAAACACAACACACAAAGGGAAACCACATATTGGCAAACCCATTCATGATGGGTGCGCCCACTTACTACACAGAAAACTAGGCCACGCTAGTTTTCCAATGGTACAAAAGATGAATGAATCGGCCTACCCGATAGTAATACATGAGGACAACAAAGCAGCCATAGACATATCCATGGCAGAAGCAGTAGGCCAAAGGTCCAGACATATAGACATTAAGCACAAACATGTCAGAGAATTAACAAACATTGGTTTTATTAAGGCTGTACATTGTGAGACCGCCGAGCAAGCCGCAGACATCCTGACCAAACCTCTACCCAGCAAACAACATGCCTACCTTACGACTAAATTAGGGGTACGGGTACAGAATACGCAAGCAGGTCCTGTCAGAAATAAATGCCTTACTCATGCCAGGGGTCAACAGGGACACAGTAGTGCAGGGGTTAACTACAATACTCACTTGGTCAGTACCACCCACTGACCACTCCTTACCTGAATCTCTGCCCACAAGTATAAAAAGTAGACACACTCTTCCCCGACTTCCACTTCCAGATGCAGTATGTGATGTAATGATGAACCTGTAAATAAAAGAGACTTATTCAAATGATTGACTCGTGCCAGTTATTGGGCCTGATCCATGGATTCTGTAACAATATGGTAGCAGAGGATGGTTTTATGGCCCAATAACTCCCGATCACGCAATGAGGACACATCGCTGCCAACGAGATGGCAACGACACCGAAGCAACGAGAGGGCAACCCAGCGGGATCGCCAGGGAAGGCAGAAACCTCGATCGACCCCAAGGCCACCGCAACAGAAGAAAAGGGGGAGGTCAAGAAAGGAAAAATAGCAGACCATGATGACCGGGAGGAAGAAAGACTACGACTCGACGTCCTATGATTACTAAAGGAGCGAGCCAGCGACAAGAACCTTCTCGCGGACCTGCGAAGCTTCATAATGGACCGCGATGTGGCGAGGAGCGAGGAAGACTAGGATCCGGAGCTCGAAAAGCTGAACTCGGTGAGTGGATCGCCCCCAAAAGACCCCACAGCAGTCACCGAGCCGCGAAGCCCCGCTCAAAATTTGAAACGGCGGCCATCTTTGACCACGTGGTCAGACAAGATGGCCGACTCCCGTCCAATCGGTAGCCAGAATTCAAAATGGCCGGCGCGCGAAAAATACCCGACCCTAAGCGGCGAAGAAAGTGACCGGGGTGAGGGGACAGAATCCGATTCGGACTCCAGATGCACCCCGACCGAGTGGCAAGTCGATAAGGCCATGAAGACCCTTGCCGCCGCCTTCAGCCCAGGCCTCAAAATCGCAAAAGGGGAACCGGAGGGGCCCAAGCAAAAAGGAAAGCGAGGAGAGGGGCACCGGAACACCCACCCGAGGACTACCGATGCCCACGCCAGCGCGCCAACCCCCCTACGCACCCCAAGGACACCGCGCCTCCGATCACCCAGGCCACGCACCCCAGAACGCAGGGATTGGGGCAGCTACCTGCATTCGTCGCCGGGACTCCAACGCCATCAGGATCTTCACTTTGACGAAGCCGCTGCAAGACGACAGCTTCCGGAGCACACCTGGACCCCCAAGACCGAAGCCGAGGCCTACCTGAGAGATAGAGACCTCTACGCCGGAGCTGCAATGAACAGGTCCTTCCACGATGACGGCAGAGCTGAAATGGACTTCGCGCATGCGCTGTTTCACCTAGAGGAAGAAAAAAGAAAAAAATTACAGAGAGGGACTTTTAAACTGCCGGCAAGCATTCCCATGCCGTACTGCTGTTATAGGCACATAAAGAACCATGGACAGCAGCCTGCAGTAAGTAATTTTACAAATAATGCTGGGAACTTACCAAGTGACTTTCCAAAGTTGAGGATGGATTGGGGCAATATCCTAGAGTGGTCACAGCAGCTTCAGGTGGTGTTCCTAAAAGAAAACATGTCACATTTTATTAATGACCCCCCCAGAGAGACCATGGACTTTAGAGTTGGACTGTATTGCACCATAGGGCATTTTACCTTTTAATTTCTAGCATATCTCCCACAATTTACCATAGCATTGGTCACAATCTCACTGTGTCAGAAATCATACAAAAAATGTTTGGGTTATTTTACAGTGAAAGTGTGGCAACCACTACCCAGATTTCCAAAGATTTCTTCTCTGCCAGAGTCAAACCGGGGACCCCCATAAGCGAGCACCTGGTGTCCCTAAACGCTACCAGGGCAGAACTACACCTTAGGGGGGAAGTCATATCAGATCAGATCATGAAGAGTGTAATAATTAACTCTTTAGATCACTCATGGGACAGCTTCTTAGCACACTTAGATACTGTTAGTCTAGGCCTCCTGTCCGTTGAGAAGCTGTCTAACAAACTGATCGCTGAAGACAATCTGAAAAGGAGCCGCTCTGGTCCCTCCAGAGAACATAAACATGAAAAGAAAGTAGCCTTCCAAGACAGGCAGCATGGCGTAACAGAGTGCTATAGCTGCGGGTCAAGGGGACATCTCAAGAGAGACTGCCCCAAGAACCACAGAGAGAGAAGCAGACCGGAACATAGATTCAGACAGAAAGAGAGACACACTTCTGAAGAGAGGTACAGACGCAGGGACTCACCCAATCCCAGAGACAGGAGGGGGAACAGGGATAGTTCACGTGACAGCAGAACAGGATCATTATATGGGATAGGGGAGCGCACCCACATAACATGTCAGGATGGGGAGGCCAATTCGTGGCTTCTGGACTCTGGGGCCTCCAACCACACGACCTATAACCAAAAACTGCTCTCCTCATTCACAGAGGAGAATTTTTCAATCAAGGTTGCAAACCAAAGCGAGGTTAAGGTCACAGGCAGGGGGGTAGTTACGCTACCAGGCATAGGGAAAATAGAGGGGGTATTACTGGTCCCGGAGATACCCCACAACATATTGGCTGCATTAAAACTCAGTGAAGAATCAGGGATCAAGGTAACCTTTGCAGAAGGGAAGGCTCACGTCAGCAAGGGTAGAGAGGGAGTAGGTAGAGTGACAATCAAGCAAGGGCTACCATACATAACATTCCATGAGAATAACACACCCAGCATATACACCAACTCAGAATACACGAAGGACACTAACCAGGACAAAGCTGAGGAAGAACAGGTGAATGAGAGAGAGACAGAGAGTGAGGAGAACATGACACATGAAACACACTCCACCAAACACACCCAGGGAAGGCCATCGATAGGCAAACTCACGCACGACGACTGTGTTCACTTACTACACCGGAGACTAGGGCACGCCAGTTTCCCCGTAATCCAAAAAATGGCCAACTGTACCGAGGGCGTCAAAATAAAGAGTTGTGAAAATTACCTCGAGTGCTCGGTGTGCTAATGTTCTAAGCTAAAGGTCAAACCCAGACCTAAGAAATCCTCACGCGCCACCAAACAAGTATTCAATTTAGTCCATATGGATCTGGTGGGGCCCCTAAGGCCATCCATCAAATACAAGAAAAGATACCATCAAAACCATCAAAAGATGGTTTTGAATTATCTACTTTGAAACTTCTTTTTGTGTTGATAAATATATTATAATTATCTTGAATTATAAGGCAAGAGAATCACATTGGGACATGCAGAAGATCGGGTTGTTACCCAATACGATGATGGAAATTAATAATCCTGATGAAACCCACAATTATTATTATATGGAATACAATTAAGATGTTTACTACTGATGGGGGCAGATATGATTGGAGATCTTGAATAAACTGTTGCATCCGCAAGCTATGTCACCCTATTATGGATGTTGGTTTTAACAATCCAGTGGAAAGACTTCAAGAAGATATTATATGGACTATAAATTTAAAGTTATTGTCTTTTCTTTTTTTATTTAGATATAATGGAATATATATATATATATATTTTTAAGTAGTGTGGGCAGTGAATTAAAGATATCAAGAATTGTTGTGTATGGTAAATTTGCAAGACAGTGGGTGAATAAGCTAGCTACAGACTGATTAGTTTAAGAAAAGGGATTTTTAAGTGATACATTTAGGGGAGTGGAGGAAATGGATAGAGTGGAATAAATGTTAAATTAGATTTTATGGGGAGCCCGCTTTGAAATGTTATTAAAGTAGGACTTATTGTATAGTTTTAAAGTGGAAGGTGGTTTTGAATTGTTGTAATAATGCATAGATATAAAACACTATTATGCTAAATTAGAGTTATTTTATAATAGTTATAGTATAATGTGTTTGTTTTTTTTGTTTTTTTTTTTCTCTTCTTCTTTTCTGAAATGTATGGATAAAGGGGGATTTATAATACTTTTAGTAAGTAAAGGTCAGTATTTTGAGGAGGGAGTAAGTAATCTGTTATGAATTAGGGTTTTTTTTTGTTACGAAGAAGTCACAGGGGGGGAAGGGTGGGGAGGGGGGGTTAGGGAGGGGGGGGAGGGGGGGGGAAAAGGGGGAAAAATTTGTATTTGAAAACCTTTTCAATAAAAAAAAAAAAAAAAAGAAAAGATACTTTCTCACCATCGTAGACGATTATAGTCGTTATGGCTTCGTCTATACTCTAAAACGAAAGGATGAGGCCTTCCAAAAATTCAAAGAGTTCTACAAAAGGATAGAGACTCAAAACAACACACAAATCAAACAAATCATGACAGACAGAGGATCTGAGTTCCTGTCAAAGGATTTCTCTCATTGGCTCAGATCCAAAGGCGTGCTTCACTTTACGTCGTCCCCGTTCTCGGCCTTTCAGAACGGTGTCGCAGAACGACGAAATTCCACGCTACAGACTATGATCAGGTGCGCTTTAGAGGACGCGGGAATTGGTCAACATTTTTGGTCTGAGGCCTTAGTTTACTCAAACTACACACTCAACAGAACCTGGTCCAGTGTAATAGACAAAACGCCATACGAACTCATGTACAACAAAAAACCACAGATAGCACACCTACGTGTATTCGGCGTAACTGCTGATGTCCATATACCCAAACAGCTGCGCAGGAAGGGGGACAAAGTATCCAGGAGACTGAGATTTATGGGGTACGAGCCAGGTACCAAGGGGTTCAGATTTGTGGACAATAACGACAGATTCGTGATCTCTAGGACAGCGGTATTCCATGAACAAGCTAACTGGTCCAGGATACACCTCAACGAGGTATCCACCAGGCAGGAGACTAGGCCAGACGAGCAAGTGCAAGATAAACACGAAACGGCAGATAGACAGGAAAGGAAGGAACACAAACCCAAGCTCCAAGGCATCAAGGTTGAGGAATGGAAAGGGAATCACCCCAAGATAAGTGTAGACTCACTAACACAAAAGGAAGCCAGGTACTTACATGACACCGAACAAACGACAGATAGGCCAGTCAGATCAACCAGGAACCAATTACCAAGAAGGTTAAATGACTATGTGATGCACATACACACGAACCATATCACACCTAACTCATATGAAGAGGTATTGAGACTACCACAAGAGGAGAGGTCGAAATGGGAATCAGCCATGGCCAAGGAAATGGACAGTCTGAGAGAGCTAGAAGTTTACATTCCAGCCGAGGTTCCAGAGGGCAAAAATACGATAGGTACCAGGTGGATCTTCAAAATCAAGAACCTGGAGGGTGGCCAAAACCTGTACAAGGCTAGGCTGGTTGCCCAGGGATTTGCCCAGAGGTTCCCAGAAGACTACACTGACACTTACTCACCAACTGTAAGGACTGAAAGTGTCAAGAGTGCCCTGGTCATTGCTTCCCTGCTAGGACTAGAGGTACATCAGTTCAATGTATAGACAGCTTACCTGCATGCCAACCTAGATAAGGAAATATACGTTAGGGCACCACACAGTAAAGAGACCAACAGGGGGGGACACCTGGCTACTTCACAAAAACCTATATGGACTGAAACAATCCGGCAAACGCTGGTATGAGTGCCTGGTTGAGGTCCTGAAGTCAATGGGATTTACAGCAACCATAGCCGACAACTGTTTTTTCACTAGGAGAGAGGGGGATTCACCAGAATACATCCTAGTCTACGTGGACGACATACTTTACATCAGTAAACACGAAGGGAACCGCAACGCCTTCGCCAGTAAACTAAGTGAACACTTCACATTAAAATACCTAGGGAAAATAAACAGATACCTAGGCGTGCAGGTCAACGAAACACCTAAGGGCTTTCAACTGTCCCAGAAAGAAAAGATAGAAGAAATACTACACAAATGCAACATGGCAGATGCCAAGGGGTGTGAATCACCCATGCAGCCGGACTTCCTAAAAAATACACATGGTGAATCACCCGAGTTTGAAGACAACACACTGTACAGGTCAGTCATAGGCTCTCTTTTATATATCGCCAACTGGACCAGGCCAGATATTGCATTATCAGTTAATCTATTGTCCAGGCACATAGGCAAACCCACCATGTACCACTGGGACGCTGTAAAGAGGGTACTGAGGTACCTGAAGCAAAGTGCCGACGCATGTCTAGTCCTAGAACCAGAGCCGTCCAACGAGCCCGTCCTCTCCTGCTATGCTGATGCTGACTGGGCCGGTGACACCAAAAGCCGGAAAAGCACATCAGGATACGTATTCTACTTGAACAATAGTCCGGTGCATTGGTACACGGGTAAGCAAAACTTAGTGGCCACTTCAACCACAGAGGCGGAGTACATATGCCTATCCAAGGCCGCAAACAACCTCATCTGGTTTGACGACCTACTCGCCAGTGTGTGGTGCAAACCTGCGTATCCGATAAACATCTACGAAGACAACAAGGCCGCTATAGAAATCTCCATGGCCGACGCGGTAGGGCAGAGATCCAGGCATATTGACATAAAGTACAAGCATGTGAGACAGCTCTCTAAAATCGGATTTGTAAAGGCCATACATTGCGACACAGAAGAACAGACTGCAGACATACTCACGAAACCACTACAGGGCAGGCAACACTCACACCTGGTATCCAAACTCAATATCCGCCCTTGGGCACCATTTAAACAGTCAGATCCACAGCCACAGGTCAGGCATTTAGAGGGGGATTTGTCAGAAATAAATGCCTTACTCATGCCAGGGGTCAACAGGGACACAGTAGTGCAGGGGTTAACTACAATACTCACTTGGTCAGTACCACCCACTGACCACTCCTTACCTGAATCTCCGCCCACAAGTATAAAAAGTAGACACACTCTTCCCCGACTTCCACTTCCAGATGCAGTATGTGACGTAATGATGAACCTGTAAATAAAAGAGACTTATTCAAATGATTGACTCGTGCCAGTTATTGGGCCTGATCCATGGCTTCTGTAACAGGTCCAACTGTTGGGCATTTAGAGGGGGATTTGTTATGTATAAATGCCCACCATTCACCATCCCAGGTATGATAAGGGTTAACTCTACATCCACCTAGATCCTCCCCTGACCCCTCCTTACCTTAGCTCCGCCTCCCAGGTACTTAAGTCATGGTCCAGGAGTCCAGGGGCCACTTCCAGCTAAATACCTGTAATAGAAACGTTGATCAATAAAGAGCATTGGTTCACTGCATCCTGTGTTTGGATTCATTGGGTAAGATCCTAGAAATCAGTCTCAGGGAGGGGAGAGGGAGAGAAAGAAGGAGGGAGGGAGACACAGAAGGCGAAAGTGAGGGAGAGGAAAGGTTAGAGGGGAAGAAAGGGAGGGAAGGGAAGAGTGAAAAAGAGAGAGGGAGGGTGAGAGAGAGTGGGAGGCGAGAGGGAGGTTGAGGAATTCTCTAAATGGAGTAATTCATTGAGTAATTGAATGCAGATCATGATTTCTCTAGCTTGGTGATTTTCTTCTCCCTAACCAGCAGATCTCGTCTGAGCTCTCCATATTTGCTCTTTTGGGAATTTAGTCAGCTTCTCTAAACTGGGGCTGAAGGTGATGTTCAGAGAGGCCAACACCTACCTGCCCCGTCCCGATCTAAGAGAGAAGACCATCGGGAAGGTTTTCTTCTCGGAGGTGAGGAGACCTTGGGATGCACCCCAATATTCTGGACAGCCATTTGTCTGAGGCTGTAGAGCAGGGGTCCTCCAACGTTTTAAAGAGGGGGCCGATTCATTTTTTTTGCCTTTCTCCTTCCTAAGCCCCCGTTTAAATTGTTTTTAAAGACTTTTAATTTGAAGGAGTTCTTTACAAGCCCAGAGCTGCTTTTCCAGGCTGCACCGGCGAGATCACCCCTCAGCTGGCCCTCAGCTGGCCTTGCAGCTGGCTCGCTGGGAGATAAGGCAGTTAGGGGCGGGGCAAGGGGCGGGGCTTAATCACACCACCCCGCGGGCCGTATTCTTTGCCCGTGGGCCGTAGTTTGAGGGTGCCTGTTGTAGAGGGTCTGCTGCTTGAGCAGGGGGTCTCCAAGGTCTTCTGCTAGTCTGTTAATCGGTGGAAGGGCTTCCCTCCAGAAGTTGTTGGTGGGGAAGGTGGGAGGGAGGGAAAAGAAGGGAGGGAGGGAGGGAGGGAAAAGAAGGGAGGGAGGGAGGGAGGGAGGAAGGAAGGAAGACTCAATGACCACAATTTCCTTTTACTCTTTGCATTATAGGCAGTTTTGTATTCTTACAACTATCATTTACATTACCTTTTGCCATACTGTAGTCCTCGACATATGACTGTCATAGAACCTCCAGTGGTCACTAAGTGATTTCAGCAGTCCTTAAGCCAATGCCGTGGTCGAATACTTAGGATAAACCAGATCTTTCAGTGATTTCCGTCTAAAAGTTGTCCTCGATATACGACCACAACTGAGCCCCAAATTTCTGTTTCTAAGCGAAAGTTCTTAAGCAAGTTCTGCCTCATTGTTTGACCTTCCTTGCCACAGTTGTTAAGTGAATCGCTGCAGTGCAGTTCTTACGGTAGTCAATCTGATGAATTAGTGAATCTGGTTTCCCCATTGACTTGGCCTATCAGACGGTCACAAAAGGGATCACGTAACCTCGAAACACTGCGACCGTCATAAATATGGACCGGCAAGTACCCAAATTTTGATCACATGACCATGAGGATGCCACAATGGTCTGAAAGTCTGAAGAATGGGCATGTCCCTTTTGTCAGTGCCGTTGTGACTTTCAGTGGTCACTAACCGAGGACTGTATTTTCTTTTTCTCTCCCCGTAAGGGCTGAAAGTGGCATCTTTAGTCGAGGCTCTCGGGGCAGTTCCCGTCCTTGGCTTGGCTAATGCTCCGTATCTCCACTCTTCTTCCTCAGCTGCTGTATCACCCGGAGGTTGGAGACTTCTTTATGACGCCAGACATTCTCGAGGTTCTCCTGGAATGGATGATTCAGCCGTATCCTCTTATCCAGATCTTTAGCGTGAGAGGACTGGGATATGTTCTTCAGCACCCCTTGGAGGTAAGAGATGGGGGGCAGGAAGGGAGTGGCTTCCAAGGTAGTAGCAGGTGTGGCCTCACTCTCTGGGAAGTCTTCAAGGCTGGGGAGGACAGAAGAAGGAGAAGAAGACAATCATCAGGAACAGGATGGACTCAGCTAGAGTGGTGGGTGCACCCCTGGAAGATCTGAAGGATCAAGTAGATCCTCTTGGAGAAGATCTCAAAGCAGAACAAGAGGAAACAGATGGGAACTGATGAAGGAGAGAAACAACCTGGAACTAAGGAGAAATTTCCTGACTGTGAGAACAATTCATCCTTGGAACGACTTGTCTCCAGAAGTTGTGGCTGCTCCATCACTGGAGCTTTTCAAGAAGAGACCAGGCAGCCATTTGTCCAGCATAGTCTAGGGTCTTCTGCTTGAGCAGGGGGTTGGACTGGAAGACCTCCAAGTTCCTTTTCAACCCTCTTCTTCTATGCTCTGTGGGCTTCTCTTGTGCTTGTCATGATCGCTGCGAGACTCAGAGAACTCCAGTGACCGTGTTTGATTGCTCGTTCCTTTCCCTGCTTCCTCCAGAAGAACATCTCAGGGCCAGTTTTCATGCCGGTCATCAACTGCGCTTGTCACCCAGAGAAGAGTGTAGCGAAGGAAACTCTCCGGACCCTTCATTTCCTCCTTAGGCACCTTGCTGCGGACATCCATGCATTGAGGCGGTCCATCTAATTCCTCTCCTGTTGAAATATTTTCCTGACGAAAGTCAACCAAATCACGACAAACTGGTTTCCCCTCCTCTTTTTTAATTATTTCTGTAAGAAATAAGAAATGAATGAAGGAATCAATAAATACATGAGTGAATGGATGAATAAAGGAACGAATAAACAAAGGAATAGATGGATAAATGAATAAATAAATGAATGGATTAATGAATAGATGAACCGATGGATGGATGAATGACTGGATGGATAGATGGAAGGATGGAAGGATGGATGGATGAATATCAAAGCTGTTCTGGCGAGGAAGCCCACAGATGCCTCTACTTTCAGTGGTGCATTTTGGGGGGTGGGGGCTTATGCCAAATTTTGCTCCAATTTTTTTTTTAATTAAATTTCTATACCGCCCTTCTCCCGAAGGACTCAGAGCGGTGAACAGCCACAAGATAAAACACATAAATACAAAAAATTTAAAATGAATTAAAAACGAATTAAATAATTTCAGCCCCCACCAGTTTGCCCACTGCCTCCCACCAACCAGGGCATGCCTGCTCTTGATGAGGAGACCCCCCGAGGCTGACTCTTCTGCTCAGCCCCTTCCCCCTTCCCTCAGGCCTGGCCCACCTCTAGATTTAAGGAAAGCAGAGCCGCGGGCTGAGGGCTTACTGCAATGGGCATGGTAGACTTGCTGTTTCTCCTCCCGATGGCTTTGGTGCTGGGGTCTTGATCCTGAAGCCTTTTGAGGAGGGGCTTCATGATCTTCAGGTTAGCATAGGGGTCTGCGGCCAGCGCCTTCCATAACTCTCTGGTGCTTCTGTGCAGGTGGAAAAATGGATTGGGGGAAAAATCAGATTCTTTCCCCATTTTCGAAGAGACGGCCAATCCAGATAGATTAAATCCCCCCCACCAACGGAAGAAAGGATTAGAAAACAGATGGCCAAATGAACCGTTTTAATACAAACAGGGTGTGTCTAACTGATGAGGACTTATAAGTCCAAAATAGATCTATCTTAGTCTCCTTAGTCTCCCAATGGGCAGCAGAGTGTTTGCTGGCTGCCAGAAAAAAAAAAGCCTAGAAACTAGTGGATTGTGATTTCACTGAATTAGGGTTCCATAAAAATCTTGGTTTATGTAGGAAGAACCTGGCTAAAGAGAAATACACATAAAGCCTATGAAAAGGAAAGGGAAAAAAAAAACAAATACTGTACCTTTACAGGGAGGATACATGGGATGAGGGCGTGGCTAACTGATGAGGACTTATAAGTCCGAGATAGATCTATCATAGTCTCCTTAGTCTCCCAATGGGCAGCAGAGTGTTTGCTGGCTGCCAGAAAAAAAAAGCCCAGCATCAGACGCTTGGCCACTGGTTCAGATTTATGACCGTTGCTGTGTCCCAAAGTCAAGCGATCACAGTTTGCGACCTTCTGACAAGGAAAGTCAGTGGGGAAACCAGATTCACTTAACAACCATGTTTCTAACTTGAGAGCTGCAGTGATTCACTTAACAGATGTGACAAGAAAAGTCCTAAAATATCTTTAAAAGGTCATTCCCATATCCTCTTCCCCCTCCCTCTCCCCTCCTTCCCTCCTTCCCTCTTTCCCTCCCTCCCTTCCTTCCTTAATTCCTTCCTTCCTTCCTTCCTTCCTTCCTTCCTTCCTTCCTTCCTTCCTTCCTTCTTTCCTCAACAACTGTTTCTAACTCAACAACTGCAGTGGTTCACTTAACAACCATGGCAAGAAAGTTCGTAAAATGGGGGGAAATCCACTTAACAACTGTCTTGCTTCAGAACAGCAATGTTGGGCTCACTTGTGTCGTAAGTCGAGGACCGCCCATATATTCCTCTGGGTTGGTATCTCCCTGTGAAGGAGCCAGGGTTGCCAACTGATCTGATGGCAGGAAGCTTACGTTGCTCCTGGGCCTTTGCTGCTTCTTCTCTGCAGCAATGAAAGCCTTCCGAAGCACGGAAACCCTGGTCCACTCCCGAAGTTTGCTTTCCAAGGAAGCCCAGGCAGGTAAAACGTTGGCCGTTCCCCTGCCACATCTGCTGAGGAGTTGGCAAGCCACACCGCACCCTCCGTGGCTGAGAGTTCAGTGGGCCGTCCCTCACGGAGGGCCTCTGCGCCACCGGAAGTGCCAGGGACCCCAAAACTGGTCAAGGGGGGGGAGGTTTCCAGGAGCAGCGTGTCTCCAAAATTAACCCAAAGGCGCTTTTCCCAGAATGACCCAGTTGGAAGTTGGAGCAGTGGTGAAATTCAAAAATTTTCCCTACCGGTTCTGTGGGCGTGGCTTGGTGGGCAGTTGACCGGGTGGGCGTGGCTTGGTGGTTATGTGACTGGGTGGGCGTGGCTGCACAACTGACTCACACGCAATGCAAAAGCTGCTTGACTTCACACAAAATGGCCCCTGCAACAAACAGGAACCTCACAGAATCACCGAGAGCTCAAAAAGAAATTATTGCACTTTGCACAAAAATAACACAAAAGCTGCACAACTGACTCACACGCAATGCAAAAGCGGCTGAACTTCACACAAAATGGCCCCTGCAACAAGCAGGAACCTCATAGACAATCAGGCACAGCTGATTTCTCACAGCTGATTGGTAGTAAAAAAATGCTTAAAAAAAGTTTTAAAAAAGCTCCGATATTGCCTGGTTCAGCTGATTGTCGTACTTTTTAAAGCATTTTTAAACTATCGGTTTGGGCAAAAGGTAGCAATTATTACTATCGGTTCGGGCTCACCTGCCCAAACTGGTAGCATTTCACCCCTGCCTTGGAGGCCTTCTACTCCAAACCACTTCTTTTTTTTTATTAAAAAGTTTTTTTTAATTTTACACATATTTTCCCTTCCCTCCTCCCCCCTCCTGCCCAACCCTCCCACCCCCACCCCCCCGACTTCCCAGAGCAAATACAGGCTATAGCATTTAACAAACATATAAAAAAAACATAAGCTAACTATCTATAGATTTATCTCCCTTTTACACTTTAACTCCCCTTGTTCGTATCTGAATATAACTATTTAAACCGATTATTGTTTGAAAATAATGAATCCAACTTCATTCTTGTCCGTTCTTCAATAATACGCAAGTCTTCTTTCTTCCAGCATTGCACAATCAGCACCCAATTACAATTAACCATCACATCTCCAACCCTTACATATATTAACTCATTGACAAAGTATTTGAACCAATCTTAAATAAACTATATTGTAAAAACCTTATTTCTAGTCATTACCCCATAAACTCATATTAATTCTTCCTGGGAACATGCCTTACTTAATAACTTTGCATAAACTTATTCATCTTATTCTCTACAAATACACTGCTTATAATCAAATAACATCTTCACTATTTGATATCTATAAAAAATATTGTAAAAGACCTTCCCTCAACCCTTGCACCACTTATATTTTCCTTATACCCCACAAGTTTATATTTATTCTTCAACAAAACATTCTTTATAAGCTTATATAAATTTTCAGCAAAGCATTCCTTAAAATTAACTTTAGTGTTAATATACTTCAGGACAAAAGTGAAAGTTTGGTCAGTAGCCCATAACAATTCAAACGTAAGATTACTTAATATAACTTTTCAAAACAAATCATGTCCCTAAATAAAAGTCTAGTCATTCATTTTCACTACTACTATCCTCCCCAGGCAAAAAGATTGTAATTTTTCCATCTCGATTTTTTCCTGACTTTTTTGCGAATCTTCTTCTTCAGTCTTATTCCTCCATCTCATCATGTGGAGAAACTGACCGGGACATGTTCAGAAAGTTCAAACAAGGTATGCCGTATATATCGGGAAATTCCAACATTCCAAAATCAAATTCTGATTATTATTTTTTTACAGAACTTGGCTGAGGAAAGACTCGTAAGATTATGCCACCATCTGCTGGAAGAATTTGGAAAGACTTGGCAGAAAGTGGAGAACGAAAAGAAAGGAAAGCCTTGGGGTAAGGTAGTCCTTGACTTAGAACAGTTCATTTAGTGACCATTCAAAGTTACAACGGCACGGAAAAAGTGACTTAGGGCTGTTTTCCACAGCATTTCCCAGGGTCACACAATCCAGATCCAGACACTAGGCCACTGATTCACATTTACGACGGTTGCAGTGTCCCAGGGAGACGTGATCCCCTTTTGCGACCGTCTGACCAGCAAAGCCAATTCACTTAACAACCTTGTTGCTGATTTAACAACTGCAGAGATTCACCTAACAATGGTGGCAAGAATGGTTCGTAAAATGGGACAAAACTCACTTAAAAATGTCTCACTTAGCAACAGAAACTCTGGGCTCAATTGTGGTCGTAAGTTGAGGACCAACCATGTTTCAACGGTCATCAGTGTGAAAAAGGGACGTAAAACACTTTCTTCAGTGCTATTGTAGCTTCGAACGGACACTAAATGACCGGTTATAAGTTGAGAACTACCTGTCCTGATATTTCTATGCCTTTTTGGTCTGCCTTTCTCCACTTTGGGGCATCTACCATAATTAGACGCTATTCTTTTCTAAAGAAAAGAAGAATTCGGGGCGACATGATAGCAGTTTCCCAGTATTTGAGGGGCTACCCCAAAGAAGACGGGGTCCAATTATTCTCCAAAGCACCAGAAGGCAGGAGAAGAAACCACGGAAACTCATCAAGGAGAGAAGCAACCTGGAATTGAGGAGAAACTTCCTAAGAAAGAAGACAATTAACCAGTGGAACAGCCTGCCACCAGAAGTCGTGGGTGCTTTATCAGTGGAGGCTTTTAAGAGGACAAAGTTATCTTAGATTGTGTAAATTCTCCTGCTTGAGCAGGGGTTCGGTTAGAAGACCTCCAAGGTCAGGGGTGAATCTCCTGGTTCGGACCAGATTGCCCGATCCGGTAGCGATGGCGGCGGGTGGTTGGGAGAACCGGTAGCAAAAATCCCTGCATCCCCCCCCCCCCACACACACACACACCATGCCCAGCTGACCCGCACGATCATCAGAGGCTTTTTTTTTACTTTTAAAAGCATTTTTTCTACAACCTCTTCCGCCGAAAAAATGCTTCCGCCGATCCCAGCTGAGTTGCCTGATTGGCAGAGAGGCTTTTTTAAAAAATGCTTTAAAAGCCTCTGACAATCCCAGCTGTGTTGCCTGATCGGCAGAGGCTTTTCAAAGCATTTTTTTGCATTTGCAGAAAAAATGCTTTGAAAAGTTAAAAAAACAAAGTTGGCCATGCCCACCCAGTCACATTACCCCCCCCAAGCCACGCCCAAAGAACCAGTAGTAACAAATTTTACATTTCACCCCTGTCCAAGGTCCCTTCCAGCTCTATTCTATTCTTCTTCTTCTATTCTCAAAACAATTTCCCCTAGGAGACGCACATGAATATATGATTATTGACAATGTCTGTACTGAACAACTCCCTTAATCCATTTAAAAGTCATTAAATCGATCACGGACGCAGGATGACCTGGTTTATGACCGGTCCAACTTACAACCTATGAGGCTGGGCTCATTCAGGGCTGAAAGTTGAAAGGACTGCCAGGAACAGATATGAGGAGGGGACCAGTGCTCGGCCACCTTCTGGCTTAACAAACTAAGTTGAGAAACGTCGCATGCTTTCCAAAGGAGATCAGGGCCCATGGGAAGACGCCTTTGGGATCCAGAGGTTTTCCTGAAGGCTTTTATTCAATGCTCCATCTATGTGGATAATAATGAGCATCTTTTTGGAGGACATTAGATCTCCCCCCACGGAGTGTTCAGCTCTCTGCATCTGCCCTACTCTAGGCGTTCCTATTTCTGTTGGAAGACGAGCAAGAGTGGAGATGTTCCAGATATCATCGATGGTTGATGGTTGCTACCACCCTTCTCCAATAGCACCTGTGGCTCTGTGACCTTCTCGTGGAACCTTCTCCTCTCTCTGACATTAAATTGTTCTGTCTATCTCCAGGGCCTGTTTCCACAATCTCCCTGCCAGGTCTTGTTTCTGCGACGTTCCTTCGTGGTCCTTCGCGGTGTAAGAATTATCTTCATGCTTCCTCGCTTTCCCCAAAGACCAGCTGGAAGGCAGGTGCCCAGAGGGTCATGGGTTGCCCCTTCCCCACTTTGGAAGAGCTTTATAGCTCCCGCTGGCTTTAGAAAGTTCAAAGCATCCTTAAGGATCCATTTCACCCTGGGCCCCCCTCTTTTTGAACTATTACCATCTGGCAGACGGTACAAGACAATAAAAACAAGGACAAGTAGGCTGAAAAACAGCTTCTATCCCAGAGCAGTAACTATACAATTCTACGTACAGTGCAATATGAATACAATACGAGGGTTTTTTAATTCAATTGCATACAATGTGAAGGAAGTGTGTTTTTGTTTTATTTTTATAGGGTTTTTAAAAAGTATAATATACAGTGAGGATGGCACTTAATTTCATTCTATGAGGTGCCATGACAATAATGGAAACTATGAAACTATGAAACTATTATTGCTTGGTCTCGGAGATCCTCCTGATGCCTTTGGAGAGGAGTTGACTACTAACAAGACCCGGCTTGATCAGATGGCCACACTGCCGAAAGATTTCTTGCATTGAGTCAGCTGCAGCCTGAGCCACTGAGGCTTCGGAATCGCCTTGCAGATCCTGGAGACCTGAAACGAATCCAGAAAACAAAGGATTTCCGGGATCAACCGTGAGAACCAGCCCTGATCAGCGACAGAGCTTCTGGAGAAAAACTCCTTGTTTCAAGCGAGGGAACTTTGAAACTCACCCAGGAAAACTTCTTTCATTTGTTTTGAAGTCATCACTTCCGGTTGCATGTATTGCGCGCAGCAGCCTGGGCACGTAAAAAGAAAACGTTGGTGGGGTTAACAGAGACGGCTAAATCGACTGATTCAGGAAAAAAACGTGCAATTCATTGGTTTCCACTTGGAAGAGTCGCTTTGGGACTTTACGGGATGGTTCCAGGGATTGGGTCTGTCTAATAATAAGAAGGACGAGGGGTAGCCGTTCTTCCTCTGTTTTTGTCTCCAGGCCTCACTGGAGGCTTTCAAGAAGAGATTAAAGAAGAGATTGGACAGCCACTGGTCTGAAATGGAATCGGGTCTCCTGCTTTAGCAGGGGGTTGGACTAGAAGACCTCTAAGGTCCCTTCCAACTCTATTACTTTATGTTCTAGGACTCTGCAAACAACCATCATCTTGGAAAAAATTCTAAGCAGCCTTGAATCCAGTTAATACTAGAATGGGAGGCCAGCTGGAAATATTTCCAGAGAAAAAGCCACGGCTGTGGGTTTGTCTATACAAGAGAGAGGGATACAGGCCAGGTAGTCCTCGACTTCTAACAGTTCATTTAGTGACCATTCAAAGTTACAATGGCACTGAAAAAAGGAACTTACGACTGCTTTTCACACTTAGAAGTGTTGCCACATCAAGATCAAAATCCGGATGCTTGGCAAACCGACTCGTATTTATGACGCTTACAGTGTCTTGGGGGTCAAAGATCACTTTTTGCGATCTTCGGCTGAGCCAAATCCGGGAGGAAGCCAGATTCACTTAACAACCATGTGGCTAACTTAACAACGGCAGCGATACCCTTAAGAAAGAGGGCAGGAACTGCCTGAGAAACTGTTGCGCGATCGTAGCCGTTCCGGAGAAGCCACACGGTATAAGAGCAGCTTCCAGTCTGATTAAGCGACATGGCTTAATTCTGCATAGATTCTTTTGGTGACAAGGCCGCCCGCCTGTCTTGGGTTTTCCTGCCCTCCTTCCAGAGTTGGCATTGGTGATTACCAATTAAGAGGGCAGCTGCCTCGCGATGGGAAGAGTTCCGGCTCCTCAGGAATCCCAGCATCTGATCCAACATCGCAGGAAGGTTTTGCTTGCATTTATTCATCTGGGGAAAACAAGGCAACAAAGAAGCCAATGAACTATAGAGCTTTTTTTTTTTTTTTTTAACCAAGGGGCTGCTTTCTTGGTCAAAGCCAGCTGGGTGACTTTGGGAGTTCTAGTCCCTCCTTAGTCACGATGGCCAGCTGGGTGACTTTGGTGCAGTCCCTCTCGCTCAGGGCAACCCACCTCACAGGGTTGTTGTGAAGAAAAGAAGAAGTATTAGGGATGCCCACCGTCTTGAACTATTTATAAAAATAAGAAATGCAGGGCAAAATAAAGAAATAAACGGTTAGTTTACTCTAATCTGGAAGAAAACAGGCCATCTTGGCTCCTACTTACAACCACGTAGCAGATGTTGGAGTACATGCTATGAAGACTGGTGTACATTTCATAGTCAAACAAGTTGCTGGGAAAGCCCCCCCAGTTCATAAAGGACACGCAGGAGTCGAGGGTCTTCCTGGAGACCTGGCCGAGGGAGGAAAGAGGGAGATCCTGTCACCTAGTTGGGTCATGAAAGGTCTTCAAGGAAACAACCAAGTTCAGGGAGCACCAAGGACCCCACAACTTCAGGATTGTCTACAATGTCTTTGCATTCTCCAGAGTGTCCACGTGGTACAACCACGTTGCTCTGAGTGAAGATGGGGGTACAGAGTGGTCTCTGTGAAGGTAGCATGATCAGAGCAGGAGCTCAGCTTAGCCAGCCCTTCAACTCACCTCTTTTGTCCGATCATTTGACAGTTGTATGAGGAGGGGAATAAGGCTGTTCAGGATGTTTTCGGCCATATTACTGTTCCGTAACTCCTTCAGTCCTTTCAGGAGCATGCCGAAAATGGTGATGGAGGTATTCCTCAGTTCGATGTCGTCCTACGAAGGAAGAGAGACAGGTTAGTCCCTCCAATAGCAGAATAGCCATGCAGAAGTTTCTTGAAGTTTGCAGGAGAACACACAAGTTCAGAGTACACCTATTCCCAGTTCAATGTCCATGGAGATGGTCAATCATCCAGGTCATGGTTGCCCCAAAGATGGGGACCCCAACTCCAGTATGCTGCCTGGAGAGTTCTGGGAGTTGAAGTCCTCACCTCTTAAAGTTGCCAAGGTTGAGAAATCCTGATCTAGACCAGAGTTGTTCAATCTTAGCAGCTCCTTCTGGACTTTCTCCCATCTTTATGGGAGAAAGAGAGAGATAGAGGGAGAGGGAGAATGAAAGGGAGTGCAGGAGGGAGGGAGGGAAGGAGGGAGGAAGGAGGGAGAGAGAGAGTGTGAAAGAGAGAGAGAGAGGGAGGAAGGGAGTGCAGAGGGGGAGAAAGAGAGGGAGAGAGGGGGGAAGAGGGGGAGAGAGGGAGGAAGGGAGGGAGGGAGGGAGAGAGAGGTGGAAAACCAGTTTGTTATGATTTGGTTGACTTACATCATGAAAATGTTTTAGAAGGAGTGGAATGAGGTTGACTGCCTTCACCGCATGGGTTTTGATATCGAGGTTCCTGAGGAGGAAATGCAGGGTCCTTATAGCTTCTTTTGCCAAGGTCTTCTGTTCGTGACAAGCGCAGTTTAGCACTGGCATCAAGAGGGGTTCCAAGATGTTCTTCTGGAGGAAGCAGGGAAAGAAACGAGCAATTAAACGGTCACTGGAGTTCTCTGAGTCTCCCAGCGATCATGACAAACGCAAGAGAAGGCCACAGAGCATAGAAGAAGAGGGTTGAAAAGGAACTTGGAGGTCTTCTAGTCCAACCCCCTGCTCAAGCAGGAGACCCTAGACTCTGCTGGACAAATGGTTATCTAAACTCTTCTTGAAAAGCTCCAGTGATGGAGCACCCATAACTTCTGGAGGGAAGTCGTTCCAAGGATGAATTGTTCTCAGGGTCAGGAAATTTCTCCTTAGTTCCAGGTTGTTTCTCTCCTTCATTAGTTCCCATCCGCTGCTTCTCGTTCTGCTTTCAGGGGCTTTGGAGAATGGGTTGACCCCCTCTTCTTTGGGGCAGCCCTTCAAATACTGGAAGACTGCTCTCAGGTCTCCCCTGGTCCTTAACAGGATACCAGAGATGGAAGGGACCTTGGAGGTCTTCGAGTCCAACCCCTGCTCAAGCCAGAACCCCTATACCATTTCAGACAAATGTCCTCCAAGAGGATCTGGCCTCTACTTGCACCTTCAGATCTTCCAGGGTTGCAGCCATCTTTGTAGAAGAGACACCCCTCTAGCTGTCCTCTTTCTGCTGGTTGCCTTCTTCTTCTCCTTCTTCTCTCCTTCCCAGCCTTGTAGACTTCCCAGAGAGCGAGGTCACACCTGCTACTACCTTGGAAGCCACTCCCTTCCTGCCCCCCATCTCTTACCTCAAACGGGTGTTGGATGAGGTTCCCCAGTCCTCTAACGCTGAAAGTCTGTATCAGCGGATATGGCTGGGTCATCCATTCCTTCAGCACCTGGAGGATGTCTTGGATGACAAAGAATTGGCAAATTTCCGGGTGAAACAGCAGCTGAAGAAGAAGAGTGGAGATATGGAGCATTAGCCAAGCCAAGGAAGAGAACTTCCCTGAGAGCCTCGACTAAGGATGCCACTTTCAGCCATTACGGGGAGAGAAAAAGAAAATAAACACAGTCCTCGGTTAGTGACCGCTGAAAGTCACAACGGCACTGACAAAAGAGATACGTCCATTTTTCAGAATTATGACCATGGTAGCATCCTCATGGTCATGTGATCAAAATTTGGGTACTTGCCGGTCCATATTTGAGTTGAAGATGTGGCTCTTTCGTCAACTTAACTGATCCGTTATGGGTGTACATTGTTATAATTTTAAATTGTTTTAATTGGGTTGTTGATTTTAATTTATTGTGATTTGTATTGGATATTGTTTTTGTAAGCCGCCCTGAGTCCCTCGGGAGAATGGCGGCATATAAATATATATATATATGACGGTCGCAGTGTTTCGAGGTTACGTCATCCCTTTTGTGACTGTCTGATAGGTAGTGTAAATGATAGTTGCAAGAATACAAAAAATAATGCAAAAAGTAAAAGGAATTTGGGGTCATTGAGTCTTCCTTCCTCCCTTCCTCCCATCATCCCTCCCTCAATCTCCTTCCTTCCTTCCTTCCTTCCTCCCTCCCTCCCTCCCTCCCTCCCTCCCTCCCTCCCTCCCTCCCAAAACTTCTGGAGGCAAGCCATTCCACTGATTAACAGAATACCAGGAGACCTTGGAGGTCTTCTAGCCCAACCCCCTGGTGAAGGAGGAGACCCTCTACCATGTCAGACAAATGGCTGTCTAGTTTCTTCTTCAAGACCTCCAGTGATGGAGAACCCACAACTTCTAGTTTCTAACCATAAAGTTCTGTTGAACCCTGGGCAACTTTCCTTGAGCTCCAGAAGGTTGGGGTGCATCTCAAGGTCTCCTCACCTCCGAAAAGAAAACCATCCCAATGGTTTTGTGTCTTAAATCGGGGTGGCGCACGTAGGTCTCAGCCTGTCGGAGCATGACCTTCAGCTCATGTTTCGAGTAGTTGAACAAGATCCTAAGAGAATAAATATGGAGAGATCAGACAAGATCTGCTGGTTAGGGAGAAGAAAATCACCAAGCTAGAGAAATCATGAGCTGAATGATCGATAAATGAATTACTCAATGAATTACTCCATTTAGAGAATTTCTCACCCTCCCTCTCTCCCTCTCCCCTTCCTCTCTCTCTCACCCTCCCTCTCTCTCTCTCACCCTCCCTCTCTCTTTCTCCCTCTCCCTCTCCCCTCCCTCTCCTCCCCTCTAATCTTTCCTCTCTCTCACTTTTGCCTTCAGTGTGTCTCTCTCCCTCTTTCTCTCCCTCTTTCTCTCCCCTTCCCTCTCTCTCCCCTTCCCCCTATCTCTCTGCCTCCTCTTCTTCCTCCTCTCCCTCTGCCTCCCCTCCCTCTCTCACCCACTGCCCCTCGTAGCCAAGCTCTTTTGACTTTTAATTTCTTACCGGACCAGGTGGAAAATGCCTTCAAACACACTTTCAGGACTCATCAGCATTGCCCAACATTGAACCATATCTAAGTCCTTGAACTCCTCCTGATAGCCGGTGCGCAAGATGAGGTGTTTGACGGCTTTGACTGCGTTGCTAAATGAAACAAAGGCAGAAGAGTTGGTGCCAATCATTCAGCTGATCCCCCTGCACTTCCGACCGTTACAGTATCCCTATGGTCATGTGGTCAGAATTCAGACTCTCGGCAACTGACCCATATTTATGACGGTCGCAGTGTCTCAGAGTCACGCGATCCCCTTTTGGGACCTTCTGACAAGCAAAGTCAACGGGGAAGCCAGATTCACTTAACGACCATGGGACTTAACCAGTGCAATGATTCACTTAACCACTCTGGCAAGAAAGGTTGCAAAATGGGACAAAGTTCACTTAACGACTGTTTCCTGAGCTTTGCAGAAATGGAGAAAGGATCCAGATTGGGCCCAGGAGATTCCTTACCCCAGATGGTAGGTCTGTTCTGACCCGCTCTTGCCTGCTCCCAGCAGAAAATAGATGTGCGTCACGAGCGCCAGGAGCAGGCTGGAGAACTTATGCTGGACAATGGTTGCTGCCTCAGGAAGCGAGAGGAGGAAGGAGAGCGCATTGGTGGCCTAGAAACAGGAGGAGAGGAGAGTCAGCTCGGGCTCATCAGGTTACTTAGATTCCTCATCATCATCTATTTCTTCTTTTAACGACCCCCTAATCCCTTGCGGGGTGGAGTCTGGGCAACTGAAAGGAGCTGAGGCTTTCCTGGCTGGATGCCCTTCTTGTCGCCAATGCAGAGTTTTGTTCGGCAGATACATTCTCATTGTGCCCAGAGAAAGAAAAAAATCCTCATGTCCATGAAAGCTGAGCCAGGAATGTCCATGTCTGAGACACGGAGCAAAAGGTTGCTAGAAGTGGGACTTCTGAAACTCCCATTCTACACCCCCTCCAGACTTTGAGAGGCCAGTGGGGTGTAGATACAGGACAAAAGGGAGACAACGAGTAGCGCAAGTGAGACAGAACTGGGGACAAAGAGATCGGTAACCTCACGTTTCTCTGTTTGTCTTCATTCCTAAGTGGGCTCTTGACTCTCCACCTCTTAGGGGTCCTTGGAGGGGCCCTGGGTGCTGTCTGAGCGTGTGTTTTTTGGTGGCAGATGTTTCATGACCCAGCTAGGTAACATCATCAGTGCTGGAAGAGTTACGCTTAGAGGTAGGGTTAGACTGGTTGGGTCGTGAAACATCTGCAAGAAAACCACCAAGCTCAGTAAGCACCAAGGACCCCACAGTTCAAACCTGGACTACAAATCTATTGGTCTTAATTAATTAAATTTCTCCACCGGCCATCTGAGCAATCTGACACTGGGAAGTTTACAACAATGTAATAAAACAATATAACACATAATAAAAATACAGATTAAGAATATTTAAAATAAGATATGACACAAAGTACTCCGTTGGGTGTTTGCCTTTGTTGGTTCCTATCATGTATTTTCTTAAATCAAACTCTTTTTTAGTTATTTCTGTAAGAAATAACGTAAGAAATGAATAAAGGAATCAATTGAATTATGAATGATTGGATGAGTAAAGGAATGAATAAATGAAGGAATGTATGAATAAACGAATAAATCAATGAACGGATACATTAATGAATGGATTAATGAATAGATGAACCGATGGATGGATGGGTGGATAGATGATAGAGCTGGCTGGCTGGCTGGCTGGATGAATGGGTGGATGAATGGATGGATGGATGAATATCAAAGCTGTTCTGGTGAGGAAGCCCACAGATGCCTCTACTTTCAATGGGGCACTTTGGGGGGAAGGGGGGCTTACCTCAAATTTTGCTCCGATTTCAGCCCCCACCAGTTTGCCCTCTGCCTCCCTCCAGCCAGGGCGTGCCTGCTCCTGATGAGGAGACCCCCGAGGGTGACTCTTCTGCTCAGCCCCTTCCCCCTTTCCTCAGGCCTGGCCCACCTGCAGATCTCAGGAAAGGAGAGCCACCGGTTGAGGGCTTACCGCAATGGGCATGATGGATTTGCTTGTTCCCCTCCCAATAGCTTCGGTGCTGGGATCGTGGTCATCAAGCCTTTTGAGGAGGGGCTTCATGATCTTCAGGTTAGCATAGGGGTCTGCAGCCAGCGCCCTCCACAGTTCCCTGGCACTTCTGTGCAGGTGGAAAAATGGATTGGGGAAAAAAATCAGATTCTTTCCCCATTTTCAAAGAGACGGCCATTCCAGATAGATTAACCCCCCCAACGGAAGAAAGGGTTAGAGAACCGATGGCCAAATGAACTGCTTTAAGGCATGGAAAAAGATATAGCTACAGGTAGTTCTCGACTTGCAACCGTTTGTCTGGTAGCCATTCAAAGGAGGGCCTCTGCGCCACCGGAAGTGCCAGAGAACCCAGAACTGGTCAAGGGGGGGGAGGTTTCTAGGAGCAGTGTGTCTACAGAATTAACCCAAAGGTGCTTTTCACAGAAGGACCGAGTTGGAAGGGACCTTGGAGCAGTGGTGAAATTCAAAAATGTTCCCAACCGGTTCTGTGGGCGTTGGTTGGTGGGCATGTGACCGGGTGGCCGTTTCTTGGTGGTCATATGACCAGGCGGCCGTGGCTTGGTGGTTATGTGTCCGGGTGGGCGTGGCTGCACAACTGATTCACACACAATGCAGAACCTCACTGAATCACAGAGAGCTCAAAAGCAAACGATCACACTTTACACAAAAGTAACACAAAAGCTACACAACTGACTCACATACAATGCAGAAGCAGCTGGACTTTACACAAAATGGCCCCTGCAACAAACAGGAACCTCACAGACAATCAGGCACAGCTGATTTTCTCACAGCTGACTGGTAGTAAAAAAATGCTCAAATTAGAAATTACAAAAAGGTTCCGACATTGCCCGGCACAGCTGATTGTCGTACGTTTTAAAGCGTTTTTTCTTACTACCGGTTCGGGCAAACAATAGCAATTATTACTATCGGTTCGGGCGAACCAGACCAAACCAGAGGATTTCACCCCTGCCTTGGAGGTCTTGTACTCCAAACCGCTTCTCAGGCAGGAAATCTTATCCCATTTCAGACAAATGGCTGTCCAATCTCTTCTTGAAAACCTCCAGTGATGGTGCACCCACAACTTCTGGAGGCAAGTTGTTCCACTGGTTAATTGTTTGCACTGCTAGGAAAGTTCTGCACATTGTAGGTTGCTTCTCTCTTTGATTCGTCTCCATCCTTTGCTTCTTGTCCTGCCCTCAGGTGGTTTGGAAAATAGGTTGACCCCCTCCTCTTTGTGGCAGCCCCTCAGATATCAGAACACTGCTATCCTGTCCCCCCTCAATCCTTCCTTTCATCGAACTAGAGAGACCCAATTCCTGCAACTCTTCTTCATATGTTTTAGGCTCCGGTTCACTAATCATCTTCGTTGCTCTTCTCTGCACTCTTTCAGAGTCTCTGCATTGTTTCTACAGTGTGGCGACCAAGAAAGTTAAAAAACCAAGGAGGTCCAGCTGCCTTTTGGAAAAGCACCTTTGGGACAATCATGACCTGGATGGTGGAGACAACCAGCCTAGGAAGCTCTCAGAATTCAGATCGACTGCACAGCCAACCAGCGACTGCACTGGCCCTCAACCAACCCAATGCAACCTCCCCCCCAATCAGCACATGATCTGCCCACCCCAAGCTACAGATATTCACCCCTATCGCAAATGGTTGAGAATCTCTGTAGAGTACAAGAAAACAGGAGGCACATCTCCTTGAGGTTCTTCTTACCCATCGCACGCCACCGAGCACTCGAGGAGAATATCCACGACTTTGTTCACCCGTTTGGACGCCAGGTGACACACTGCCTTTAGCGTTTGTTGTTTGGTGGCAGGGTCCAAGATCTTCGGGAGACGTCGGTAGATCTCCTTGAGGATCATGGGCAGCTATGGCAAAAGAGAAATCCAAGGGATGACCAACTTTCTCAACAGCCCTAAGATTACCTGGTGGTCTCCATCCAACCCTAGCCTTCTTAAATCCAGCCGAAGTGTTGTCACCAAGTCAACAAGGTCTCACCCATTCTCATCTTTCTTTTCTACAAAATCTCCTCTATCCCTTTTGCTCCAAACCCTGCCATTTTCTTACCTCCTCCATGTCCATCCCACATTCTTCCAAGAACGAATTGAGCAGGAGTCCCGCAGTGTGTGAAATGTTTTTGTCCAGGTGTGTCAGAGCTGCCAGGGCTTTTAAGATCAGGTCGTTTATTTGAGACGGGCTCAGATGCTCGCCAAAGGCCTATCGGAAAGAAGAAAAGGAGACCATGAAGAGATGCATCAGGGTTTTGACAAGCCAGAGACTTTGACCCGTATCTGGGGACAGCACCCCATGTAGAGAGGCAGGCCGTATTCCATGACATCCACCACGTGATATTAGGATGTGGGTGAAAGAAGCCAACATGGCAGCCGAGATCGCCTGCTCCTAGACATTGTGGGGGATGGATATCCACCCTCCGGCCTTTGGAGCCTGCCGTCCCCACTGTGATATTGACTTTTTTGAGTATCTCCAGGTCAAGAGGAGGAGAAAAAGGAAGGTCAATAAGAAGCCAGGCAAAATGCTGAACGAAAACGTACCGTAGCCATTTTGGAGATGTTATTATAAAATATTGTTGGGCCCGAAAAGGAGAAGTCTTCCCTCAGCCAAGTGACGACCTTCCCCTTCTTGTTTCTAGGTTTGTCATCCATTTCTTTGGCTTTGGAGGGAGGAAAACAAGAGAAGGTCAGATTTTGGCATTCGGAACTTCTGAACATCCTTCGTCTGACGGCCGGTTTAGTCATTCCAACAGAAGAGAAGATCTGTAGCTCAGGGCTGACCTGAGGGGTCCCTGGTGCTCTCTGGGCTCGGTGGTTTTCTCGTTACCTAGTTGGGTCATGAAACCTTCACAAGAAAACAACAAAGCTCAGAGACACCAGTCCTCCTCCTCCCCCCTCGCTCCCTCTTTCTCTGCCCCCCCCTTTCTCTTATCTCACTGATCAGGAACGAAACAGGTACAATGACCTCTTTAGTGGTCCAATTACAGGCAGTCCTCGACTTACGGCCACAACTGAGTCCTAAGCAAGACAGTTATGAAGCGAGTTTTGCCTCATGTTGCGATTTTTTTTTCTTGCCAACGTGGTTAAGTGAATTGCCGCAGCAGTTAAGTTAGCAACCCGGTTGTTAAGTGAATCCGTCTTCCCCATTGACTTTGTTTGGCAGAAGGTCACAAAAGGGATCACATGACCCTGGGACACTGCGACCGTCATAAATCGGAGTCAGTGGCCAAGTGTCCAGATTTTGATCCCGTGAGCATGGGGATGCTGCAACGGTCGTAAGTGTGAAAGACAATCACAAGTCACTTTTTTTCAGTGCCGGTTAAACTTTGAATGGTCACTAAATGAATTGTTGTAAGTCAAGGACTACCTGCAACCCCTTTTCTAGGTTAACACAATAGATGGGACTGTAAATGGAGGGGAAATATAGGGCTACATAAGAGACAAATTACATAAATGAAGGAATGAACCAACAAACGAATGAACAAATGAATGAATGAATCTAACCGGATTTAACCCAGACTACCTTGGTCTGATGTGCAAATGAAGCATTAGGTTGTGAATTGATTGTGTGCTGCCTGGGGAATTCTGGGCATTGAAATCCACATGGCTTAAAGTTGCCACTGGGTTAAGCTTTTAACTAGCCAAATTTAACAACTTTCCTTAACAATGCCCACTCAACCCGTAACTTGGTTAACCCGTTTTCTGGCTTCCTGCAATACATGCAGCCATCCAATGACTAAAAGGTGGCTTTGCAAAACACGCTAAGACCCAATCCATGTGCCAAGACTCACAAGCCCAGGCTGGCTGATGGCAGATGCCTAGCCTAACTCTGTGGTCGGCAAACTGCAGCTCGCGAGCCACATGCGGCTCTTTGGCCCCTTGAGTGTGGCTCTTCCACAAAATACCACCTGCGGGCGCGCACGCACAGTGCGATTGAAACTTCGTGGCCCATGCGCAGAAGTCGGTTTTCGGCCTGGGCGAATCTATTCTGAAGAAGTGGCGTTAGAAGAAGTGGGGGTGTCTTGCGGGCGAGAGACGGGAGACGGGAGACGCGGCGCAGGTGGGCCATGGGATACGCAGCGTGGGAGAGGCGCACGCGATTCATGCACGAGTTGAGTGAGCCAGTCAGTCAGCAATCTCCTTGTGCAGTGGTTAGTGCTAGTCGCATCCGCCAATCACGCCCAGGTGACAAAAGTAACTACTCGGAGCATAAAGTTACCTGTATTTTTCCAACCAGCTGCAAATCCTACAGGTATTTTTGTCATCAATTTAAGAATTGTAATTATTTTGTGTTGGTGGCTTTATTATTATAAAATGAAACATTTTTTTAGGTGCCCTGTTTGACATGGCTACAAAGAAGAAGCAAAGAAAAACGGAAGACGAAAACCATGAATTTAAAGTTGAATGGACCGAGACTTTCGCGTTTGTTCAAAACTTAAATGGCCTTCCGACCTGTCTCATTTGTCAGGAAAAATTGGTGCATAACAAGAAATCAAATTTGGAGAGACACTTTAAAACTAAACACGTGCCATTTAGTAGTAAATATCCTGTCGGTGATGCAAGGAAGAAAGCAGTTGAGGAACTTCAGAAGAGTCAAGAAAAATCAAGTTCTGTATTTAATTACTGGATTCAATCTTCCAACAATGTTAATATTGCAAGTTTTGTGGTTAGTCAAAAGATTGCTAAGAGAGGAAAACCATATACAGACGGCGAATACATAAAAAGTTGTTTTATAAATGCATCCGAAGAGCTATTTCAGGATTTTAAGAACAAAGCCGATATTCTAAAAAAAATTAAAGAGTTACCATTGTCTGCTAAAACAGTGAAAGACAGAACAGTCAAAATGTCTTCGAATATACTGATTAAACCTCTTAATCATCACCAATTTAAAGGATTTTTAGTTGAAATGGAGAGCGAGTACGCCGATCTTCTGCTGCATAACAAGGTACGTTGGTTATCAAGAGGAAACGTTTTGAAACGTTTCGCTTCCTTATTAACAGAAATTAAAGCATTTCTCCATGAGAAGGGGATTCGCTATCCAGAACTAACGAACGATCAGTGGATCCAAAAATTTTATTTCATGGTAGATATTACGTCTCATTTGAATCAGCTTAATCGTAAACTACAGGGGAAAGGAAACACCATTTTTTCGATGTTAGAAGAAGTTATTTCATTCGAAAACCAATGATCTCTTTTTGCTCAAGATTTTGAAAGAGAAACTTCGATTCACTTTCCAAGCCTGTTGAAACATCGCTGATGCTGATCAAAAGTATGGTAATGCAGAAAATCTGCAACAGAAGATTGAAAAAGAGATTTTAATGGTACAATATAATTTCACAGAATATGCGATAAGATTAAGAGGTTTGCAGGAAAATAATAGAGAGGATTTAAGGAAAATATCTTCTGAATTTCTAGCTGGGATTCTAAAGGTTCAACCTGACGAAGTGTTTTGTAGGATTGACAGAGTTTATCGAATTAACTCCTGGATTGCCAAGCAAAGGCAATTGCCTAGAGATGTGGTGATTTATTTTACAGACAAAGAAATTAGGAATAATATCGTGCAAAATTCCTTCAATTCTAATTTGCAATTGTATGGAAGAAAGATTTGGATTTACAAGGAACTCCCACCTAAGATATTGATGGAAAGGAAGAAATTTGGTTTTCTGGTGAATGAGTTAAAAAAGAGAAATATCTCATTCAGGTGGGACGCCCCAGTTGGTATTATATTTAGATACCAAGGAGAAAGATATCAGCTAAATACTGTTGAAAGAGCGGAAGAATTTTATCAAAATAGGTTGAAAATGAACTTAATATCTTCAGGTATAATACAGGATAAGCAGAAGGAGCCGGAAATAAAGGTAAAATATCGAATTACAGAGACTGTACTAGATGAATTGCCTTTGGATTTATTGGATACCCCAGCTGGACTATCTACAAATTTGAGAGAAGTGGCATCTAACATTAATGTGATGACTTATCAAGGCAAGGATAAGTATGGAAACCAATTAGGGGATGTATAAGGGATAAAAAAGAAACATGAGATACAAAAACAAAACCAACAAGACCAATCTACAAAGCAGAATAAAAACCGACCAGATGATACACAATTTGTAGAAAGGAAACCAGGATGGAAACCAAACCCACAAAAAGAAAAGAAAAAAAGAAATAGGTGGCATAAAAATAGAAATTTCTAAATTAGGCAACAATGAAGCCAGTGACTTTAAAATATGAATGATTATGTGTAAACACAGAAGAGGCGATGTATTGGTTAATATCATCCTGAGGATTGTGGCAGATCTCTGCATGGCCGTAATTTGGGGATGTGAAACGAGCCTTAAACTGATGGATTTGAATTATCCATTTTGGAATTTCTTTTTGTGTTGATAAACATATTATATTATCTTGAATTACAAGGCAAGAGAATTATGCTGGGGCATGCAGAAGATCGGGTTGTTACCCACTACGATGATGGGAATTAATAATCCTGATGAAACCCACAATTATTACTATATGGAATATAATTATAATGTCACTCGGGTGGTTGTTTTTACTTTTATACATATAAGAAGATATTTACTACTGACGGGGGCAGATATGATTGAAGATCCTGAATAAACTGTTGCACCAGTAAGCTATGTTACCCGATTATGGATGTTGGTTCTACCAATCCAGTGGAAAGACCTCAAAGAAGATACTACATGGATTATAAATTTAAAGTCATTGTCTTTTCTTTTTTTTTATTTAGATATAATGGAAAATATAGACATATATTTTTAAGTAGTGTGGGCAGTGATTCAAAGATATTAAGAAATGTTGTGTATGGTAATTTTGCATGATAGTGGGTGAATAAGCTAGTTAGTAGATTGATTAGTCTAAGAAAAGGGATTTTTAAGTGATATATTTAGGGGAGTGGAGGAAATGGATAGAGTGGAATAAATGTTAAACTAGATTTTAGGGGGAAGGCCACTTTGAAATGTTATACTAATATATATAGAAGATTAAATGTTAAAGTAGGACTTATTGTATAGTTTTAAAGTGGAGAAGTTATTCTATAATGTCATAGTATAATGTCTTTTTTTTTCCCTTTCTTTTCTCTTTTCTGAAATGTATGGATAAAGGGGGATGTTATAATATTAATAATATTTTTAGTAAGTAAAGGTCAATATCTAGAGGAGGGAGTAAGTAATCTGTTATGAATTAGGTTTTTTTTTTTTGTTATGAAGAAGTCACAGGGGGGGATGGGTGGGGAGGGGGGGTTAGGGAGGAGGAGGGAGAGGGGGAAAAAAGGGGGGGAAATTTGTATTTGAAAACTTTTTCAATAAAAAAAAAAAGAGTAAATTGAGAAGTTGTCTTATTGATGAGAACCTGGAATCGTGCCTAAAATTAAAAACAACATACAAACCTGACTTACTCAAACTTTCCAAGGAGATGCAAGGCCATTGTTCACATTAGTGTTTGTCAGTCATTGTCATGATTTAATTTTATGGATATTGTAAGGTCAATTGTAAGGAATTTAATTTTATCAATAAATAATATTGTTATTAAGTATGAGATCAAGTTTTATTCAACGTACCTATAGTTTAACTAAGACTTAAAACTTTAAGTAAAGTTTATTAAGTTAATTTTAGGGAATGTTGTGGAGTGAAAGAAGATGTAGTGTCGAGGAGATGGTTTGGACATATAAAGAGGATGAACGAAAGGAGATAGACAAAAGAAGTATACAGGACGAGTGTGGATGGGAGAGATGGAAGGGGTCGACCTCAGCGAACGTACCTCCATCAGATTGAGGACGTTCTTAGCAAAGGCCAGTTTAGGAGTACCCTAATTAAGTTAATAACAATGTACCTACCTATCTAGTTTAAGTTTAACCGATTTGGCTCTCCAAAGAAATTTCAATCGTTGTACTGTTGATATTTGGCTCTGTTGACTAATGAGTTTGCCGACCACTGGCCTAACGGATCCACTTAACGTGAGAAACTCAGTCTTCAAATGACCCCTGGCCCTGAGAGGTGCCAATACCAACGGCCAATTCCAGGCATCTCTGCCCAGGCAAACGACCGGGGTCTTGGTCACGCCACAAGCTGTGCCACCCAGTGCTCTCCTGGGCAGTGCGCATCCCTGGGCTCCTGGCAGCCCTTGGAGTCCAACTTTCTCACCCATTTTGCTCATGATGAGGTGGTGGAGGTGGTAGGCGGCCTCTGCGGACGTCTGGCCAACTTCTTTGCTGGTGTCGCCAACGTGCAGGCCCAGCAAAGCCACCAGCTGTCCCAGCAAAGAAAAGTCACCTGTGGGCTAATGAAAGGAAGCAAAAAGGAGGGGAAAGATGAGAAGGGGGGCTCATGAAGGTTTCAGCCAACTGAAATCAGAGCATAGGAACCATAGCACCACAGAATCCTAGAATCCTACCTTTTAGAATTCTAGAATCACAGAATCTTAGAAACATAAAATCTTAGAATTTTAGAATTATCCAATATTTGAATCTTAGAAGACTAGAATCATAGTCATAGATTCATAAAATCAGTGAATCCTAGAATCTTTGAATAATAGAATCTTAGAATCCTAGAATCTTTGAATTTCTAAATCATACAATCTCTGAATCTCTGAATCTCAGAATCTCTGAATCTTAGAACCTTAGAATCCCAGAACCTCAATTGCTGGAAGGGACTGTGGAGGTTTTCTCCTCCAACCCCTTCATCAAGCGGGACTCCTTCTATCCTCCTGGTCACATCCCAAAGATGCTTTTTCCAAAAGGCAGCAGGACTTTCTTCTTTTTCTTCCTTTCTTTGAAAACATCTCACTGCGCATCCCAAACGGTGACTTACGTCGAAATTGACGTTTTCAGAAACGAACTTCAGGAGGTGTCTGATGCTCTTGATGGCCCTCTCTCTCTCGTGTCTCTTGGGAGATTCAATCCAGGGATTAATGTGCTGCCAGGAAAAACAAAGGAGGAGGAGGAAAGGAAGAATTTGTGATTCACAGTTGGAAGAGCCACAGAAGTTGCCAGGACTGGGGAGAAAATCTAAGGAGCTCAACAAATTTGAGACATTGGTCAATTGAGGTCTATTTTAGACTGAAAACTAGAGTAGCAATTGAAGATTTCTGGAATACAACTAGTCTTACAACAGTTCATTTAGAGCCGTGGTGGCACAGTGGTTAGAACGCAGTATTGCAGGCTAATTCTGCCAACTGCCAGAAGTTCAGCAGTTCCATCCTGATCGGCTCCAGGTTGACTCAGCTTTCCGTCCTTACCAGGTCGGTAAAATGAGGACCCAGATAGGAGAAGAACCTGGGTCCTCATTTAGAGAGGGCTGTAAACCACGGTGAAGCGGTATGTAAGTCTAAGTGCTATTAGTATTTAGTCACTGTTCAAAGTTACAATGGCACTGAAAAAGGGACTTACGACCATTCTTCACACTTATGACCATTGCAGCATCCCTATGGTCACGTGATCAAAATTTGAACACTTGGCCAATGACTCATCTTTATGACGGTTGCAGCATCCCAGCTCGGTCCCTAAATGAATGGCTGTATGTCGAGGACTTCCTGTATAAGTAGTCCTTGACTTACGACCAGAATTTGGGGTGCTTACCAAGGTGGATGTTAGGCGACTTGTGACTGGCTTTACGACCTTTTTTTGCCAGGGTTGAACGAATCCCTGTGGTCCTTAAGTGAATAATGCAGTCATTAGCCGAATCTCGCTTTCCCCGTAGACTTTGGCTTGTCGGAAGCCAGTTGGGCAGTTCGCCAATGGTGTTCAGGTGACACCCCCCCCAGGATGCTGCAACCATCACAAATACAGGTAGTCCTCGACTTATGACCACAATGAGTCCAAAATTTCTGTTGCTAAAATGAATCCCATCGGCATCGACATAATCTGCATCGGTCAATTGCAGAAGGCAGCTTTACTCGGAACAGCTGCGAGGCTCTATGACAGGGGTGTCAAACTCGATTTCATGGAGGGCCGAATCAAGGTTGTGTTTGACCTCGAGGGGGGCGTGGCCGAGGTGGGAGTGGCCAGCTCAACGTCTCTCGTGTCAGGGGCACCTGTGGACTTCCCTGAGACCCTCCCTCACTCTTATTATCATCTCCTCCCTCCCTCCCTCCCTTCCTCCTTGCCGTGGGACAAGAGAGACACGAATATCGGAGAAATAGTGGAATAGAATCATTAGTGAAAAGATGCCAGAGGAGGGACAAAACAAATGTAAATGACAAAAATGAACATCATTTTTTAACTATTGAAATGAGTTCAATTGAATGGTTGAATTGTCCCATGGGACGAGTTGTCCACCCAACAGCCACATTTGCCTATCCCGGGTCCTTGGGAGGGGCTCGACAGCTGGACAGAATCGCCAAATCCAGCCTAAACATCTGGCTGACCAACCCCGAGAAAGAATCACTCTTTACCGTCAAGACATCCTGCAGGGAATCCAAATTGGGAGCCTCGGACAGCAAGGCGGTGAGCATGGTGTTGCAGGTGGTCACCATCTGGTCATAAAAATCCTAGAAGGAGAAAAAGAATATCTAAAGGAAGAAGTGGTGTAAAGGAAGAAAGAGGAAGAAATCCAGGGCTGGGGAACTTATGGCCCTTTTAGGACGACTGGTGGACTGCAACGCCCAACAATCCTGAGCCAGCCACGGACTTCTGGGGGTTGAAGTCCACCCTTCTGCAATCAACGGAGTGGCCCGTCTTGCAGGGCTGGTTTTTCTTCCAGAGTTGGAGGAAATGCTTTCTCGGCTGAACACGAGGAACAAAAGGACATTGGGCTCGATGGATGGATCCAGAGTTTTGGAGGAGATTTTGAATCATGCTTATTTCCAGGTGGATCTCAGATGGCTTGGCTCCATCTGGACTGCTCACCTGAGTTTGAGCTGGTTGTCCTGGGCCGTTCACGTTCAGTTTTGTCACCAGGTAAGCCGGCAAGGAAAACACCTTCTGGATGCTTTTTCTCACCACTTTAGACCTCATCTCGGAGTTCAAGGGGGGCTTCATACGGCTGATGAAAGACGAGAAAAGAGGAGGAGGGTGAGAAGATCATAGACTCATTAGGCTAAAAGGGACCTCGGAGGTCTTCTACTCCAACCCTTGCTTGATGGTCCTTAAACCATCCCAGTCATATGGTTGTCCCCTCTTTTCTTGAAAACCTCGAGGGATGGAGCACCCCCAACTTCTGGAGGCAAACTGTTCCACTGATGGATTGTTCTCGGTGTCAGGAAATTTCTCCTGGATCTCTCTTTGATAAGCTTCCCTACATCGCTTCTCATCATGCTCTCAGCTACTTTGGAGGGGAAGTTGACCCCCTCCTCTCTCTGAGAGCCCCTCAAATATCAGAACTCCCCTCATCATCCTGGTTGCTCTTCCCTGCACTCTTTCTAGAGTCTCAACATCTTTTTTATATTGTGGTGACCAAAACAGGATGCAGGATTTCTCTCTCTCTCCCTCCCTCCTTCCTCTCTCTCTCTCTCTCTCTCTGTCTCTCTCTCTCTCTCTCTGTCTCTCGGCAGGTACATACCTCATGCAGGTGATGGTGATGATCGCTTGATGGAGATTTTCGATGGACAAGGGTCTCGCGGGCTCATCTTCAATGACTTCCTGAAAAGAGAAGAAAGAACCATCTAAGAAAGAACCTGAGATATGGCCACCCTCCAGCTGGCCCTCTTCCCAGCCCTACGCTTTTTCTGGTTGACACAGGAAGTCCCCAGCTTCCAACTGGTCACTTAGCCACCATTTAAAGTTTTGAGGGATCTCTTCAGGACTACTTATGACCCAGATGCCAAGTTCCGAGAGGCGCCCCTTCCTCAGCGATCCTGTGACCCCATTTCGGTCACTTGGCCACCAGCTTGCATTGATGGCAGTTTGCAGTGTCCCGTGACCATGATTTAAGTCAGGGGTGGGTAACTGTGGCCTCTTGATGACCTATATAAAATTGGGAAGCCAGATTCCCTTAACAGCCGTGCGATTAACCGAACGAAAATGATTCGGCTAACAACGGTGGCAAGACAGGTCGTACAATGGGCAGAATTCCCTTAACAAATGTCCCACTTAGCAACAAAACCTTTCAGGCTCCATTGATTGGCATTCAATTCGGTTCAAATTCACTTCCAAAAAGAAAGACGCCCAGGAGCACCTGCCTCCCCCCCTCTCCCCACTTACAACGATGTTTGTGACCAGTTCCTGTTTCTGGGGCAAATCGAGGTCTTGCCTCCTGCTGTTGGCAACAGCTTTGGTGATCATGATGATGGACCTCATGAAGGCTTTCTTCAGCCCTTCGTCCTGGAAAACCCCAGTGGGAATGAAAAGAAACCAGAAGGAAGAGGATGTATTTATTTACTGAAACCTTTACGTAGCCGATTGTCTTTGGTTGAACTCTGGGGGCCCCCAATCAAAACATCACTGGACACTCTGGGTTCTAGTCCCACTTTAGGATGAAAGGCAGCTGAGAGACTTTGGGCCAATCACCAGGAGATGGTGAGTTCTAGTTCCTCCTTAGGGAAAAAGGCCAACTGTCTTTGGGCCAATCACGAGGAGATGGTGAGTTCAAGTCCCGCCCTAGGCACGAGAGCCAGCTAGGTGAGTTGGGGCCAGTCTCAATCCAAAACACGTCACAGAGTTGTTGTGTGGAAAGGAAGAAAGAGTGTAATGCACGAGCACTGCCTTGAGGATAATAAATGCAACAAGACCATAGATTCTCCTCCTCCTCCTCCTCCTCCTCCTCCTCCTCCTCCTCCTCCTCCTCCTCCTCCTCCTCCTCCTCCCCCTCCTCCTCCTCCTCCTCCTCCTCCTCCTCCTCCTCCTCCTCCTCCTCCTCCTCTCCCACAACATGCTAGTTGGGTCATGAAATGTCTTTAAGAAATCAAACAAGCTAAGGACTCCGGATTATAATTGTTCTTGTGATTAAACTCAGCATTAAGAGAAGTAGAGGGTGGAAACCTGCCTACCTTTTTCATGCTGGAATACTGATAGAGTATTTCTGAGACAATGTTGTCCAGGAAAGGCATCATGTCCTCTACTTGCGCTCCCAGGACTGCCTGGCCATAGCAGAGTATTAATGTGGTCCGAATCCATCTCTCGGAGAGAGTCTGTGAGTCCTGTCAGTCCAAAGACGAGGGGGTCAAACTCTTTCCCAAAGCACCAGAAGACAAGACAAGAAGCAATGGATGGAAACTGATGGAGCTTCTTAGTCATCCAGGTCACGGTTGCCCCAAAGGGGCTTTTTCCAAGGCAACTGGACTTTGTTTTTCCTTGAAGAGGTTTCGCTTCTCATCCCAGAAGCTTCTTCAGGTCTGACTTGGGTCAAAAGAGAAGAAGCTTTTTGGATGAGAAGCGAAATGTCTTCAGGAAAAAACCAAGCCCAAGCCTTTGGAAAAAGCACCTTTGGATCTACTCGAGGTGTTTGTTGGGGCAGCTCCTAATCTTCTCTAGCCTTATAAAATAGTTCTCCAGGAGATGGAGATGGAGAATTTCAGCACCACCTACATCTACGAGATCTATGACCAATCTGAGGAGACCAGACAGCCTGGAGCCTAAGTCCTTCTAAGCACATTGGACTTTCCTTCCCAGAATCCCCCAGCCTCCTTCTGTACTGAGTTTCAGACCTTGCAACCCCATCCCTGGTCTTACCTCAATGGGGGCTTCTACTGCAAACGGTCCTTTTGTCTGCCTGAACTGGCCAGCCTCCTCCAGGGCCACCAGAATCTCAGGCAGGTGGCAAAAGGATGCCATTCGAATGGATTCCGAGATTCCCTAGGCAAAGCGATGTTTGTGAATTAGGACATTTATTGATTTATAGGTTCGATTTATATGCCGCCCTTCTCCGGAGACTCAGGGCGGCTTACAATGCGTTAAGCAATAGCCTTCATACTTTTGTATAGACCTGCTTAGTAGGGCTTCCCCCCCCCCAAAGCGGTGTTCTTTTTTATACAAAGTCAGCTTATTGCCCCCACAATCCGGGTCCTCATTTTACCTACCTCGGAAGGATGGAAGGTTGAGTCAACCTTGAGCCTGGTGAGATTTGAACTCACAGTAATTGCCGGCAGCTGGCAGCTAAGTGCTACTTAACAGCATTTTAGTCCGCTGCACCACCAAGGCTCTTATTTCCACCTAACCCTTTGTCTTTACCTTCCGCTTTCTCCTCCCCTTCTCCACCTCCTGCTCCTCCTCCTCTCTGCAAACCCCAGGCCCTTCTAGCACTGATGAAATTACCTAGCTGGGTAATGAAATGTCTGCAACAAAACAACCAAGCACAGAGAGCACCAAGGACCCCACAGTCCTCCTCCTCCTCCTCCTCTCTGTAACCCCCATTCTCTTCTAGCACTGATGATGTTACCTAGCTGGGTCATGAAACATCTACAGGAAAACAACCAAGTTAAGAGAGCACCAAGGACCCCACAATTCTCCTCCTCCTCCTCCTCCTCCCTTCACCTCTATTCTGCAAAACCTGTTCTCTTCTAGCACTGATGAGGTGACCTAGTTGGGTCACTAAACGTCTGCAAGAAAACATCCAAGCTCAGAGAGCCCCAAGGACCCCACAAAGATGGAGGTCTCAGCCCCCGCAGGCATCCCACTGCCACTCACCTCTCGGTCTGTTTCTTCCTGGAGTGAAAAACTTAGAAGGCTTTGGAGTTGTTCCGTCACCAGGTCCTTCTGTGTTGAGTTTCGCAGTTTAATGCCATAATATTTGTAGAGGCTAATCTGAAGGTGGGAAAAAGAGTCCGTGAGTCCTAGGGAGCTCCACCAAACGGCCAGGAAAAGGAAATATAGGAGAAATTAGGATCAGAAAAGGACTCCGTGTGGTCAAGCACACGGAAACTGGTCCTGGGTGACCTGATCGGGGAGATGGGCAGCATACGAATCTAATAAGTCAATAATTGCCATTTTGACTTTCTTCTTCTTCTTGAAAAGCTACTTTAACCCCCCTCCCCCATCCCCATAGGTGCCCTTTGCTGATTCTCTGTTTGGCCGTCCTGAGATCCTTTATGGTTTCTGTGGAGATCTGGCAGCTTCATCTTTTTACATGCATTAGCTCTCCGTGGTAGATTGGGACAACTTGCCATGGCCCTCTTGGCTTGGCCAACTAACCATGGCCAACTAGCCATGGCCTACTTGCCGTGGCCAACTCACCAGGGAACAAGAGTTACACTAATAGCAGGGTTCCAATACCTCAAGGGTTGCCAAAAAGAGGAGGGGGTCAGCCTATTCTCCAAAGCACCCGAAGGCAAGACAAGAAACAATGGATGGAAACTTATCAAGGAGAGAACCAATCTAGAACCAAGGAGAAACTTCCAAACAGTCAGAACAATTAACCAGTGGAACAGTTTGCCTCCAGAAGTTGTGGGTGTTGCATCACTGGAAGCTTTTAAGAAGAGATTGGACAACCGTTTGCCTGAAATGGGAAAGGGTTTCCTCCTTCAGTAGGGGGTTGGACTAGAAGACCTCCAAGGCCCCCTTCCAAGTCTGTAGTTCTATTAATCATTGTCTGTCTAATATCGAGGAAATGGTGGAACAGAAGCGTCAAAGAAAGGAGGCCTCAAAGGAGGGACAAATGAAACATAAACGACAAATGTTAAAATGATTTTTAACATTATTGGAGAGAACGGAATGGTTGAATTCACCCGCGGTGAGTCTGCTGTGGCTCGTGGGCAGCCACGGTGAGTTGGCCATGGCAAGCTGTCCTCTTCTGATGTTGCATCTAAGATAACTGCGGCCCTAAAAGTGTAAAACCTCCGCATATTTACCTTGTCTTTAGACAAGACCTGGGACGTGCTTTGCTTCTGGTCGATGGGCGGCAATGCGCTTGTTTTCCTCCTGGGCAGTTTGTGGTCTGAAGGAATCTGCTTTGCCAACAACAACAAGAACAACAAAAAAGAAGTTGTGAGAAAGTGAAGGAGCAGAGGAAGGAACAGCTTTCTGTGTGTTTCCAAGGGGAGGATTGGTTTCCCTTCTGCGTCCGGATGCATATTATAAGTAATTTGACTTTTCTAGCTGGGACAGACACGAAGCACGTAACAAGGACCATCCGGATTGTATCAGCTGGAGCAGAGGCAGCTTTTGAGATGAACGGTTGGAAAATCTCTGCCACAAATTGTGAGAACTTGATTTATCACCATTTATTGTTGTGGCCCTCCAGCAGCCGAATCAGAGGAGGAGGACGAGGAGGACGAGGAGGAGGAGGAGGAGGAGGAGGAGGAGGAGGAGGAGGAGGAGGCGGCGTGGGAGTCAGGGCCAGCATCAAGGCAACCTGAGAGCTCCGAGGGGGAAGAGGGAATGGGGCTGGCAGAGAGAGAGACAGAGGAGGAGCCTGGGCCATCCGTCAGCCCTCAGATGGTGAGTCAACAGACCGCAGGTCTGGAGGTGGATGAGGAAGAGGAGGAACATCTGGGTCCAGTGCCTGACGCGCGGATACACAGAAGGCAGAGGAGAGGAGAGCAGTGGAAATCTATGGGCCGGTCCTTGGGACAGACGAGCCACCACTGCTAGCGAAGCCCCTCCCTAGCTCTGGGGATAAAAGGCAGGGGGCGGAGATGAATAGATGTGGCAGACAACGATTCTTCTCCCTGCCGGATGGACTTGTTAGCCTGTGGTGAGAGAGAAACTTTTTGTCGGGGCTGCTGGCTCTCCTCATAAAGGAATCTTTGAGTTCACTTCAGAGGGTTTGTCGTGTTTGGGTCAGAACATTTATTTACTGACTGTTCGAAGTTATAAAGGATAGTTTACAACTGAAAAAAATGGACTGTTTCTCACACTCAGGACCATTTCGCATTTCCGTGGCATGCAGAGAGCTTCCGGTCCCTGTTGTTGCTGCCCAGCATTCAGTGCCAGACAGTGCAACAGGGCGGATGGTTGTCTTGTAGGTCTTAGATTTAAGATGGGTGGCCATTCGTCTGTCCAGTAACACACTGGTGAGTTCTCGCCAACGTATCCAGGCTGCATTCTCCTTTGCTCTCACCTCGCCATTGATGTCACCATTGACATTGGAGGTGGGATCCCAGATACCAAAAAATGTCCACCTTCTTTAGGTTTTCTCCATTGATTTGAAGCATTCCAGGGGTGGTGACAGTCCCTAAGTATCCTGTCTTGATGTTGAGGTGGAGTCCAAAATGGTTGAGGCAATCATTCCATGGTCGTTCCATGATCCTTCCAGCAAGGACCCCCTAGTTCAGCAAATTCTCTATAACTACATTTGTCTACTTTTGGGATAAATGATCTCCACCGAGGCAGCCCTGGCTTCTGGACCCTCTCCACGATGGACCTCAGGGCCCACCGCGACACAAACCCAGCTGCTTACCTGGAAAGGACGAAGATGGTCCAAGATGGTCTCTAATATTTCTCTCTCGTCCATGAGATCCAAGATTTCTTTGACGGGTCTGCCTTTTAATGGCTTCCTGCTCTCCCATAAATTTTTGAAAGACTCGTCAGAGAGTTCTGAGAAGAAGAGACAGACAGAGATTGATGGGCAATTCGACAGGACAAGCCTTCTCAAAGCAGAGAGAGACAAGGAGTGCGTAGTGGATCACCAGGCTGAGCCTGAGGGAGGGGTCAAACGTGTCATAAGTCTCGAGGCCCTGATCTTCCTGTCCTTAGACAACCATCTTATATATGGAATTGGAATTTTTTATTGCTTTGAAATTTCATGATGTTGTAATCTTATAATTTAGATCTAGCCTTTGAAAAAGGCTAAGAGGGAGGGGTCTTTCCTCACCTCTGAGGGTAAGATGTTCCCTAATACAGTGGCAGCAGTAGAGAAGACCCTCTTCCTAGGCCCCACAGTCGAAACTCTTTGACTGATGGAGTCTGCACCATAACGTCCCTACCTGATGAAGGACGATTGCAGGATTTGGATTTGGGTAGTTAGGAAAAGGAAGGAAGGGTGTACTAGTGACATGAGAGCAGTCTTCCAGTATTTGAGGGGCTGGCACACAGAGGAGGGGGTCAACTTATTTTCCAAAGCACTAGAAGGTAGGAAGAGAAACTTATTGCTTAATGCAATTGGTCTCTGGAGAAGGAAGACCTCTAAGGTCCCTTCTGGCTCTGTCCTGATGGATTGATTGATGGAGGGATGGATGGATTGATTGTGTGGGGTGGGCTGATGTGATAGGACAAGGCTGGTTCCATAGGTAGCCCAGCCCTGTAGCATCTATACCTGGATATGAGGGAAGGATGGTGTCTTGAGAGCTTTTTCTCCCCGGAGCCCTTTCCCTCTCGGGCCTCCTTGGCAAGGAAGGGGGCTCTTTGAGGCCAGGCTTCATTTCCCCCTGAGAAGCCCTCAGAGGGGTCCTGCGCACCAATTCTGGCAGCACCAGTGCTGGAGGCTGCGCCTTCTTGCTCATGTCCACTGGAGCTGGGGAACCCTTTACAAGAAGGGGCAAGACCTGCGTGGTTCTTTGAGTGGCCGAAGAAGTGGACGGGTGGGAGCCAGAGAAGTGACTGTTCCACTGCCATGGGTCATTATTCGTAATTTGTGGATGGGACTCCTTGCTGTCCTCCTTCTTCAAGAAGGGCAACTTTTTTAGCATGTGGTCCATCCTCTCGTGAAGAGGGAGTTCTTGAACTGGATGGAGATCCTGTCAATAAAGGAGAAGTTTTGTAACTCCAGGTTGAAAGGAGGGGTCCTTGGTGCTCCTATCTATCTATCTATCTATCTATCTATCTATCTATCTATCTATCTATCATCTATCTATCTATCTATCTATCTATCTATCTATCATCTATCTATCTATCTATCTATCTATCTATCATCTATCTATCTATCTATCTATCTATCTATCATCTATCATCTATCATCTATCATCTATCATCTATCATCTATCATCTATCATCTATCATCTATCATCTATCTATCTATCTATCTATCTATCTATCTATCTATCTATCTATCTAGTTGTCTATCTATCTATCTCTATTTATCACATGTTCTTCCTGGGTCAACAAGCTCAGACTGCCCAAGGAGCTGCTGATCTACAGAGGAATTTGGGAGTCTCTCCTTTCTACCTCTACAACTGTCTGGTTTGGCACAGCAACCAAACTAAAAGTCCCCTAAAGAGAGAAGACGGCAAGGAAATTACAGGCAGCAGAGAGAAAGCAGAGTTGCTTAACTCGTTCTTTGCATGCAAAAAGAAACTATAGCCCAACCTACCAACAACGTAACTGTGAAAGACAGACTAGAAATAAAAGTTGAAAGGCTTCAGCGAGGTATTTGACAAAGTAGAACACTCCCCTCCGCTCTGCTCTGCTCTACTCTGCTCAACACAACTCAACTGAACTCAACTATCCTCTACTCTCCTCAACTCTCCACAGCTCCCCTCTCATCCCTTCTGCCTTTATATCTCTGCCCCAGGGGCTGTGACATCACCGCATTATGTTCTCATGGGGGACAGCTGGTGTCATGACCCAAGGGGCCTCTTACTCCCCAAGATAATAGGGATGGGATATGGAGGGTCCCCTGGATAACCCCCTTGATAACATTAGCGACATTATGGGGAGCAAAGCTAGGGGTCACTATGGAATGACCCACTGTGATGGTGTCCCTCAATGTGCTAGATCTCAAAAGAACCTAACCAAGATTAAGGCTGATCAACTTTGTTCTTTGATTGGCTAAGTCTGCCACTGAGCATAGGACTAAAACATTCCAAATTAGTAAGGGAGTAAGGCAAGGTTGCCCCCTATCCCCATTATTGTTTATTTTGGCCTTAGAAGTTCTTTTACGGAAAATTAGAATTAATGAGGAAATAAAAGGACTGAAGATCAGGAAGGAAATTTACAAGACGCAAGCATTTGCAGACGATGTAGCCTTAATCCTTGAAGACCCCATAGAATCAGGACCAAAAGTGCTAGAGGAATTAAGTAAATATGGAGAGGTGGCAGGCTTCACATTGAACAAAACCAAAACCAAAGTATTGATTAAGAATACAACTGAGAGCCAGAAAAACAAGTATTAGGACTACAGGTTGCCAAAAAAATTAAATACCTAGGAATTTGGATTACATCAAGATGTTCGACCTTAAAAGACGACAATTATACTCCCCTAATTAGGAAGATGAAACAAGACCTTGACAGATGGAAGAAAATAAGATGATCACTTTTGGGCAAGATAGCCACAATTAAGATGAATATTCTCCCCAGAATACTATTTTTATTCCAAAACATACCGGTAAATTTAGAGAAAAAGTTTTTTTTAGAATTAGACAAAATCATCAGAGAATTTATATGGGAGGGGAAAAAACCGAGGTTTTCTATTAAAATTTTAAGGGGCAAAAGAGATATAGGTGGATTTGGACTCCCCGATTGGGAAATATATTACAGGGCAGCTAAGCTAGTCTGGATAAGAGATTGGATCACCCTGGAAAATGAGAGGATTCTTACCCTAGAAGGCCACGATTTGCAAAAAGGGTGGCATGCCCACATTTGGGATGTAGAGAAGAAAAGGAAGACATATTTCCATAGACATAAAATTAGAGACTCATTGATACAAACATGGACCCCGATTAGGCAAAGATATTACAAAAAAATTCCAAGTTGGCTCTCAACGATGGAGGCCCTGATCCACCCCAATAGATGGGGGATGGAGAAAATGGGCTGGTACAAAGATATCTTAGATGAAGGAGGGAATCTTAAATCAAATGATACTTTACGAGAGCAAGGAATAACTTTAGATTGGTGGACCTATTCACAAATAAAATCTAGATATCACAAAGACAAAGAACAATACGGTTTAGAACTTGGATCAAATGGATTGGATAAAGTCCTGATGGGAACAAATAAAAAGATTCTGGCCAAACTATACAACTATTTATTAGGTGATGACAAGTCCGAAGATATCACAAAGAATCAAATAAATGCATGGGAGAAAAATATAGGGCGTGATATAAATTTTGGGGAATGGGAGGAGGCATGGAATAGGAATCTTAAATTGACTACAGCGGCGACATACAAGGAAAACCATTATAAAATGCTACATAGATGGTATTTAGTCCCGGCCAGACTAGCAAAGATATACCCTAATATACATCCTAATTGTTGGAAATGTGGCCACGGTCAAGGCACCTTCTTTCACATGTGGTGGACATGCCCGGAAGCGAAAGGATATTGGAACAAGATCAGGAGATGGTTATATGAAATAATTGGCGAAGATATTGAATTAACACCAGAGATATTTCTCCTGGGAATAGTAAAGAAGCCATATGGAAAGGAAAAGATACATTTAATGATCCACATAATTACAGCCGCCAGATTGGCATACGCACAGTACTGGAAAGAGAAAACCCAACCACCAGAAGAGCTCACAATTAGGAAAATATTGGAGTGCGCAGAGATGACTAAATTAACTCATGAATTAAACGATGATGAGAAGTCAGTTTATTATATTGTGTGGGAAAGGTGGTACAAGTGGATGCATGATAAAATGAAAGAAAGACCTAAAGGTGTGTTAAATAACGGTAAAAAGTGATTTGAAATATCACCAAGTATTATTTATGTATATAGTTAAAACACTGCACATCTGATACTAACTGTAAATGTCAGTACACTTATGTTTTTTTTTCTTTTTTGTAAAAAATCTCAATAAAGTTTCTCAAAAAAACCACAAAAAACATTAGCGACATTATGGGGAGCAAAGCTAGGGGTCACTATGGAATGACCCAGTGTGATGGTGTCCCTCAACGTGCTAGATCTCAAAAGAACCTAACCAAGATTAAGGCTGATCAACTTTGTTCTTTGATTGGCTAAGTCTGCTACCGAGCTTGGTTTTTTAATTTTTCTTATTATGAGATATGAGATATAGGAGATATGATATACTGGTGTAGGGTTTCCTGCATGGGCAGGGGGTTGGATTAGGAGACCTCCGAGGTTCCTTCCAACTCTCTAATTCTATTCTATTCTATTCTATTCTATTCTATTCTATTCTATTCTATTCTATTCTATTCTATTCTATTCTATTCTATTATTCTATTCTATTCTATTCTTATGGAGTCCTTGGCTTACAACCGTTTTTTTAGTGCTGGTTCAAATTACAACAGCACTGAACAAAGTATTTTTCACACTTATGACCATTCTGGCATCTCCACGGTCATATGATCAGAATTTGGACCTTTGGCAAGTGACTCACATTTATGACAGTCGCCGTGTCCCAGGAGTCACGTGATCCCCTTTTGCAGCCTTCTGACAAGCAAAGCCAAGGGGGAAACCGGATTCACTTAACAACCATGTTACTAATTTAGGAATTGCAGTGATTCACTTAACAACTGGCAACAAAAATGTTGGGCTCAGTTGTGGTCGTAAATCGAGGACTACTTGTATATATGATTTTTTTGGGGGGTCCAGTTTCTGCACTGCCCATCATCGCTGAAGTGTTGTAGTAGTTTTGGTAAAACTCTCCAACGATACAAAAGCTGCAGTTGAAAGCAAAGTTTTTTTTAAAAAAAAGCCAAACAGGTTTGTTTTTTTAAAAAAGGCAAAAGGGACAATTGCAGAGTTGAAAGGAGAGGAAGCTCCTTTGGCCCCCAACCCCTCCCCCCCATGGCTTGCAGGGCCCCCTTGGGCCCCCAGACAGCTGGCAGAGTTGAGTCTTCATGCTCTTGGGGAAGGTCAGGAGGTTGGGGGCCTGCCTCGTCTCTGGGGCTGGGCTACCTAGACGTACAGCCACAATTCAGCTCAAGAGGCTTGGCAACTGGCATGTACTTATGACGGTTGCAATGTCCCGGGGTCACATGACCCCTTTTCTGACTTTCTGACCAGCAAAGATGATGGGGATGTGAGGGATCTCACAAAGATCGATGGTTCGTTGAGGCCACTTCCAAGAAAAGGCAGCACACAAGGATGCAATCAAGTTGAATCTTTATTTAGAAGTAAAGTAGAGTAAAAGGAGGCATCCATGCCTGGATTGAGCCCCTGGTTCAGTCCTGTAGGAAGTTAGAACAAGAGCCAAAGAGCAGCCCCTGTGCAGGGATTCTTAGAGGGGCCCCTGGCCTCTCCCTTACCAAAGTGTGAGGGGGCCGGAGGGCCATTAACTCTCCCCAATGGGGCTGCAGGGGCCGGAGCCCTTTGGCCCACCAGTGGGATCAAAGGTGCCTCTTTGCTCCCATCTGGTGGCCTTTTAAGAAACTGCCATGGCTGGCACAAAACACCTAACAATTCCCCTTCTTGCCAGCCAATGACAGGTGCCAGTGAGTATGAGTGAGGGGGTGAGCAGGCGTCATAGACATGCAGATGCATCGTTTACAGGAGCAAACACAAACGCTTACACAGAAGGTTGTGTCGGTCAATGGGCACAGGTTTTGTGAACAGATCAGCTAACTGGTCGGTTGTATTACAATGTTTGATGTGTACAAACCCCATTCTGGCAAGCTACCTGACATTCTTGTAGCGGATGTCTATGTGGCGTGACCTAGAGCCCACCGTGTACGCCCCCGAGATTCCAATTGCGGCCGTGTTATGGATTGATTGTGTGGGGTGGGCTGATGTGATAGGACAAGGCTGGTTCCATAGGTAGCCCAGCCCTGTAGCATCTATACCTGGATATGAAGACAGGACGGCGTCTGGTGAGCGTTTTCTCCCCGGAGCCCTTTCCCTCTCGGGCCTCCTTGGCAAGGGAGGGGGCTCTTTCAGGCCAGGCTAATCTCCCCCTGAGAAGCCCTCAGAGGGGTCCTGGCAGATGTCCTGCGCACCAAATCAGTATTGTTTCATTCACTGCAACAAAAAATTACATCAACAGAAAATTATAGCAGAGATTGATATTTTTATTTACATGCTCTGGATTTGCATTATTATTACAGCTTGGTCTGACATTGGGTTTTTAGTCCTATTAATTGAGGCTGTCCTGTATCCCCACCCCCACCTCCAAATAAGAGACATTGTTTATAAAATGACAAAAAATGAACCCATGTTTTATAAAGGCAAAGAAATAATTACGGTAAAGCAAGTACCTAAGAGAATAAGAGAACTAAGAAAAGAATATTGGTTCCTAGCCACATTATTAAATAAACGGCATATACCATTTAGATGGATAATACCGGAAGGAATGGTGGTGTCGTGGCAAGGGAAAAAAAATAAAAGTGGATTCACAGCACAGAGCACAGAACCTGCATGACCAAATGATGGGCATAGAAGGAGCAAATAGTAACAGGGAGGAACCGGAACGGAGGACTAAAAGGACACAAAAACAGGAAGAGCGAGAAAAACTACTAGAGGAAGGAGATAAAGAGGAAGAAGGGGAACCTCAAGAGGAAGAAGGAGTGAAAAGAAGAGCTAAGAGAAAGGACAGGAAGTAATAGGAAATATCGCATAGTAGAACCACAAAGGAATGGAACAAAATTTTAAAATCTTATCATTAAATGTAAATGCTCTCAATTCTCTGGCTAAACGACATCAAATTTTTAGAAAAGTGATAAAACAAAAAATGGATATTGTGTGCCTTCAAGAGGTACACATAAGAAAACAAGATGAAAAATACTTATTACGTAAAAAATTAGGGGAATCATTTGTAACACTAGCGGAAGAAAAGAAAAGAGGAATAGTGGTGTACATTAAAGAAGGAATAGAGTGTAAATTGAGATATGCAGATTCAGTAGGAAGAATATTGATGATAGAAGTAAAATTTAAATATAAAAGTATGTTATTGGTGGTTATCTATGCGCCGAACAGTGGACAATTAGAATTTTACAAAAAAAAGTACATCAAAAGATAATAGAAGAAAAAATAGGGAATATATGTTTGATCGGCGATTTCAACGCAATTGTAGATGTAAAAAGGATTATAGCAGTGATCAGAGTAATAAAAAAAAGAAAAATGTACTGCCTAGAACTTTTATGGATTTAGTACAAGAAGTGAATTTAATAGATGGTTGCAGATTTTATAATTCCGAGGTAAAGAAATTCACATATTATTCTAACCCCCATAAGTCCTGGTCCAGAATAGACATGGTTTGGGTAACCAAGATACTTATGCAAGAAATAGAAACAAATGTAAAATTTATGCAAGCACAAAATTTAAGAGAAAATTTTTATATAATGTTTTACAGATGGCATTTAGATCCTAAAAAGTTGGCTTGTATGTATCCGAATTTGCAATCTAAGTGTTGGAGATGTGATTGTGATTATCATATATGGTGGACTTGTAGAAAAGTTAAAGCATTTTGGATTAAAATATGGTGGATTATCCAAAATATTCTTAAAAAGAAGATAAAGTTTACCCCACAATTGTTTTTCTTGGGTATAATTGTACGGTTATAGAGACTAAATGGATTTTAAATTTAATAACTGCAGCTAGACTTTTGGTGGCGCAATACTGGAAGAAGGAAGAATTGCCTACTATTGAAGAGTGGACATTAAAAGTGGCAAATTTGGCAGAAATGGCGAAAATTTCAGCATATTTGAAAGATCACTCACAAGAAAAATATATATTGGAATGGAGAAGATGGATTGATTATATTCAAAACAAATATCGGACTAAAAAGTATCAAATAGCTTATGAATGAATGGAAAAGTTAAGAGTATGTATATTTAGTTAAGTAAAAGGTGAGTTAAAGTGTCGAGGGGGGGATAGGAATCTGTAGTTGGTTAGCTTAGCTTAGCATATGACTGTTAATTGTTTTACCTGTATTTTGTTCTGGGAAGTCCGGGGGGGGTAGAGGGGGGAGGGAAAGGAGCGGGGGAGGGGAAATATTTGGAAAAAAAATTCTTGTTTGTAAAACTTTTCAATAAAAGAAAACAATTAAAACCCATCCACACCATTCATGGCCAGATCTCGCCAAATCGCAACAAAAATGTGGTGGAAGAGTCCTTTGACGTGAGTGTTTCTAGTAGGTATCCCAATCATGTCAGGAAGTTCCTGGCCTCCTTCCTTTGCCCAGGATGATGTTGTTAGGCTTGCCAAAAGTAGGTCGTTAGGAAAGAAAGACCCTCCACTCCGTTTTATTTATTTATTTATTTATTTTATTAAATTTCTATACCGCCCTTCTCCCGAAGGACTCAGGGCGGTGAACAGCCAGAAGATAAAATACAGAGATACAAAATTTAAAATAGATTAAAACGAATTAAATAATTTGGCTGAATTTTAAAATACTCCATAATTAAACAGATTAAAATTTGTATTTAAAATTTAAATTTAAAAGAGGAGAAGATTTAGGCCAGGCCAGCTTGATGAAATAAAAATGTTTTAAGCGCATGACGGAAGGTGCGCAGATCCGGGATCCTCCCGGACACTTGGTTGAAGTGTCACTTGGTTGAAGTGATAGGTTTTTAAAAGAGGAATTAGTGGTTGCAGCAAAAGCCGGCTAGAACTAAAGCTCCTGGTCAAAAATTTGCAAATTTCTCCCCTTCTCACCATCCCATCCACCCACCCCGACCGGTCCGTCTTCAACCAATGGTGTGCCGAGGAGGTGTTTGGGGAACCGCTCAGATGTTTGGTGCCTCTTGGTGAAGTTTGCATTCTTTTCTCAGGCTTTGTGGACTTGAAGACTGGAACAGGCTGGTTCTCACACCTGTGGTTTCTTTGAAGCCTGTTACACGCCCTCCCTGTAGGCCAACTCTACCCTGTCCATGACAATTGCCTCCATCCTCTCCCCTAACAATTGGTGGCAGGACGCCAGTGAAGTGCCAAGTTGAAGATTGCAGTTCTGACATTCTGCCCCCTTTTTCAGAGATGTTAGTCCTGCAAAAACGCTTAAAACGTTTTTCTTTCATCAAGCTGGCCTGGCCTAAATCTTCTCCCCTTTTAAATATAAATTTTAAATACAAATTTTAATCTGTTTAAATTATGGGGTATTTTAAATTCAGCCAAATTATTTAATTCGTTTTTAATCTATTTTAAATTTTTGTATCTCTGTGTTTTATCTTCTGGCTGTTCACCGCCCTGAGTCCTTCGGGAGAAGGGCGGTATAGAAATTTAATAAAATAAATAAATAAGGAAACACAAATGGGAGGGGAGATAAAGACAAATACGAATGCAGAGTTAACTGATGTTCAATGAGGTTTCAGGGCTTTGAAGACTGGCATAGGCTGGTTCTGTTATGTATAAATGCCCACCATTCACCATCCCAGGTATGATAAGGGTTAACTCTACATCCACCTAGATCCTCCCCTGACCCCTCCTTACCTTAGCTCCGCCTCCCAGGTACTTAAGACATGGTCCAGGCGTCCAGGGGCCACTTCCAGCTAAATACCTGTAATAGAAACATTGATCAATAAAGAGAATTGGTTCACTGCATCCTGTGTTTGGAGTTATTGGGTAAGATCCTAGAAATCAGTCACAGGTTGGTAGCAGAGGACGGTTTACCCGCAACTCACAGAGATGGCAGAATCAAGAACCCAGACAGAGGCAGAGAAAAGAATGGCCACCAGAGCCTACATCAAACAGATGAAAGAACTGCAGGCTCTCGAAGGTGCCACAGCAAGGACCACCACAACTGAAGGTGATGGAGACTACAACCCGAGTCCACAACTCAGGGACGAAGGGCCAAGAGAAGAAACCTACTACTGCGAAAGGGCAGAGCCACCAAGCAATGAAGAATTCTGTTCCACCATCCTGGGGATGATGGAAGCGACTGCCAGCAAAGAGGAGCTCATCGCGAAACTCCAAAGCCTACTCGAAAGCAATGGAGCAGCGATGAGCACCCAGCAACAGAGAGAAGAAATCCTCAGCCCGGCAAGAGGAAGGTATCCCCAAGCTGAAGCTCCGGACGTAGAGGATTTCATTTCCGCGCCATGCTCTCGGTGGCCATCTTGGAATGGCCAACAGCCAATGGGAAGCTGAGATTCAAATCGAATGGCGGGAAACAGCGAGAACCCCAACTTCGCTGGGGAAGACCCCCAAAACAGCACCCAAGCAAGATCACAAGCCTGCGGGGGCTCACCCATCGAGCCCGAAGCAGACGAAACGATCGAAAACCTGGCTGCAGCACTCGGCTCAGCACTCAAGTCCCCAGGAGCCAGGAAGAAACAAACCGACGCTCAGCACCCCCAAAAGAGCAGCAGGGTAGCCACCGGAACTCTTGCAGCACGCCAGCAGACACCACGTGGGACAACGCACCCCAAAAACTACACCCAAGACCCAGCCGCCTGCAGGACTGAATACCTGCAGGATTCGCACTCGCCACCCGCCGCACCAACTTCCCTAGGCCGCGGAATGAGGAGAAGAAACAATGACTCACCAACCACGCGGCCTCCACCAGGCTTCCTGGCCCATCCGGAGGTCCTCCAACGTCGCCCAGGATCCACTGCCTGTCAGCCTCAGTTTTGCCTGCTTCAGCTGCCATAAGAAACCGCACTACCAATTACAGACTTGCTAAAAAGGAAAGGGGAAGTAGAGCCCAAACCCTCGAAACCACTAGAATGGACTATGGATTGTCAAGCCGCTTTTGAAAAATTGAAACAGCTGTTTGCGGCTGAACCAATGCTCAAACACCCCGACATGGAACAACCTTTTGTAGTACAAGCTGACGCCAGTGACGTAGCTGTAGGAGCAATACTCTTGCAAAAGAATGAGAACGGGATATTACAACCCTGTGCTTACACGTCCCGTAAACTATCAGAAACGGAAAGGAGATGGGCCATATGGGAGAAAGAGGCGTTTGCAGTTAGATGGGCGCTGTTAACATGGAGACAATTTTTAGAAGGGGCGAAACACCCTTTCGAAGTGTGGACTGATCACAAGAATTTAGAGGCATTAAAAACACCACACAAACTATCACCAAAACAGGCTCGTTGGGCCCAACATTTCAATCGTTTCAATTTCACCCTACGTTATCGTCCTGGTGGAAAGAACTTCATGGCGGATGCACTTTCCAGATTGCCGCAGTATAACAGCATCAAGAAGGAGGTGGTTCAACCTATGATCCCCTCGACACAATTGGCAACACCTGTCACTACCAGAGCGCAGGGAAAACCCGAACCAGAACTCTTGGGGGATTTACTCGAAAAATTGCGAGAAGCGCTAAAAACTGACGAGTGGTTTAAGAACCACTCGAATGAATGCACACTTTGTGACGGACTAGCTTGGGTTGGATCGAAATTGTATGTTCCGACCACATTAAGAACAACCGTATTGAAATATGCTCATGATGCCAAGGCCATGGGACACTTTGCGTTTGTCAAGACTCTACATCTTGTTAAGAGACAATTTTGGTGGCCTGCACTTAAAAAGGACATAGAGGCATATGTGGCTAGCTGTCCAGTATGTGCCTCGGCTAAAAGACCTCCAGGAAAAACCCCTGGATTACTGCAAGGTGTGGCCAGACCGAATGCCCCATGGAAGGAAATATCTATGGATTTTATTGTGGACTTACCAGAGAGTGAAGGCTGCACTGTCATTTGGGTAGTAACTGATTTGTTTTCCAAACAAGTACATTTCATCCATTGCTCAAAGATCCCTTCAGCAAAAACCCTTGCAAAACTGTTTATTCGGCAGATTTACCGGCTACATGGATCTCCAAGGGGTGTGCAATTTACTTCCAGTTTCTGGACAGAGTTTTTGAAGTTGATAGGCTCCGCCCAGGGGCTGAGTTCCAGTCACCACCCTCAGACAAATGGGGCCTATGAAAGAACCAATGGGGTTCTAGAACAATACCTGAGGTGTTACGTAAATTACCAGCAAGACAATTGGGTAGACTTGTTGCCATTTGCAGAGGTGGCATATAATAATTCCGTACACAGTAGCACCGGATTCACTCCTTTTAAGGTCGCTTCGGGCCAGGATTTCGTACCCATTCCCGAGCTACCACAAGATGATCCCCAGAATCCCTCTTTGATGGATTGGATTGAACAATTAAAGAGCACATGGGCAGTGACTCGGAAGGCATTAGATGAGGCACACCGGGCCCATAAGGCGCAAGCCGATAAGAAAAGGTCCCCAGCTCACATTTATAAAGTGGGTGATAAAGTTTATTTATCTACTAAATATTTACAGACTACCCAGAAGTCGAAAAAACTGGCCCTAAGTATGTAGGACCATTTCGTGTGATTAGACTGATTAATCCAGTAACAGTTGAATTGGAATTGCCAAAAACGTTGAGACGTATACATCCTGTATTTCATGTTAGTTTATTAAAACCTGAACACTCGTCTCCCCTGAGGGCTGATCAAAGCACCCCTCCAATTCCCATTCTCATAGAGGGGGAGCAACATTTTGAAGTTAAGGAAATCTTGGACTCTAGGAAACACCATGGTAAAGTCCAATATCTGATAGCCTGGAAACATTTCCCTTTGTCTCAGGCTGAATGGGTGAATAAACGGGATGTCCGAGCTCCCAAGAAAATACAGCAATTCTATACCAAATACCCAGATAAACCATAATTATTGTATATATTCTGTTTCTCTCTTTTTTCCCTTTCTCTTATTTAGGAATAACTTCTCTTCTGCAAGAGGGGCCGAATGTCAGCCTCAGCTTTGCCTGCTTCAGCTGCCATAAGAAACGGGGGGAGGGACTAGTAAAGGGGGCGAAGGGGGGGAAGGTGCAGGAGGTGTTTTTTCCATTGTAGGACGTGTCTTCCCAAGAAACGAAAGTGAATCTCCAAAGGGGCCGGCTGACCAACTGCCCTACATTCCTGATGAATGACGTTGCCAGACGTGATGCCACCTGACCTTTGGGAGACCTTTGGATTGGATGATGGTCAATGGACATGGGGGGGGGGAGAAGCTTACTAGATGCTATTTCGCGCATTTTGCTCACTTCCAGCTTTACCTGGGTTGCGATCATTTCATATTCAGTAAAAGTACTAAGCTCTTTAAAATGATTGAGTTTGGGTTTTTCTTTCCTGGATATTGAAGGAAGCATACCTGACACCGCCGCTACCGTGCCGCCGAATCCGGGAGATCCTCGACTTACGACAGCCGCCGCCACCGTCTCCAGGGATCCTCGACCTGCGACCGCCTCACCTCCTCGCCTTCTTCCAGCCTTCGCCCAAGATGCAGGGGCCCAGCCATGGCATCCGACGCCCAGGGAGGGCTACGGGCCCGCCAGGAGCGAGCCCAGCCCCCCACCAGCAGGCCTAGGCCTAGGCCTGAGAGCAGCAATAAGGAGCTCCTCACCAGACGACCTCCGGCGCGAAATGAGCCTCGCGCATGCCCAGTCGCCACCTACAGGAAGTACAAGGAACATAGAGATAAGTACAAGGAACATAGAGATAAGTCAGTTCAGACTGGCAACAAGCATTCCCCCAGCATATTGTGAGTTCACTCACATAAAGAACCATGGACAGCAACAGACTGTAAGTAATATAACTTTCACTGCTGACAATTACAAATTGAAATTAGATGGGGCCAATCTTTTGGAGTGGTACCACCAACTACAGATTGCTTTTCTGAAAGAAAATATGTTGTACTTATTTGATGACCCACCCAAGAAGCCATGGACTTTTGAGATTGACTGTTTGTACCACAGGGCTTACTATCTGCTAATGTCTAGCTTGTCACCCAGCATTTACCCCAGTCTTGGCCACCACTTAACCGTGGCAGAGATACTATAAAAAATACTTAATTTATTTTACAGTAAGAGTGCAGCCACTACAACCAAAATATCCAGGGAATTTTACTCAGCCAGGCATAAGGCAGGGACACCCATGGGGGAACATATACTCAAGCTAAACACCACCAGGGCAGAACTCATACAAAGGGGGGAAACCATTTCTGATAATATCATGAAAAGCATCATCATAAACTCCCTAAACCCCAGTTGGGAGAACTTTATCATGCAACTGGATAGTCTCAACATAGAGCACCTCTCTTTAGAGACGTTATCCAACAGGCTGATTGCGGAGGACAGCCTGAGAAGGGAACGCTCATCAAGCCTCAGGGAAAGCAGACCAACAAAAAGGGTAGACTTCCAGACCAGGGACCAAGATAAGCCAGAATGTTTTAACTGTGGGTCTAGGAATCACTATAGGAGAGATTGCCCAGAAACCAGAGGGACAGGGACCACAGCTACCATAGGGAAAGGCAAGGCCGCAAACCAGGTTACTCAGACAGGCGCTCCCCAGAAAGCAGGTTCAGGCACAGGGACTCACCCAACCCCAGGGACAGGAGAGGATATAGGGATAGCTCCAGGGATAGTCAGACTGGGTCACTATACGAACTTAGAGACCACCAACACCCAAACACCCAGGCAAAAGGAAGGAACACATGGTTCATTCACTCAGGAGCCACCAATCACACCACCAACAATAGGAACATACTGGAGGCATTCACACCTAAGGAATACCACATCAATGTAGCCAACCAGAACAAGGTATTGGTGAAAGGAGAAGGGAGCGCACAGATAGATGGAATAGGGAAGATAGAGGGGGTACTATTCATCCCAGAAATACCCCACAATATATTAGCAACACTCAAACTAAGTAAAGACTTGGGCATTGAGACAACCTTCAGGGAAGGGAAAGCATATATGACCAAAGGAAAGAGAAGCATAGGAAAGATCATCATAGAAGGGGGACTATCCTACTTAGTGCCCCAAGAGCACTCAAACACTAACTCAGAAAGTAACGAGAAAGGGACAAGCATGCCCACAGAAAATAGAGGGGGTGAAGGAGAACACACCGCAGGAGGCAAACCCACCACAAACACAACACACAAAGGGAAACCACATATTGGCAAACCCATTCATGATGGGTGCGCCCACTTACTACACAGAAAAGTAGGCCACGCTAGTTTTCCAATGGTACAAAAGATGAATGAATCGGCCTACCCGATAGTAATACATGAGGACAACAAAGCAGCCATAGACATATCCATGGCAGAAGCAGTAGGCCAAAGGTCCAGACATATAGACATTAAGCACAAACATGTCAGAGAATTAACAAACATTGGTTTTATTAAGGCTGTACATTGTGAGACCGCCGAGCAAGCCGCAGACATCCTGACCAAACCTCTACCCAGCAAACAACATGCCTACCTTACGACTAAATTAGGGGTACGGGTACAGAATACGCAAGCAGGTCCTGTCAGAAATAAATGCCTTACTCATGCCAGGGGTCAACAGGGACACAGTAGTGCAGGGGTTAACTACAATACTCACTTGGTCAGTACCACCCACTGACCACTCCTTACCTGAATCTCTGCCCACAAGTATAAAAAGTAGACACACTCTTCCCCGACTTCCACTTCCAGATGCAGTATGTGATGTAATGATGAACCTGTAAATAAAAGAGACTTATTCAAATGATTGACTCGTGCCAGTTATTGGGCCTGATCCATGGATTCTGTAACAATATGGTAGCAGAGGATGGTTTTATGGCCCAATAACTCCCGATCACGCAATGAGGACACATCGCTGCCAACGAGATGGCAATGACACCGAAGCAACGAGAGGGCAACCCAGCGGGATCGCCAGGGAAGGCAGAAACCTCGATCGACCCCAAGGCCACCGCAACAGAAGAAAAGGGGGAGGTCAAGAAAGGAAAAATAGCAGACCATGATGACCGGGAGGAAGAAAGACTACAACTCAACGTCCTATGATTACTAAAGGAGCGAGCCAGCGACAAGAACCTTCTCGCGGACCTGCGAAGCTTCATAATGGACCGCGATGTGGCGAGGAGCGAGGAAGACTAGGATCCGGAGCTCAAAAAGCTGAACTCGGTGAGTGGATCGCCCCAAAAAGACCCCACAGCAGTCACCGAGCCGCGAAGCCCCGCTCAAAATTTGAAACGGCGGCCATCTTTGACCATGTGGTCAGACAAGATGGCCGACTCCCGTCCAATCGGTAGCCAGAATTCAAAATGGCCGGCGCGCGAAAAATACCCAACCCTAAGCGGCGAAGAAAGTGACCAGGGTGAGGGGACAGAATCCGATTCGGACTCCAGATGCACCCCGACCGAGTGGCAAGTCGATAAGGCCATGAAGACCCTTGCCGCCGCCTTCAGCCCAGGCCTCAAAATCGCAAAAGGGGAACCGGAGGGGCCCAAGCAAAAAGGAAAGCGAGGAGAGGGGCACCGGAACACCCACCCGAGGACTACCGATGCCCACGCCAGCGCGCCAACCCCCCTACGCATCCCAAGGACACCGTGCCTCCGATCGCCCAGGCCACGCACCCCAGAACGCAGGGATTGGGGCAGCTACCTGCATTCGTCGCCGGGACTCCAACGCCATCAGGATCTTCACTTTGACGAAGCCGCTGCAAGACGACACCTTCCAGAGCACACCTGGACCCCCAAGACCGAAGCCGAGGCCTACCTGAGAGATAGAGACCTCTACGCCGGAGCTGCAATGAACAGGTCCTTCCACGATGACGGCAGAGCTGAAATGGACTTCGCGCATGCGCTGTTTCACCTAGAGGAAGAAAAAAGAAAAAAATTACAGAGAGGGACTTTTAAACTGCCGGCAAGCGTTCCCATGCCGTACTGCTGTTATAGGCACATAAAGAACCATGGACAGCAGCCTGCAGTAAGTAATTTTACAAATAATGCTGGGAACTTACCAAGTGACTTTCCAAAGTTGAGGATGGATTGGGGCAATATCCTAGAGTGGTCACAGCAGCTTCAGGTGGTGTTCCTAAAAGAAAACATGTCACATTTTATTAATGACCCCCCCAGAGAGACCATGGACTTTAGAGTTGGACTGTATTGCACCATAGGGCATTTTACCTTTTAATTTCTAGCATATCTCCCACAATTTACCATAGCATTGGTCACAATCTCACTGTGTCAGAAATCATACAAAAAATGTTTGGGTTATTTTACAGTGAAAGTGTGGCAACCACTACCCAGATTTCCAAAGATTTCTTCTCTGCCAGAGTCAAACCGGGGACCCCCATAAGCGAGCACCTGGTGTCCCTAAATGCTACCAGGGCAGAACTACACCTTAGGGGGGAAGTCATATCAGATCAGATCATGAAGAGTGTAATAATTAACTCTTTAGATCACTCATGGGACAGCTTCTTAGCACACTTAGATACTGTTAGTCTAGGCCTCCTGTCCGTTGAGAAGCTGTCTAACAAACTGATCGCTGAAGACAATCTGAAAAGGAGCCGCTCTGGTCCCTCCAGAGAACATAAACATGAAAAGAAAGTAGCCTTCCAAGACAGGCAGCATGGCGTAACAGAGTGCTATAGCTGCGGGTCAAGGGGACATCTCAAGAGAGACTGCCCCAAGAACCACAGAGAGAGAAGCAGACCGGAACATAGATTCAGACAGAAAGAGAGACACACTTCTGAAGAGAGGTACAGACGCAGGGACTCACCCAATCCCAGAGACAGGAGGGGGAACAGGGATAGTTCACGTGACAGCAGAACAGGATCATTATATGGGATAGGGGAGCACACCCACATAACATGTCAGGATGGGGAGGCCAATTCGTGGCTTCTGGACTCTGGGGCCTCCAACCACACGACCTATAACCAAAAACTGCTCTCCTCATTCACAGAGGAGAATTTTTCAATCAAGGTTGCAAACCAAAGCGAGGTTAAGGTAACAGGCAGGGGGGGTAGTTACGCTACCAGGCATAGGGAAAATAGAGGGGGTATTACTGGTCCCGGAGATACCCCACAACATATTGGCTGCATTAAAACTCAGTGAAGAATCAGGGATCAAGGTAACCTTTGCAGAAGGGAAGGCTCACGTCAGCAAGGGTAGAGAGGGAGTAGGTAGAGTGACAATCAAGCAAGGGCTACCATACATAACATTCCATGAGAATAACACACCCAGCATATACACCAACTCAGAATACACGAAGGACACTAACCAGGACAAAGCTGAGGAAGAACAGGTGAATGAGAGAGAGACAGAGAGTGAGGAGAACATGACACATGAAACACACTCCACCAAACACACCCAGGGAAGGCCATCGATAGGCAAACTCATGCACGACGACTGTGTTCACTTACTACACCGGAGACTAGGGCACGCCAGTTTCCCCGTAATCCAAAAAATGGCCAACTGTACCGAGGGCGTCAAAATAAAGAGTTGTGAAAATTACCTCGAGTGCTCGGTGTGCTAATGTTCTAAGCTAAAGGTCAAACCCAGACCTAAGAAATCCTCACGCGCCACCAAACAAGTATTCAATTTAGTCCATATGGATCTGGTGGGGCCCCTAAGGCCATCCATGAAATACAAGAAAAGATACTTTCTCACCATCGTAGACGATTATAGTCGTTATGGCTTCGTCTATACTCTAAAACGAAAGGATGAGGCCTTCCAAAAATTCAAAGAGTTCTACAAAAGGATAGAGACTCAAAACAACACACAAATCAAACAAATCATGACAGACAGAGGATCTGAGTTCCTGTCAAAGGATTTCTCTCATTGGCTCAGATCCAAAGGCGTGCTTCACTTTACGTCGTCCCCGTTCTCGGCCTTTCAGAACGGTGTCGCAGAACGACGGAATTCCACGCTACAGACTATGATCAGGTGCGCTTTAGAGGACGCGGGAATTGGTCAACATTTTTGGTCTGAGGCCTTAGTTTACTCAAACTACACACTCAACAGAACCTGGTCCAGTGTAATAGACAAAACGCCATACGAACTCATGTACAACAAAAAACCACAGATAGCACACCTACATGTATTCGGCGTAACTGCTGATGTCCATATACCCAAACAGCTGCGCAGGAAGGGGGACAAAGTATCCAGGAGACTGAGATTTATGGGGTACGAGCCAGGTACCAAGGGGTTCAGATTTGTGGACAATAATGACAGATTCGTGATCTCTAGGACAGCGGTATTCCATGAACAAGCTAACTGGTCCAGGATACACCTCAACGAGGTATCCACCAGGCAGGAGACTAGGCCAGACGAGCAAGTGCAAGATAAACACGAAACGGCAGATAGACAGGAAAGGAAGGAACACAAACCCAAGCTCCAAGGCATCAAGGTTGAGGAATGGAAAGGGAATCACCCCAAGATAAGTGTAGACTCACTAACACAAAAGGAAGCCAGGTACTTACATGACACCGAACAAACGACAGATAGGCCAGTCAGATCAACCAGGAACCAATTACCAAGAAGGTTAAATGACTATGTGATGCACATACACACGAACCATATCACACCTAACTCATATGAAGAGGTATTGAGACTACCACAAGAGGAGAGGTCGAAATGGGAATCAGCCATGGCCAAGGAAATGGACAGTCTGAGAGAGCTAGAAGTTTACATTCCAGCCGAGGTTCCAGAGGGCAAAAATACGATAGGTACCAGGTGGATCTTCAAAATCAAGAACCTGGAGGGTGGCCAAAACCTGTACAAGGCTAGGCTGGTTGCCCAGGGATTTGCCCAGAGGTTCCCAGAAGACTACACTGACACTTACTCACCAACTGTAAGGACTGAAAGTGTCAAGAGTGCCCTGGTCATCGCTTCCCTGCTAGGACTAGAGGTACATCAGTTCAATGTATAGACAGCTTACCTGCATGCCAACCTAGATAAGGAAATATACGTTAGGGCACCACACAGTAAAGAGACCAACAGGGGGGGACACCTGGCTACTTCACAAAAACCTATATGGACTGAAACAATCCGGCAAACGCTGGTATGAGTGCCTGGTTGAGGTCCTGAAGTCAATGGGATTTACAGCAACCATAGCCGACAACTGTTTTTTCACTAGGAGAGAGGGGGATTCACCAGAATACATCCTAGTCTACGTGGACGACATACTTTACATCAGTAAACACGAAGGGAACCGCAACGCCTTCGCCAGTAAACTAAGTGAACACTTCACATTAAAATACCTAGGGAAAATAAACAGATACCTAGGCGTGCAGGTCAACGAAACACCTAAGGGCTTTCAACTGTCCCAGAAAGAAAAGATAGAAGAAATACTACACAAATGCAACATGGCAGATGCCAAGGGGTGTGAATCACCCATGCAGCCGGACTTCCTAAAAAATACACATGGTGAATCACCCGAGTTTGAAGACAACACACTGTACAGGTCAGTCATAGGCTCTCTTTTATATATCGCCAACTGGACCAGGCCAGATATTGCATTATCAGTTAATCTATTGTCCAGGCACATAGGCAAACCCACCATGTACCACTGGGACGCTGTAAAGAGGGTACTGAGGTACCTGAAGCAAAGTGCCGACGCATGTCTAGTCCTAGAACCAGAGCCGTCCAACGAGCCCGTCCTCTCCTGCTATGCTGATGCTGACTGGGCCGGTGACACCAAAAGCCGGAAAAGCACATCAGGATACGTATTCTACTTGAACAATAGTCCGGTGCATTGGTACACGGGTAAGCAAAACTTAGTGGCCACTTCAACCACAGAGGCGGAGTACATATGCCTATCCAAGGCCGCAAACAACCTCATCTGGTTTGACGACCTACTCGCCAGTGTGTGGTGCAAACCTGCGTATCCGATAAACATCTACGAAGACAACAAGGCCGCTATAGAAATCTCCATGGCCGACGCGGTAGGGCAGAGATCCAGGCATATTGACATAAAGTACAAGCATGTGAGACAGCTCTCTAAAATCGGATTTGTAAAGGCCATACATTGCGACACAGAAGAACAGACTGCAGACATACTCACGAAACCACTACAGGGCAGGCAACACTCACACCTGGTATCCAAACTCAATATCCGCCCTTGGGCACCATTTAAACAGTCAGATCCACAGCCACAGGTCAGGCATTTAGAGGGGGATTTGTCAGAAATAAATGCCTTACTCATGCCAGGGGTCAACAGGGACACAGTAGTGCAGGGGTTAACTACAATACTCACTTGGTCAGTACCACCCACTGACCACTCCTTACCTGAATCTCCGCCCACAAGTATAAAAAGTAGACACACTCTTCCCCGACTTCCACTTCCAGATGCAGTATGTGACGTAATGATGAACCTGTAAATAAAAGAGACTTATTCAAATGATTGACTCGTGCCAGTTATTGGGCCTGATCCATGGCTTCTGTAACAGGTCCAACTGTTGGGCATTTAGAGGGGGATTTGTTATGTATAAATGCCCACCATTCACCATCCCAGGTATGATAAGGGTTAACTCTACATCCACCTAGATCCTCCCCTGACCCCTCCTTACCTTAGCTCCGCCTCCCAGGTACTTAAGTCATGGTCCAGGAGTCCAGGGGCCACTTCCAGCTAAATACCTGTAATAGAAACGTTGATCAATAAAGAGCATTGGTTCACTGCATCCTGTGTTTGGATTCATTGGGTAAGATCCTAGAAATCAGTCTCAGGGAGGGGAGAGGGAGAGAAAGAAGGAGGGAGGGAGACACAGAAGGCGAAAGTGAGGGAGAGGAAAGGTTAGAGGGGAAGAAAGGGAGGGAAGGGAAGAGTGAAAAAGAGAGAGGGAGGGTGAGAGAGAGTGGGAGGCGAGAGGGAGGTTGAGGAATTCTCTAAATGGAGTAATTCATTGAGTAATTGAATGCAGATCATGATTTCTCTAGCTTGGTGATTTTCTTCTCCCTAACCAGCAGATCTCGTCTGAGCTCTCCATATTTGCTCTTTTGGGAATTTAGTCAGCTTCTCTAAACTGGGGCTGAAGGTGATGTTCAGAGAGGCCAACACCTACCTGCCCCGTCCCGATCTAAGGGAGAAGACCATCGGGAAGGTTTTCTTCTCAGAGGTGAGGAGACCTTGGGATGCACCCCAATATTCTGGACAGCCATTGGTCTGAGGTTGTAGAGCAGGGGTCCTCCAACGTTTTAAAGAGGGGGCCGATTCATTTTTTTTGCCTTTCTCCTTCTAAGCCCCCGTTTAAATTGTTTTTAAAGACTTTTAATTTAAAGGAGTACTTTACAAGCCCAGAGCTGCTTTTCCAGGCTGCACCGGCGAGATCACCCCTCAGCTGGCCCTCAGCTGGCCTTGCAGCTGGCTCGCTGGGAGATAAGGCAGTTAGGGGCGGGGCAAGGGGCGGGGCTTAATCACACCACTCCGCGGGCCGTATTCTTTGCCCGTGGGCCGTAGTTTGAGGGTGCCTGTTGTAGAGGGTCTGCTGCTTGAGCAGGGGGTCTCCAAGGTCTTCTGCTAGTCTGTTAATCGGTGGAAGGGCTTCCCTCCAGAAGTTGTTGGTGGGGAAGGTGGGAGGGAGGGAAAAGAAGGGAGGGAGGGAGGGAGGAAGGAAGGAAGACTCAATGACCACAATTTCCTTTTACTCTTTGCATTATAGGCAGTTTTGTATTCTTACAACTATCATTTACATTACCTTTTGCCATACTGTAGTCCTTGACATATCACTGTCATAGAACCTCCAGTGGTCACTAAGTGATCGCAGCAGTCCTTAAGCCAATGCCGTGGTCGAATACTTAGGATAAACAAGATCTTTCAGTGATTTCCTTCTATAGATTGTCCTCGTCTTACGACCACAACTGAGCCCCAAATTTCTGCTGCTAAGCGAAACAGTTCTTCAGCAAGTTTTGCCCCACTGTACGACCTGCAGTTGTTAAGTTAGTCACACGGTTCTTAAGTGAATCCGGTTTCCCCATTGACATGGCCTATCAGACGGTCACTGATGGCTTGGTGGGAGAGATGGGGAGGGGAGAGATGGGGAACTCATCAAATTTGCAGATGACACCAAGCTGGCAGGAATAGCCAACACTCCAGCAGATAGGCTCAAGATACGGAAGGATCTTGACAGACTTGAACATTGGACGCTATCTAACAAAATGAAATTCAAGAGTGAAAAGAGCAAGGTTCTACTTTTAGGGAAGAAAAACCAAATGCACAGGTACCGTAGACGTGGTCCCTTGCTCAATAGTGGTGACTGTGAGAGGGGTCTTGGAGTCCTAGTGGACAACCATTTAGATAGGAGCCAGCCGTGTGCAGCAGCTGCCAAAAAAGCCAACACAGTTCTGGGCTGCGTAAACAGAGGGAGAGAATCAAGAGCCCGTGAAGTCTTAATACCACTGGAGGCGAAAACATATGAAGAACGGTTGCAGGAACTGGGTAATTTAATTTAATTTAATTTAATTTAATCAATTGAATTTATATGCCGCCCCTCTCCGAAGACTCAGGGCGGCTATGTCTAGTTTGATGAAGAGAAGGACTAGGGGAGACAGGATAGCAGTGTTCCAATATCTCAGGGGCTGCCCCAAAGAAGAAGGGGAGGGAGAAGAAGCAACGGGTGGAAACTCATCAAGGAGAGAAGCAACCGAGAACTAAGGAGAGATTTCCTGACCGTTAGAACATTCACCCAGTGGGACTACTTGCCTCCAGAAGTTGAAGCTGAAGTTGAAACTCCAACCACACTGGAAGCTTTTCAGAAGAGATTGGTCTGAGATGATTGTAGGGTCACCTGCCTGAGCTAGGGGTTGGACTAGAAGACCTCCAAGGTCCCTTCCAACTCTCTTATTCTGAAATAATTGGAGAATTCTACTCAGTTCAAAGTTCAACTGATTAAGACAATAGCTGTGACTCGTGGAAACAGCAGATAGTTATGTTCAGTGAAGGCATTCAAAATACACAAAGACATTATTAATAGGGTATATTTCTCACAGACGCTGGGACCCTGAACATAACACGCTCTCATATTGTTGTTTGACTTATTAGCGTTTATTTCATGTCTAAAGTCTCTTCCAGTAATGAAACTATTTGTGTCCAATCCAGAAAACGTTCAGCAAGTGAATGGCAGCTCAAATCTCTGGAGAAAGCGCAGACACCTTGATGTGCCGTGTAACCCCGTGAGAAAGAAGGAATGGTTAGGTGCAAAACTGACGGTAGGGAGATCTGATGCCATGAAGGTTGTTCAAAGCGGAAGAGGCCAAGAAACTCGAAATTTAAAGAGCTGCCGGTGTTTAAAGCAACTGGAGCAAACTCAGCTCTGAAACCAGAAGCTGCATTGAATCACCAAAATCGCCCCCCCCCTTCACAACAAACTTTCTTCCTTTCTTCATCTAAGTGAAAGGATTGTCCATCTCACAAAGGAAGAGATTCTGGATGGTCTGCAAGGAAACTGAAACGCAGGCAACCCTTGACTGGCCATCACAATCTAGGCCAAAATTGAGGTTGCTAAGCGAGACGGTCCTTAAGTGAGTTTTGCCCCATTTTACAACCTTTCTTGCCACCGTTGTTAAGTGAATCCCTAGAGTGGAAACTAGACAGCCACTTATCCGAAATGCTATAGGTTCTCCTGCTTGAACAGGGGGCTGGACTAGAAGCCCTCCAAGATCCCTTCCAGCTCATTCTATTCTATTCTATTCTATTCTATTCTATTCTATTCTATTCTATTCTATTCTATTCTATTCTATTCTATTCTACTCTACTCTACTCTACTCTACTCTACTCTACTCTACTCTACTCTACTCCAGTTCCAACACTCACTCTCCACAACAGGATGGATCATAGGCTGAAAAAGCTTCCCTTCCTGAAGAAGGACAGCAAGGAGTCAGAGTCACAAATCAGCAACAATGACCTGTGTCAGTGGGACAATCAGGAAGTCCTCTTCTCTGGCTCCCACCCATCCGGTTCTTTAGCCAGAACCATGGAGGCCTTGCCTCTGATTGTGACGTCTTCCCCAGTTCAATTGGAGGTCAGGAAGAAGGTTCAGCCTCCAGCGCTGGTGCTCCCTGATTTGGTGCGCAGGACATCTGCCAGGACTCCTCTGAAGGCTTCTCAGGGGGAGATGAAGCCTGGCCTGAAAGAGCCCCCTCCCTTTCCAAGGAGGCCCAAGAGGGAAAGGCCTCGGGGGAGTAAACGCTCACCAGACACCGTCCTGCCTTCATATCCAGGTATAGGCGCTACAGGGCTGGGCTACCTATGGAACCACCTTGTCCCATCATATCAGCCCATCCCACACTACCAATCAATCTATCTATCAGAACACAGCCAGAAGGGACCTTGAAGGTCTTCTAGTCCAACCTCCTGCTCAAGAAGGAGATGCTACACAATCCCAGACAAATGCCTATCCAGTCTCTTCTTAAAAGCCTCCAGTGATGAAGCACTCACAACTTCTGGTGGCAAGAAGTTCCACTGGTTGATTGTCCTCATTGTTAGGAAGTTTCTCTTTAATTCCAGGCTGCTTCTCTCCATGAGTAGCTTCCATCCGTTGCTTCTCTTCCTGCCTTCTGCTGCTTTGGAAAATAAGTTGACCCCCTCCGCCATATATGGAATTGGAAAAAATTCCAATTCCATATATGGAGTTCAAAGTTCCTCCTCAAGACGGTTGTCTAAGAATATGAAGATCAGGGACTCGAGAGTTATGACACGTTTGACCCTTCCCTCAGGATCAGTCTGGTCTAAGCACATTTTTTTCTCTCTTCGCTTTGAGAAGACTTGTCCCATCAAATTGCCCATCAATCTCTGTCTGTCTCTTCTTCTCAGAACTCTCTGACGAGTCCTTTAAAATTTTATGGGAGAGCAGGAAGCTGCTAAAAGGCAGACCCGTCAAGGAAGTCCTCATGAACCTCATGATTTAGCAATGCAGTGCAAGCCATCAAAAATTTAATATTATGTGCCGGCTATCAGGAGGAGTTCAGTCAGTTGGAGAAGGTTAGATGCTGGGACATGACGGTGACTCCTGATGGTTTGTTCGAAGCCATTTTCTTCCTGGTCCTGTAAGAAATTAAAAGACAAAAGAGGTTGGCTACAAGTGGCAGCGGGTGGGAGAGGGAGGGGAGGGGGGAAGGAGAGGAAGAAGAAAAGGCAGAGAGAGAGAGAAAGCTAGAGAGAGTGGGGAGAGGGAGGGGAGGGGAGAGGGAGGGGAGAGGAAGAGGAGAGAGGGAGGGAGGGAGAAAGAGAAAGAGGGAAAGAGAGAGAGAGGGGAAGAGAGAGAGGGAGAGGGAGGGGAGAGGGAGACAGAGAGGGAGGGAGAGAAAGAGAGAGAAAGAGAGGGAGGGTGAGAAATTCTCTAAATGGAGTAATTCATTGAGTAATTGAATTCAGATCATGATTTCTCTAGCTTGGTGATTTTCTTCTCCCTAACCAGCAGATCTCGTCTGAGCTCTCCATATTTGCTCTTTTGGGAATTTAGTCAGCTTCTCTAAACTGGGGCTGAAGGTGATGTTCAGAGAGGCCAACACCTACCTGCCCCGTCCCGATCTAAGAGAGAAGACCATCGGGAAGGTTTTCTTCTCGGAGGTGAGGAGACCTTGGGATGCACCCCAATATTCTGGACAGCCATTTGTCTGAGGTTGTAGAGCAGGGGTCCTCCAACGTTTTAAAGAGGGGGCCGATTCATTTTTTTTGCCTTTCTCCTTCTAAGCCCCCGTTTAAATTGTTTTTAAAGACTTTTAATTTGAAGGAGTACTTTACAAGCCCAGAGCTGCTTTTCCAGGCTGCACCGGCGAGATCACCCCTCAGCTGGCCCTCAGCTGGCCTTGCAGCTGGCTCGCTGGGAGATAAGGCAGTTAGGGGCGGGGCAAGGGGCGGGGCTTGATCACACCACTCCGCGGGCCGTATTCTTTGCCCGTGGGCCGTAGTTTGAGGGTGCCTGTTGTAGAGGGTCTGCTGCTTGAGCAGGGGGTCTCCAAGGTCTTCTGCTAGTCTGTTGATCGGTGGAAGGGCTTCCCTCCAGAAGTTGTTGGTGGGGAAGGTGGGAGGGAGGGAAAAGAAGGGAGGGAGGGAGGGAGGGAAAAGAAGGGAGGGAGGGAGGGAGGGAGGAAGGAAGGAAGACTCAATGACCACAATTTCCTTTTACTCTTTGCATTATAGGCAGTTTTGTGTTCTTAAAACTATCATTTACATTACCTTTTGCCATACTGTAGTCCTCGACATATGACTGTCATAGAACCTCCAGTGGTCACTAAGTGATTTCAGCAGTCCTTAAGCCAATGCCGTGGTCGAATACTTAGGATAAACCAGATCTTTCAGTGATTTCCGTCTAAAAGTTGTCCTCGATATACGACCACAACTGAGCCCCAAATTTCTGTTGCTAAGCGAAAGTTCTTAAGCAAGTTTTGCCTCATTGTTTGACCTTCCTTGCCACAGTTGTTAAGTGAATCGCTGCAGTGCAGTTCTTACGGTGGTCAATCTGATGAATTAGTGAATCTGGTTTCCCCATTGACTTGGCCTATCAGACGGTCACAAAAGGGATCACGTAACCTCGAAACACTGCGACCGTCATAAATATGGACCGGCAAGTACCCAAATTTCGATCACATGACCATGAGGATGCCACAATGGTCTGAAAGTCTGAAGAATGGGCATGTCCCTTTTGTCAGTGCCGTTGTGACTTTCAGTGGTCACTAACCGAGGACTGTATTTTCTTTTTCTCTCCCCGTAAGGGCTGAAAGTGGCATCTTTAGTCGAGGCTCTCGGGGCAGTTCCCTTCCTTGGCTTGGCTAATGCTCCGTATCTCCACTCTTCTTCCTCAGCTGCTGTATCACCCGGAGGTTGGAGACTTCTTTATGACGCCAGACGTTCTCGAGGTTCTCCTGGAATGGATGATTCAGCCGTATCCTCTTATCCAGATCTTTAGCGTGAGAGGACTGGGATATGTTCTTCAGCACCCCTTGGAGGTAAGAGATGGGGGGCAGGAAGGGAGTGGCTTCCAAGGTAGTAGCAGGTGTGGCCTCACTCTCTGGGAAGTCTTCAAGGCTGGGGAGGACAGAAGAAGGAGAAGAAGACAATCATCAGGAACAGGATGGACTCAGCTAGAGCGGTGGGTGCACCCCTGGAAGATCTGAAGGATCAAGTAGATCCTCTTGGAGAAGATCTCAAAGCAGAACAAGAGGAAACAGATGGGAACTGATGAAGGAGAGAAACAACCTGGAACTAAGGAGAAATTTCCTGACTGTGAGAACAATTCATCCTTGGAACGACTTGTCTCCAGAAGTTGTGGCTGCTCCATCACTGGAGCTTTTCAAGAAGAGACCAGGCAGCCATTTGTCCAGCATAGTCTAGGGTCTTCTGCTTGAGCAGGGGGTTGGACTGGAAGACCTCCAAGTTCCTTTTCAACCCTCTTCTTCTATGCTCTGTGGGCTTCTCTTGTGCTTGTCATGATCGCTGCGAGACTCAGAGAACTCCAGTGACCGTGTTTGATTGCTCGTTCCTTTCCCTGCTTCCTCCAGAAGAACATCTCAGGGCCAGTTTTCATGCCGGTCATCAACTGCGCTTGTCACCCAGAGAAGAGTGTAGCGAAGGAAACTCTCCGGACCCTTCATTTCCTCCTTAGGCACCTTGCTGCGGACATCCATGCATTGAGGCGGTCCATCTAATTCCTCTCCTGTTGAAATATTTTCCTGACGAAAGTCAACCAAATCACGACAAACTGGTTTCCCCTCCTCTTTTTTAATTATTTCTGTAAGAAATAAGAAATGAATGAAGGAATCAATAAATACATGAGTGAATGGATGAATAAAGGAACGAATAAACAAAGGAATAGATGGATAAATGAATAAATAAATGAATGGATTAATGAATAGATGAACCGATGGATGGATGAATGACTGGATGGATAGATGGAAGGATGGAAGGATGGATGGATGAATATCAAAGCTGTTCTGGCGAGGAAGCCCACAGATGCCTCTACTTTCAGTGGTGCATTTTGGGGGGTGGGGGCTTATGCCAAATTTTGCTCCATTTTTTTTTTTTTTAATTTCTATACCGCCCTTCTCCCGAAGGACTCAGAGCGGTGAACAGCCACAAGATAAAACACATAAATATAAAAAATTTAAAACGAATTAAAAACGAATTAAATAATTTCAGCCCCCACCAGTTTGCCCACTGCCTCCCACCAACCAGGGCATGCCTGCTCTTGATGAGGAGACCCCCCGAGGCTGACTCTTCCGCTCAGCCCCTTCCCCCTTCCCTCAGGCCTGGCCCACCTCTAGATTTAAGGAAAGCAGAGCCGCGGGCTGAGGGCTTACTGCAATGGGCATGGTAGACTTGCTGTTTCTTCTCCCGATGGCTTTGGTGCTGGGGTCTTGATCCTTGATCCCCCTTGAGGAGGGGCTTCATGATCTTCAGGTTAGCATAGGGGTCTGCGGCCAGCGCCTTCCAGGTCATTCCCATATCCTCTTCCCCCTCCCTCTCCCCTCCTTCCCTCCTTCCCTCTTTCCCTCCCTCCCTTCCTTCCTTAATTCCTTCCTTCCTTCCTTCCTTCCTTCCTTCCTTCTTTCCTCAACAACTGTTTCTAACTCAACAACTGCAGTGGTTCACTTAACAACCATGGCAAGAAAGTTCGTAAAATGGGGGGAAATCCACTTAACAACTGTCTTGCTTCAGAACAGCAATGTTGGGCTCACTTGTGTCGTAAGTCGAGGACCGCCCATATATTCCTCTGGGTTGGTATCTCCCTGTGAAGGAGCCAGGGTTGCCAACTGATCTGATGGCAGGAAGCTTACGTTGCTCCTGGGCCTTTGCTGCTTCTTCTCTGCAGCAATGAAAGCCTTCCGAAGCACGGAAACCCTGGTCCACTCCCGAAGTTTGCTTTCCAAGGAAGCCCAGGCAGGTAAAACGTTGGCCGTTCCCCTGCCACATCTGCTGAGGAGTTGGCAAGCCACACCGCACCCTCCGTGGCTGAGAGTTCAGTGGGCCGTCCCTCACGGAGGGCCTCTGCGCCACCGGAAGTGCCAGGGACCCCAAAACTGGTCAAGGGGGGGGAGGTTTCCAGGAGCAGCGTGTCTCCAAAATTAACCCAAAGGTGCTTTTCCCAGAATGACCCAGTTGGAAGTTGGAGCAGTGGTGAAATTCAAAAATTTTCCCTACCGGTTCTGTGGGCGTGGCTTGGTGGGCAGTTGACCGGGTGGGCGTGGCTTGGTGGTTATGTGAGTGGGTGGGCGTGGCTGCACAACTGACTCACACGCAATGCAAAAGCTGCTTGACTTCACACAAAATGGCCCCTGCAACAAACAGGAACCTCACAGAATCACAGAGAGCTCAAAAAGAAATTATTACACTTTGCACAAAAATAACACAAAAGCTGCACAACTGACTCACACGCAATGCAAAAGCGGCTGAACTTCACACAAAATGGCCCCTGCAACAAACAGGAACCTCACAGAATCACAGAGAGCTCAAAAAGAAATTATTACACTTTGCACAAAAATAACACAAAAGCTGCACAACTGACTCACACGCAATGCAAAAGCGGCTGAACTTCACACAAAATGGCCCCTGCAACAAGCAGGAACCTCATAGACAATCAGGCACAGCTGATTTCTCACAGCTGATTGGTAGTAAAAAAATGCTAAAAAAAAGTTTTTAAAAAGCTCCGATATTGCCTGGTTCAGCTGATTTAAAGCATTTTTAAACTATCGGTTTGGGTAAAAGGTAGCAATTATTACTATCGGTTCAGGCTCACCTGCCCAAACTGGTAGCATTTCACCCCTGCCTTGGAGGCCTTCTACTCCAAACCACTTCTTTTTTTTTTATTATTAAAAAGTTTTTTTTAATTTTACACATATTTTCCCTTCCCTCCTCCCCCCTCCTGCCCAACCCTCCCCCCCCCACCCCCCCGACTTCCCAGAGCAAATACAGGCTATAGCATTTAACAAACATATAAAAAAAACATAAGCTAACTATCTATAGATTTATCTCCCTTTTACACTTTAACTCCCCTTGTTCGTATCTGAATATAACTATTTAAACCGATTATTGTTTGAAAATAATGAATCCAACTTCATTCTTGTCCGTTCTTCAATAATATGCAAGTCTTCTTTCTTCCAGCATTGCACAATCAGCACCCAATTACAATTAACCATCACATCTCCAACCCTTACATATATGAACCATTGACAAAATATTTTAACCAATCTTAAATAAACTATATTGTAAAAACCTTATTTCTACTTTTTACCCCATAAACTCATATTAATTCTTCCTGGGAACATGCCTTACTTAATAACTTTGCATAAACTTATTCATCTTATTCTCTACAAATACACTGCTTATAATCAAATAACATCTTCACTATTTGATATCTATAAAAAATATTGTAAAAGACCTTCCCTCAACCCTTGCACCACTTATATTTTCCTTATACCCCACAAGTTTATATTTATTCTTCAACAAAACATTCTTTACAAGCTTATATAAATTTTCAGCAAAGCATTCCTTAAAATTAACTTTAGTGTTAATATACTTCAGGACAAAAGTGAAAGTTTGGTCAGTAGCCCATAACAATTCAAACGTAAGATTACTTAATATAACTTTTCAAAACAAATCATGTCCCTAAATAAAAGTCTAGTCATTCATTTTCACTACTACTATCCTCCCCAGGCAAAAAGATTGTAATTTTTCCATCTCGATTTTTTCCTGACTTTTTTGCGAATCTTCTTCTTCAGTCTTATTCCTCCATCTCATCATGTTGAGAAACTGACCGGGACATGTTCAGAAAGTTCAAACAAGGTATGCCGTATATATCGGGAAATTCCAACATTCCAAAATCAAATTCTGATTATTATTTTTTTACAGAACTTGGCTGAGGAAAGACTCGTAAGATTATGCCACCATCTCCTGGAAGAATTTGGAAAGACTGGGCAGAAAGTGGAGAACGAAAAGAAAGGAAACGGAAAGTGGAGAACGAAAAGAAAGGAAATGGAAAGTGGAGAACGAAAAGAAAGGAAAGCCTTGGGGTAAGGTAGTCCTTGACTTAGAACAGTTCATTTAGTGACCATTCAAAGTTACAATGGCACGGAAAAAGTGACTTAGGGCTGTTTTCCACAGCATTTCCCAGGGTCACACAATCCAGATCCAGACACTAGGCCACTGATTCACATTTACGACGGTTGCAGTGTCCCAGGGTGACGTGATCCCCTTTTGCGACCGTCTGACCAGCAAAGCCAATTCAGTTAACAACCTTGTTGCTGATTTAACAACTGCAGAGATTCACCTAACAATGGTGGAAAGAATGGTTCGTAAAATGGGACAAAACTCACTTAAAAATGTCTCACTTAGCAACAGAAACGCTGGGCTCAATTGTGGTCGTAAGTTGAGGACCAACCATGTTTCAACGGTCATCAGTGTGAAAAAGGGACGTAAAACACTTTCTTCAGTGCTATTGTAGCTTCGAACGGACACTAAATGACCGGTTATAAGTTGAGAACTACCTGTCCTGATATTTCTATGCCTTTTTGGTCTGCCTTTCTCCACTTTGGGGCATCTACCATAATTAGACGCTATTCTTTTCTAAAGAAAAGAAGAATTAGGGGCAACATGATAGCAGTTTCCCAGTATTTGAGGGGCTACCCCAAAGAAGACGGGGTCCAATTATTCTCCAAAGCACCAGAAGGCAGGAGAAGAAACCACGGAAACTCATCAAGGAGAGAAGCAACCTGGAATTGAGGAGAAACTTCCTAAGAAAGAAGACAATTAACCAGTGGAACAGCCTGCCACCAGAAGTCGTGGGTGCTTCATCAGTGGAGGCTTTTAAGAGGACAAAGTTATCTTAGATTGTGTAAATTCTCCTGCTTGAGCAGGGGTTCGGTTAGAAGACTTCCAAGGTCAGGGGTGAATCTCCTGGTTCGGACCAGATTGCCCGATCCGGTAGCGATGGCGGCGGGTGGTTGGGAGAACCGGTAGCAAAAATCCCTGCATCCCCCCCCCACACACACACACACCATGCCCAGCTGACCCGCACGATCATCAGAGGCTTTTTTTTTTACTTTTAAAAGCATTTTTTCTACAACCTCTTCCGCTGAAAAAATGCTTCCGCCGATCCCAGCTGAGTTGCCTGATTGGCAGAGAGGCTTTTTAAAAAAATGCTTTAAAAGCCTCTGACAATCCCAGCTGTGTTGCCTGATCGGCAGAGGCTTTTCAAAGCATTTTTTTGCATTTGCAGAAAAAATGCTTTGAAAAGTTAAAAAAACAAAGTTGGCCATGCCCACCCAGTGACATTACCCCTCCCCCCAAGCCACGCCCAAAGAACCGGTAGTAACAAATTTTACATTTCACCCCTGTCCAAGGTCCCTTCCAGCTCTATTCTATTCTTCTTCTTCTATTCTCAAAACAATTTCCCCTAGGAGACGCACATGAATATATGATTATGGACAATGTCTGTACTGAACAACTCCCTTAATCCATTTAAAAGTCATTAAATCGATCACGGACGCAGGATGACCTGGTTTATGACCGGTCCAACTTACAACCTATGAGGCTGGGCTCATTCAGGGCTGAAAGTTGAAAGGACTGCCAGGAACAGATATGAGGAGGGGACCAGTGCTCGGCCACCTTCTGGCTTAACAAACTAAGTTGAGAAACGTCGCATGCTTTCCAAAGGAGATCAGGGCCCATGGGAAGACGCCTTTGGGATCCAGAGGTTTTCCCGAAGGCTTTTATTCAATGCTCCATCTATGTGGATAATAATGAGCATCTTTTTGGAGGACATTAGATCTCCCCCCACGGAGTGTTCAGCTCTCTGCATCTGCCCTACTCTAGGCGTTCCTATTTCTGTTGGAAGACGACCAAGAGGGAGATGTTCCAGATATCATCGATGGTTGATGGTTGCTACCACCCTTCTCCAATAGCACCTGTGGCTCTGTGACCTTCTCGTGGAACCTTCTCCTCTCTCTGACATTAAATTGTTCTGTCTATCTCCAGGGCCTGTTTCCACAATCTCCCTGCCAGGTCTTCTTTCTGCGACGTTCCTTTGTGGTCCTTCGCGGTGTAAGAATTATCTTCATGCTTCCTCGCTTTCCCCAAAGACCAGCTGGAAGGCAGGTGCCCAGAGGGTCATGGGTTGCCCCTTCCCCACTTTGGAAGAGCTTTATAGCTCCCGCTGGCTTTAGAAAGTTCAAAGCATCCTTAAGGATCCATTTCATCCTGGGCCCCCCTCTTTTTGAACTATTACCATCTGGCAGACGGTACAGGACAATAAAAACAAGGACAAATAGGCTGAAAAACAGCTTCTACCCCAGAGCAGTAACTATACAATTCTACGTACAGTGCAATATGAATACAATACGAGGGTTTTTTAATTCAATTGCATACAATGTGAAGGAAGTGTGTTTTTGTTTTATTTTTATAGGGTTTTTAAAAAGTATAATATACAGTGAGGATGGCACTTAATTTCATTCTATGAGGTGCCATGACAATAATGAAAACTATGAAACTATGAAACTATTATTGCTTGGTCTCGGAGATCCTCCTGATGCCTTTGGAGAGGAGTTGACTACTAACAAGACCCGGCTTGATCAGATGGCCACACTGCCGAAAGATTTCTTGCATTGAGTCAGCTGCAGCCTGAGCCACTGAGGCTTCGGAATCGCCTTGCAGATCCTGGAGACCTGAAACGAATCCAGAAAACAAAGGATTTCCGGGATCAACCGTGAGAACCAGCCCTGATCAGCGACAGAGCTTCTGGAGAAAAACTCCTTGTTTCAAGCGAGGGAACTTTGAAACTCACCCAGGAAAACTTCTTTCATTTGTTTTGAAGTCATCACTTCCGGTTGCATGTATTGCGCGCAGCAGCCTGGGCACGTAAAAAGAAAACGTTGGTGGGGTTAACAGAGACGGCTAAATCGACTGATTCAGGAAAAAAACGCGCCATTCATTGGTTTCCACTTGGAAGAGTCGCTTTGGGACTTTACGGGATGGTTCCAGGGATTGGGTCTGTCTAATAATAAGAAGGACGAGGGGTAGCCGTTCTTCCTCTGTTTTTGTCTCCAGGCCTCACTGGAGGCTTTCAAGAAGAGATTAACGAAGAGATTGGACAGCCACTGGTCTGAAATGGAATCGGGTCTCCTGCTTTAGCAGGGGGTTGGACTAGAAGACCTCTAAGGTCCCTTCCAACTCTATTACTTTATGTTCTAGGACTGTGCAAACAACCATCATCTTGGAAAAAAATCTAAGCAGCCTTGAATCCAGTTAATACTAGAATGGGAGGCCAGCTGGAAATATTTCCAGAGAAAAAGCCACGGCTGTGGGTTTGCCTATACAAGAGAGAGGGATACAGGCCAGGTAGTCCTCGACTTCTAACAGTTCATTTAGTGACCATTCAAAGTTACAATGGCACTGAAAAAAGGAACTTACGACTGCTTTTCACCCTTAGAAGCGTTGCCACATCAAGATCAAAATCCGGATGCTTGGCAAACCGACTCGTATTTATGACGCTTACAGTGTCTTGGGGGTCAAAGATCACTTTTTGCGATCTTCGGCTGAGCCAAATCCGGGAGGAAGCCAGATTCACTTAACAACCATGTGGCTAACTTAACAACGGCAGCGATACCCTTAAGAAAGAGGGCAGGAACTGCCTGAGAAACTGTTGCGCGATCGTAGCCGTTCCGGAGAAGCCACACGGTATAAGAGCAGCTTCCAGTCTGATTAAGCGACATGGCTTAATTCTGCATAGATTCTTTTGGTGACAAGGCCGCCCGCCTGTCTTGGGTTTTCCTGCCCTCCTTCCAGAGTTGGCATTGGTGATTACCAATTAAGAGGGCAGCTGCCTCGCGATGGGAAGAGTTCCGGCTCCTCAGGAATCCCAGCATCTGATCCAACATCGCAGGAAGGTTTTGCTTGCATTTATTCATCTGGGGAAAACAAGGCAACAAAGAAGCCAATGAACTATAGAGCTTTTTTTTTTTTTTTAACCAAGGGGCTGCTTTCTTGGTCAAAGCCAGCTGGGTGACTTTGGGAGTTCTAGTCCCTCCTTAGTCACGATGGCCAGCTGGGTGACTTTGGTGCAGTCCCTCTCGCTCAGGGCAACCCACCTCACAGGGTTGTTGTGAAGAAAAGAAGAAGTATTAGGGATGCCCACCGTCTTGAACTATTTATAAAAATAAGAAAGGCAGGGCAAAATAAAGAAATAAACGGTTAGTTTACTCTAATCTGGAAGAAAACAGGCCAGCTTGGCTCCTACTTACAACCACGTAGCAGATGTTGGAGTACATGCTATGAAGACTGGTGTACATTTCATAGTCAAACAAGTTGCTGGGAAAGCCCCCCCAGTTCATAAAGGACACGCAGGAGTCGAGGGTCTTCCTGGAGACCTGGCCGAGGGAGGAAAGAGGGAGATCCTGTCACCTAGTTGGGTCATGAAAGGTCTTCAAGGAAACAACCAAGTTCAGGGAGCACCAAGGACCCCACAACTTCAGGATTGTCTACAATGTCTTTGCATTCTCCAGAGTGTCCACGTGGTACAACCACGTTGCTCTGAGTGAAGATGGGGGTACAGAGTGGTCTCTGTGAAGGTAGCATGATCAGAGCAGGAGCTCAGCTTAGCCAGCCCTTCAACTCACCTCTTTTGTCCGATCATTTGACAGTTGTATGAATAGGGGAATAAGGCTGTTCAGGATGTTTTCGGCCATATTACTGTTCCGTAACTCCTTCAGTCCTTTCAGGAGCATGCCAAAAATGGTGATGGAGGTATTCCTCAGTTCGATGTCGTCCTACGAAGGAAGAGAGACAGGTTAGTCCCTCCAATAGCAGAATAGCCATGCAGAAGTTTCTTGAAGTTTGCAGGAGAACACACAAGTTCAGAGCACACCTATTCCCAGTTCAATGTCCATGGAGATGGTCAATCATCCAGGTCATGGTTGCCCCAAAGATGGGGACCCCAACTCCAGTATGCTGGCTGGAGAGTTCTGGGAGTTGAAGTCCTCACCTCTTAAAGTTGCCAAGGTTGAGAAATCCTGATCTAGACCACAGTTGTTCAATCTTAGCAGCTCCTTCTGGACTTTCTCCCATCTTTATGGGAGAAAGAGAGAGATAGAGGGAGAGGAAGAATGAAAGGGAGTGCAGAAGGGAGGGAGGGAAGGAGGGAGGAAGGAGGGAGAGAGAGAGAGAGAGAGAGAGAGAGGGAGGGAGGAAGGGAGTGAGGAGGGAGCGAAAGAGAGGGAGAGAGGGAGGGAAGAGGGGGAGAGAGGGAGGGAGGGAGGGAGAGAGAGGTGGAAAACCAGTTTGTTATGATTTGGTTGACTTACATCATGAAAATGTTTCAGAAGGAGCGGAATGAGGTTGACTGCCTTCACCGCATGGGTTTTGATATCGAGGTTCCTGAGGAGGAAATGCAGGGTCCTTATAGCTTCTTTTGCCAAGGTCTTCTGTTCGTGACAAGCGCAGTTTAGCACTGGCATCAAGAGGGGTTCCAAGATGTTCTTCTGGAGGAAGCAGGGAAAGAAACGAGCAATTAAACGGTCACTGGAGTTCTCTGAGTCTCACAGCGATCATGACAAATGCAAGAGAAGGCCACAGAGCATAGAAGAAGAGGGTTGAAAGGGAACTTGGAGGTCTTCCAGTCCAACCCCCTGCTCAAGCAGGAGACCCTAGACTCTGCTGGACAAATGGTTATCTAAACTCTTCTTGAAAAGCTCCAGTGATGGAGCACCCATAACTTCTGGAGGGAAGTCGTTCCAAGGATGAATTGTTCTCGGTGTCAGGAAATTTCTCCTTAGTTCCAGGTTGTTTCTCTCCTTCATTAGTTCCCATCCGCTGCTTCTCGTTCTGCTTTCAGGGGCTTTGGAGAATGGGTTGACCCCCTCTTCTTTGGGGCAGCCCTTCAAATACTGGAAGACTGCTCTCAGGTCTCCCCTGGTCCTTAACAGGATACCAGAGATGGAAGGGACCTTGGAGGTCTTCGAGTCCAACCCCTGCTCAAGCCAGAACCCCTATACCATTTCAGACAAATGTCCTCCAAGAGGATCTGGCCTCTACTTGCACCTTCAGATCTTCCAGGGTTGCAGCCATCTTTGTAGAAGAGACACCACTCTAGCTGTCCTCTTTCTGCTGGTTGCCTTCTTCTTCTCCTTCTTCTCTCCTTCCCAGCCTTGTAGACTTCCCAGAGAGCGAGGTCACACCTGCTACTACCTTGGAAGCCACTCCCTTCCTGCCCCCCATCTCTTACCTCAAACGGGTGTTGGATGAGGTTCCCCAGTCCTCTAACGCTGAAAGTCTGTATCAGCGGATATGGCTGGGTCATCCATTCCTTCAGCACCTGGAGGATGTCTTGGATGACAAAGAATTGGCAAATTTCCGGGTGAAACAGCAGCTGAAGAAGAAGAGTGGAGATATGGAGCGTTAGCCAAGCCAAGGAAGAGAACTTCCCTGAGAGCCTCGACTAAAGATGCCACTTTCAGCCATTACGGGGAGAGAAAAAGAAAATAAAGACAGTCCTCGGTTAGTGACCGCTGAAAGTCACAACGGCATTGACAAAAGAGATACGTCCATTTTTCAGAATTATGACCATGGTAGCATCCTCATGGTCATGTGATCAAAATTTGGGTACTTGCCGGTCCATATTTGAGTTGAAGATGTGGCCCTTTCGTCAACTTAACTGATCCGTTATGGGTGTACATTGTTATAATTTTAAATTGTTTTAATTGGGTTGTTGATTTTAATTTATTGTGATTTGTATTGGATATTGTTTTTGTAAGCCGCCCTGAGTCCCTCGGGAGAATGGCGGCATATAAATATATATATATATGACGGTCGCAGTGTTTCGAGCTTACGTCATCCCTTTTGTGACTGTCTGATAGGTAGTGTAAATGATAGTTGCAAGAATACAAAAAATAATGCAAAAAGTAAAAGGAATTTGGGGTCATTGAGTCTTCCTTCCTCCCTTCCTCCCTTCCTCCCTCCCTCAATCTCCTTCCTTCCTTCCTCCCTCCCTCCCTCCCTCCCTCCCTCCCACAACTTCTGGAGGCAAGCCATTCCACTGATTAACAGAATACCAGGAGACCTTGGAGGTCTTCTAGCCCAACCCCCTGGTGAAGCAGGAGACCTCTACCATGTCAGACAAATGGCTGTCTAGTTTCTTCTTCAAGACCTCCAGTGATGGAGAACCCACAACTTCTAGTTTCTAACCATAAAGTTCTGTTGAACCCTGGGCAACTTTCCTTGAGCTCCAGAAGGTTGGGGTGCATCTCAAGGTCTCCTCACCTCCGAAAAGAAAACCATCCCAATGGTTTTGTGTCTTAAATCGGGGTGGCGCACGTAGGTCTCAGCCTGTCGGAGCATGACCTTCAGCTCATGTTTCGAATAGTTGAACAAGATCCTAAGAGAATAAATATGGAGAGGTCAGACAAGATCTGCTGGTTAGGGAGAAGAAAATCACCAAGCTAGAGAAATCATGAGCTGAATGATCGATAAATGAATTACTCAATGAATTACTCCATTTAGAGAATTTCTCACCCTCCCTCTCTCCCTCTCCCCTTCCTCTCTCTCTCACCCTCCCTCTCTCTCTCACCCTCCCTCTCTCTTTCTCCCTCTCCCTCTCCCCTCCCTCTCCTCCCCTCTAATCTTTCCTCTCTCTCACTTTTGCCTTCTGTGTGTCTCTCTCCCTCTTTCTCTCCCTCTTTCTCTCCCTCTCCCCTCTCCCCTCTCCCTCTCCCCTTCCCTCTCTCTCCCCTTCCCCCTATCTCTCTGCCTCCTCTTCTTCCTCCTCTCCCTCTGCCTCCCCTCCCTCTCTCACCCACTGCCCCTCGTAGCCAAGCTCTTTTGACTTTTAATTTCTTACCGGACCAGGTGGAAAATGCCTTCAAACACACTTTCAGGACTCATCAGCATCGCCCAACATTGAACCATATCTAAGTCCTTGAACTCCTCCTGATAGCCGGTGCGCAAGATGAGGTGTTTGACGGCTTTGACTGCGTTGCTAAATGAAACAAAGGCAGAAGAGTTGGTGCCAATCATTCAGCTGATCCCCCTGCACTTCCGACCGTTACAGTATCCCTATGGTCATGTGGTCAGAATTCAGACTCTCGGCAACTGACCCATATTTATGACGGTCGCAGTGTCTCAGAGTCACGCGATCCCCTTTTGGGACCTTCTGACAAGCAAAGTCAACGGGGAAGCCAGATTCACTTAACGACCATGGGACTTAACCAGTGCAATGATTCACTTAACCACTCTGGCAAGAAAGGTTGCAAAATGGGACAAAGTTCACTTAACGACTGTTTCCTGAGCTTTGCAGAAATGGAGAAAGGATCCAGATTGGGCCCAGGAGATTCCTTACCCCAGATGGTAGGTCTGTTCTGACCCGCTCTTGCCTGCTCCCAGCAGAAAATAGATGTGCGTCACGAGCGCCAGGAGCAGGCTGGAGAACTTATGCTGGACAATGGTTGCTGCCTCAGGAAGCGAGAGGAGGAAGGAGAGCGCATTGGTGGCCTAGAAACAGGAGGAGAGGAGAGTCAGCTCGGGCTCATCAGGTTACTTAGATTCCTCATCATCATCTATTTCTTCTTTTAACGACCCCCTAATCCCTTGCGGGGTGGAGTCTGGGCAACTGAATGGAGCTGAGGCTTTCCTGGCTGGATGCCCTTCTTGTCGCCAATGCAGAGTTTTGTTCGGCAGATACATTCTCATTGTGCCCAGAGAAAGAAAAAAATCCTCATGTCCATGAAAGCTGAGCCAGGAATGTCCATGTCTGAGACACGGAGCAAAAGGTTGCTAGAAGTGGGACTTCTGAAACTCCCATTCTACACCCCCTCCAGACTTTGAGAGGCCAGTGGGGTGTAGATACAGGACAAAAGGGAGACAACGAGTAGCACAAGTGAGACAGAACTGGGGACAAAGAGATCGGTAACCTCACGTTTCTCTGTTTGTCTTCATTCCTAAGTGGGCTCTTGACTCTCCACCTCTTAGGGGTCCTTGGAGGGGCCCTGGGTGCTGTCTGAGCGTGTGTTTTTTGGTGGCAGATGTTTCATGACCCAGCTAGGTAACATCCTCAGTGCTGGAAGAGTTAGGCTTAGAGGTAGGGTTAGACTGGTTGGGTCGGGAAACATCTGCAAGAAAACCACCAAGCTCAGTAAGCACCAAGGACCCCACAGTTCAAACCTGGACTACAAATCTATTGGTCTTAATTAATTAAATTTCTCCACCGGCCATCTGAGCAATCTGACACTGGGAAGTTTACAACAACGTAATAAAACAATATAACACATAATAAAAATACAGATTAAGAATATTTAAAATAAGATATGACACAAAGTACTCCGTTGGGTGTTTGCCTTTGTTGGTTCCTATCATGTATTTTCTTAAATCAAACTCTTTTTTAGTTATTTCTGTAAGAAATAACGTAAGAAATGAATAAAGGAATCAATTGAATTATGAATGATTGGATGAGTAAAGGAATGAATAAACGAATAAATCAATGAACGGATACATGAATGAATGGATTAATGAATAGATGAACCGATGGATGGATGGGTGGATAGATGATAGAGCTGGCTGGCTGGCTGGATGGATGAATGGGTGGATGAATGGATGGATGGATGAATATCAAAGCTGTTCTGGTGAGGAAGCCCACAGATACCTCTACTTTCAATGGGGCATTTTGGGGGGAAGGGGGGCTTACGTCAAATTTTGCTCCGATTTCAGCCCCCACCAGTTTGCCCTTTGCCTCCCTCCAGCCAGGGCGTGCCTGCTCCTGATGAGGAGACCCCCGAGGGTGACTCTTCTGCTCAGCCCCTTCCCCCTTTCCTCAGGCCTGGCCCACCTGCAGATCTCAGGAAAGGAGAGCCACCGGTTGAGGGCTTACCGCAATGGGCATGATGGATTTGCTTGTTCCCCTCCCAATAGCTTCGGTGCTGGGCTCTTGGTCATCAAGCCTTTTGAGGAGGGGCTTCATGATCTTCAGGTTAGCATAGGGGTCTGCAGCCAGCGCCCTCCACAGTTCCCTGGCACTTCTGTGCAGGTGGAAAAATGGATTGGGGAAAAAAATCAGATTCTTTCCCCATTTTCAAAGAGACGGCCATTCCAGATAGATTAACCCCCCCAACGGAAGAAAGGGTTAGAGAACCGATGGCCAAATGAACTGCTTTAAGGCATGGAAAAAGATATAGCTACAGGTAGTTCTCGACTTGCAACCGTTTGTCTAGTAGCCATTCAAAGGAGGGCCTCTGCGCCACCGGAAGTGCCAGAGAACCCAGAACTGGTCAAGGGAGGGGAGGTTTCTAGGAGCAGTGTGTCTACAGAATTAACCCAAAGGTGCTTTTCACAGAAGGACCGAGTTGGAAGGGACCTTGGAGCAGTGGTGAAATTCAAAAATGTTCCCAACCGGTTCTGTGGGCGTTGGTTGGTGGGCATGTGACCGGGTGGCCGTTTCTTGGTGGTCATATGACCAGGCGGCCGTGGCTTGGTGGTTATGTGTCCGGGTGGGCGTGGCTGCACAACTGATTCACACACAATGCAGAACCTCACTGAATCACAGAGAGCTCAAAAGCAAACGATCACACTTTACACAAAAGTAACACAAAAGCTACACAACTGACTCACATACAATGCAGAAGCAGCTGGACTTTACACAAAATGGCCCCTGCAACAAACAGGAACCTCACAGACAATCAGGCACAGCTGATTTTCTCACAGCTGACTGGTAGTAAAAAAATGCTGAAATTAGAAATTACAAAAAGGTTCCGACATTGCCCGGCACAGCTGATTGTCGTACGTTTTAAAGCGTTTTTTCTTACTACCGGTTCGGGCAAACAGTAGCAATTATTACTATCGGTTCGGGCGAACCAGACCAAACCAGAGGATTTCACCCCTGCCTTGGAGGTCTTGTACTCCAAACCGCTTCTCAGGCAGGAAATCTTATCCCATTTCAGACAAATGGCTGTCCAATCTCTTCTTGAAAACCTCCAGTGATGGTGCACCCGCAACTTCTGGAGGCAAGTTGTTCCACTGGTTAATTGTTTGCACTGCTAGGAAAGTTCTGCACATTGTAGGTTGCTTCTCTCTTTGATTCGTCTCCACCCTTTGCTTCTTGCCTGCCCTCAGGTGGTTTGGAAAATAGGTTGACCCCCTCCTCTTTGTGGCAGCCCCTCAGATATCAGAACACTGCTATCCTGTCCCCCCTCAATCCTTCCTTTCATCGAACTAGAGAGACCCAATTCCTGCAACTCTTCTTCATATGTTTTAGGCTCCGGTTCACTAATCATCTTCGTTGCTCTTCTCTGCACTCTTTCAGAGTCTCTGCATTGTTTCTACAGTGTGGCGACCAAGAAAGTTAAAAAACCAAGGAGGTCCAGCTGCCTTTTGGAAAAGCACCTTTGGGACAATCATGACCTGGATGGTGGAGACAACCAGCCTAGGAAGCTCTCAGAATTCAGATCGACTGCACAGCCAACCAGCGACTGCACTGGCCCTCAACCAACCCAATGCAACCTCCCCCCCAATCAGCACATGATCTGCCCACCCCAAGCTACAGATATTCACCCCTATCGCAAATGGTTGAGAATCTCTGTAGAGTACAAGAAAACAGGAGGCACATCTCCTTGAGGTTCTTCTTACCCATCGCACGCCACCGAGCACTCGAGGAGAATATCCACGACTTTGTTCACCCGTTTGGACGCCAGGTGACACACTGCCTTTAGCGTTTGTTGTTTGGTGGCAGGGTCCAAGATCTTCGGGAGACGTCGGTAGATCTCCTTGAGGATCATGGGCAGCTATGGCAAAAGAGAAATCCAAGGGATGACCAACTTTCTCAACAGCCCTAAGATTACCTGGTGGTCTCCATCCAACCCTAGCCTTCTTAAATCCAGCCGAAGTGTTGTCACCAAGTCAACAAGGTCTCACCCATTCTCATCTTTCTTTTCTACAAAATCTCCTCTATCCCTTTTGCTCCAAACCCTGCCATTTTCTTACCTCCTCCATGTCCATCCCACATTCTTCCAAGAACGAATTGAGCAGGAGTCCCGCAGTGTGTGAAATGTTTTTGTCCAGGTGTGTCAGAGCTGCCAGGGCTTTTAAGATCAGGTCGTTTATTTGAGACGGGCTCAGATGCTCGCCAAAGGCCTATCGGAAAGAAGAAAAGGAGACCATGAAGAGATGCATCAGGGTTTTGACAAGCCAGAGACTTTGACCCGTATCTGGGGACAGCACCCCATGTAGAGAGGCAGGCCGTATTCCATGACATCCACCACGTGATATTAGGATGTGGGTGAAAGAAGCCAACATGGCAGCCGAGATCGCCTGCTCCTAGACATTGTGGGGGTTGGATATCCACCCTCCGGCCTTTGGAGCCTGCCGTCCCCACTGTGATATTGACTTTTTTGAGTATCTCCAGGTCAAGAGGAGGAGAGAAAGGAAGGTCAATAAGAAGCCAGGCAAAATGCTGAACGAAAACGTACCGTAGCCATTTTGGAGACGTTATTATAAAATATTGTTGGGCCCGAAAAGGAGAAGTCTTCCCTCAGCCAAGTGACGACCTTCCCCTTCTTGTTTCTAGGTTTCTCATCCATTTCTTTGGCTTTGGAGGGAGGAAAACAAGAGAAGGTCAGATTTTGGCATTCGGAACTTCTGAACATCCTTCGTCTGACGGCCGGTTTAGTCGTTCCAACAGAAGAGAAGATCTGTAGCTCAGGGCTGACCTGAGGGGTCCCTGGTGCTCTCTGGGCTCGGTGGTTTTCTCGTTACCTAGTTGGGTCATGAAACCTTCACAAGAAAACAACAAAGCTCAGAGACACCAGTCCTCCTCCTCCCCCCTCGCTCCCTCTTTCTCTGCCCCCTCCTTTCTCTTATCTCACTGATCAGGAACGAAACAGGTACAATGACCTCTTTAGTGGTCCAATTACAGGCAGTCCTCGACTTACGGCCACAATTGAGTCCTAAGCAAGACAGTTATGAAGCGAGTTTTGCCTCAGGTTGCGATTTTTTTTCTTGCCAACCTGGTTAAGTGAATTGCCGCAGCAGTTAAGTTAGCAACCCGGTTGTTAAGTGAATCCATCTTCCCCATTGACTTTGTTTGGCAGAAGGTCACAAAAGGGATCACATGACCCTGGGACACTGCGACCGTCATAAATCGGAGTCAGTGGCCAAGTGTCCAGATTTTGATCCCGTGAGCATGGGGATGCTGCAACGGTCGTAAGTGTGAAAGACAATCACAAGTCACTTTTTTTCAGTGCCGGTTAAACTTTGAATGGTCACTAAATGAATTGTTGTAAGTCAAGGACTACCTGTAACCCCTTTTCTAGGTTAACACAATAGATGGGACTGTAAATGGAGGGGAAATATAGGGCTACATAAGAGACAAATTACATAAATGAAGGAATGAAGGAATGAACCAACAAACGAATGAACAAACGAATGAATGAATCTAACCGGATTTAACCCAGACTACCTTGGTCTGATGTGCAAATGAAGCATTAGGTTGTGAATTGATTGTGTGCTGCCTGGGGAATTCTGGGCATTGAAATCCACATGGCTTAAAGTTGCCACTGGGTTAAGCTTTTAACTAGCCAAATTTAACCGATCCTTTTCTTTAGGTAAACCATTGATATAAGTGCCTGTCTTTCAACCGATTGTGGACGGCTCCCAATTAAAAATTAGAAGACACGTAAAATGGGGTTGAAACTATAAAATTAACAAATAATGTATTGCAATTATAAACCCTCTTTAGCTCTTTCCTTAACAATGCCCACTCAACCCGTAACTTGGTTAACCCGTTTTCTGGCTTCCTGCAATACATGCAGCCATCCAATGACTAAAAGGTGGCTTTGCAAAACACGCTAAGACCCAATCCATGTGCCAAGACTCACAAGCCCAGGCTGGCTGATGGCAGATGCCTAGCCTAACTCTGTGGTCGGCAAACTGCAGCTCGCGAGCCACATGCGGCTCTTTGGCCCCTTGAGTGTGGCTCTTCCACAAAATACCACCTGCGGGCGTGCACGCACAGTGCGATTGGAACTTCGTGGCCCATGCGCAGAAGTCGGTTTTCGGCCTGGGCGAGTCTATTCTGAAGAAGTGGCGTTAGAAGAAGTGGGGGTGTCTTGCGGGCGAGAGACGGGAGACGGGAGACGCGGCGCAGGTGGGCCATGGGATACGCAGCGTGGGAGAGGCGCACGCGATTCATGCACGAGTTGAGTGAGCCAGTCAGTCAGCAATCTCCTTGTGCAGTGGTTAGTGCTAGTCGCATCCGCCAATCACGCGCGGGTGACAAAAGTAACTACTCGGAGCATAAAGTTACCTGTATTTTTCCAACCATCTGCAAATCCTACAGGTATTTTTGTCATCAATTTAAGAATTGTAATTATTTTGTGTTGGTGGCTTTATTATTATAAAATGAAACATTTTTTTAGGTGCCCTGTTTGACATGGCTACAAAGAAGAAGCAAAGAAAAACGGAAGACGAAAACCATGAATTTAAAGTTGAATGGACCGAGACTTTCGCGTTTGTTCAAAACTTAAATGGCCTTCCGACCTGTCTCATTTGTCAGGAAAAATTGGTGCATAACAAGAAATCAAATTTGGAGAGACACTTTAAAACTAAACACGTGCCATTCAGTAGTAAATATCCTGTCGGTGATGCAAGGAAGAAAGCAGTTGAGGAACTTCAGAAGAGTCAAGAAAAATCAAGTTCTGTATTTAATTACTGGATTCAATCTTCCAACAATGTTAATATTGCAAGTTTTGTGGTTAGTCAAAAGATTGCTAAGAGAGGAAAACCATATACAGACGGCGAATACATAAAAAGTTGTTTTATAAATGCATCCGAAGAGCTATTTCGGGATTTTAAGAACAAAGCCGATATTCTAAAAAAAATTAAAGAGTTACCATTGTCTGCTAAAACAGTGAAAGACAGAACAGTCAAAATGTCTTCGAATATAACCAACCAGCAAGTCGAAGATCTTAAATTGGTTTCAGCTTTATCAATAGCAGTTGACGAGTCTTGTGACATAAATGATACAGCTCAAGTTTCACTTTTTGTACGATTTATTTCATCTACAGGTCCTAAAGAAGAAATTTTAGGATTATTGCCACTCAAAGGTCAAACACGTGGAGAGGAGATAGCAATGCTGTAATTGAGTACATTGAAAAACATCATATTCCACTCGATAAAATTGTCTCAATTTCAACAGACGGGGCGAAAAGTATGACCGGCGTAAGAAACGGGTTTGTTGCTATTTTGAAAGAAAAAATTAATCACGAGGTACTTACTTACCATTGCATCATTCATCAAGAAGCGCTTTGTGCTCAGACATTTCCAGAAGAAATTTGCAAAGTTATGGAATTGGTGATTAAGATTATCAACTCCATTATAACTAAACCTCTTAATCATCGCCAATTTAAAGGATTTTTAGTTGAAATGGAGAGCGAGTACGCCGATCTTCTGCTGCATAACAAGGTACGTTGGTTATCAAGAGGAAACGTTTTGAAACATTTCGCTTCCTTATTAACAGAAATTAAAGCATTTCTCCTTGAGAAGGGGATTCGCTATCCAGAACTAACGAACGATCAGTGGATCCAAAAATTTTATTTCATGGTAGACATTACGTCTCATCTGAATCAGCTTAATCGTAAACTACAGGGGAAAGGAAACACCATTTTTTCGATGTTAGAAGAAGTTATTTCATTCGAAAACCAATGATCTCTTTTTGCTCAAGATTTTGAAAGAGAAACTTTGATTCACTTTCCAAGCCTGTTGAAACATCGCCAAGAAAATAATTCTGATATTGACATTTGCTATTTCAAAACAACACTTTTAAATATGAGGGAAGCTTTTCTCAACAGGTTTCAGGAATTCAGAAACAGCAAAGCGACGTTAGCCTTTGTTAAAAAGCCTCTTAATGCTACTGTAACAGAATTAAATGTTTCTCCCTTTAATATTGACATTGGCAACTTTGAAATGCAATTGCTGGATTTCAAAAACAAAGAATTGTGGAGCTCGAAATTTGAACGTCTTTGTGCCGATACAGAAATATTGGAGAAAAATAAATGTGAACTTAGTTCACAGCACAAGTGGTCTGCTTTGAAAGACCCGGAGAAGGAAGATATGATGATTTTTAACACCCGGAATAGTATTCCTGACTCATATCATCAACTGAAAAAAATAGCGTTTGCTGTTTTTTCCTTATTCGGGTCTACATAGTTATGCAAACAATCATTTTCAAGCATGAACCTTATCAAGAGTAAATTGAGAAGTTGTCTTATTAATGAGAACCTGGAATCGTGCCTAAAATTAAAAACAACATATAAACCTGACTTACTCAAACTTTCCAAGGAGATGCAAGGCCATTGTTCACATTAGTGTTTGTCAGTCATTGTCATGATTTAATTTTATGGATATTGTAAGGTCAATTGTAAGGAATTTAATTTTATCAATAAATAATATCGTTATTAAGTATGAGATCAAGTTTTATTCAACGTACCTATAGTTTAACTAAGACTTAAAACTTTAAGTAAAGTTTATTAAGTTAATTTTAGGGAACGTTGTGGAGTGAAAAAAGATGTAGTGTCGAGGAGATGGTTTGGACATATAAAGAGGATGAACGAAAGGAGATAGACGAAAGAAGTATACAGGACGAGTGTGGATGGGAGAGATGGAAGGGGTCGACCTCAGCGAACGTACCTCCATCAGATTGAGGACGTTCTTAGCAAAGGCCAGTTTAGGAGTACCCTAATTAAGTTAATAACAATGTACCTACCTATCTAGTTTAAGTTTAACCGATTTGGCTCTCCAAAGAAATTTCAATCGTTGTACTGTTGATATTTGGCTCTGTTGACTAATGAGTTTGCCGACCACTGGCCTAACGGATCCACTTAACGTGAGAAACTCAGTCTTCAAATGACCCCTGGCCCTGAGAGGTGCCAATACCAACGGCCAATTCCAGGCATCTCTGCCCAGGCAAACGACCGGGGTCTTGGTCACGCCACAAGCTGTGCCACCCAGTGCTCTCCTGGGCAGTGCGCATCCCTGGGCTCCTGGCAGCCCTTGGAGTCCAACTTTCTCACCCATTTTGCTCATGATGAGGTGGTGGAGGTGGTAGGCGGCCTCTGCGGACGTCTGGCCAACTTCTTTGCTGGTGTCGCCAACGTGCAGGCCCAGCAAAGCCACCAGCTGTCCCAGCAAAGAAAAGTCACCTGTGGGCTAATGAAAGGAAGCAAAAAGGAGGGGAAAGATGAGAAGGGGGGCTCATGAAGGTTTCAGCCAACTGAAATCAGAGCATAGGAACCATAGCACCACAGAATCCTAGAATCCTACCTTTTAGAATTCTAGAATCACAGAATCTTAGAAACATAAAATCTTAGAATTTTAGAATTATCCAATATTTGAATCTTAGAAGACTAGAATCATAGTCATAGATTCATAAAAGCAGTGAATCCTAGAATCTTTGAATAATAGAATCTTAGAATCATAGAATCTTTGAATTTCTAAATCATACAATCTTTGAATCTCTGAATCTCTGAATCTCAGAATCTCTGAATCTTTGAATCCCAGAATCTCTGAATCTCTGAATCTCTGAATCACAGAATCATAGAACCTTAGAATCCCAGAACCTCAATTGCTGGAAGGGACTGTGGAGGTTTTCTCCTCCAACCCCTTCATCAAGCGGGACTCCTTATATCCTCCTGGTCACATCCCAAAGATGCTTTTTCCAAAAGGCAGCTGGACTTTCTTCTTTTTCTTCCTTTCTTTGAAAACATCTCACTGCGCATCCCAAACGGTGACTTACGTCGAAATTGACGTTTTCAGAAACGAACTTCAGGAGGTGTCTGATGCTCTTGATGGCCCTCTCTCTCTCGTGTCTCTTGGGAGATTCAATCCAGGGATTAATGTGCTGCCCGGAAAAACAAAGGAGGAGGAGGAAAGGAAGAATTTGTGATTCACAGTTGGAAGAGCCACAGAAGTTGCCAGGACTGGGGAGAAAATCTAAGGAGCTCAACAAATTTGAGACATTGGTCAATTGAGGTCTATTTTAGACTGAAAACTAGAGTAGCAATTGAAGATTTCTGGAATACAACTAGTCTTACAACAGTTCATTTAGAGCCGTGGTGGCACAGTGGTTAGAACGCAGTATTGCAGGCTAATTCTGCCAACTGCCAGAAGTTCAGCAGTTCCATCCTGATCGGCTCCAGGTTGACTCAGCTTTCCGTCCTTACCAGGTCGGTCAAATGAGGACCCAGATAGGACAAGAACCTGGGTACTCATTTAGAGAGGTTGTAAACCACGGTGAAGCGGTATGTAAGTCTAAGTGCTATTAGTATTTAGTCACTGTTCAAAGTTACAATGGCACTGAAAAAGGGACTTACGACTATTCTTCACACTTATGACCATTGCAGCATCCCTATGGTCACGTGATCAAAATTTGAACACTTGGCCAATGACTCATCTTTATGACGGTTGCAGCATCCCAGCTCGGTCACTAAATGAATGGCTGTATGTCGAGGACTTCCTGTATAAGTAGTCCTTGACTTACGAACAGAATTTGGGGTGCTTACCAAGGTGGATGTTAGGCGACTTGTGACTGGCTTTACGACCTTTTTTTGCCAGGGTTGAACGAATCCCTGTGGTCCTTAAGTGAATAATGCAGTCATTAGCCGAATCTCGCTTTCCCCGTAGACTTTGGCTTGTCGGAAGCCAGTTGGGCAGTTCGCCAATGGTGTTCAGGTGACACCCCCCCCCCCCAGGATGCTGCAACCATCACAAATACAGGTAGTCCTCGACTTATGACCACAATGAGTCCAAAATTTCTGTTGCTAAAATGAATCCCATCGGCATCGACATAATCTGCATCGGTCAATTGCAGAAGGCAGCTTTACTCGGAACAGCTGCGAGGCTCTATGACAGGGGTGTCAAACTCGATTTCATGGAGGGCCGAATCAAGGTTGTGTTTGACCTCGAGGGGAGCGTGGCCGAGGTGGGAGTGGCCAGCTCAACGTCTCTCGTGTCAGGGGCACCTGTGGACTTCCCTGAGACCCTCCCTCACTCTTATTATCATCTCCTCCCTCCCTCCCTCCCTTCCTCCTTGCCGTGGGACAAGAGAGACACGAATATCAGAGAAATAGTGGAATAGAATCATTAGTGAAAAGATGCCAGAGGAGGGACAAAACAAATGTAAATGACAAAAATGAACATCATTTTTTAACTATTGAAATGAGTTAAATTGAATGGTTGAATTGTCCCATGGGACGAGTTGTCCACCCAACAGCCACATTTGCCTATCCCGGGTCCTTGGGAGGGACTCGACAGCTGGACAGAATCGCCAAATCCAGCCTAAACATCTGGCTGACCAACCCCGAGAAAGAATCACTCTTTACCGTCAAGACATCCTGCAGGGAATCCAAATTGGGAGCCTCGGACAGCAAGGCGGTGAGCATGGTGTTGCAGGTGGTCACCATCTGGTCATAAAAATCCTAGAAGGAGAAAAAGAATATCTAAAGGAAGAAGTGGTGTAAAGGAAGAAAGAGGAAGAAATCCAGGGCTGGGGAACTTATGGCCCTTTTAGGACGACTGGTGGACTGCAACGCCCAACAATCCTGAGCCAGCCACGGACTTCTGGGAGTTGAAGTCCACCCTTCTGCAATCAACGGAGTGGCCCGTCTTGCAGGGCTGGTTTTTCTTCCAGAGTTGGAGGAAATGCTTTCTCGGCTGAACACGAGGAACAAAAGGACATTGGGCTCCATGGATGGATCCAGAGTTTTGGAGGAGATTTTGAATCATGCTTATTTCCAGGTGGATCTCAGATGGCTTGGCTCCATCTGGACTGCTCACCTGAGTTTGAGCTGGTTGTCCTGGGCCGTTCACGTTCAGTTTTGTCACCAGGTAAGCCGGCAAGGAAAACACCTTCTGGATGCTTTTTCTCACCACTTTAGACCTCATCTCGGAGTTCAAGGGGGGCTTCATACGGCTGATGAAAGACGAGAAAAGAGGAGGAGGGTGAGAAGATCATAGACTCATTAGGCTAAAAGGGACCTCGGAGGTCTTCTACTCCAACCCTTGCTTGATGGTCCTTAAACCATCCCAGTCATATGGTTGTCCCCTCTTTTCTTGAAAACCTCGAGGGATGGAGCACCCCCAACTTCTGGAGGCAAACTGTTCCACTGATGGATTGTTCTCGGTGTCAGGAAATTTCTCCTGGATCTCTCTTTGATAAGCTTCCATACATCGCTTCTCATCATGCTCTCAGCTACTTTGGAGGGGAAGTTGACCCCCTCCTCTCTCTGAAAGCCCCTCAAATATCAGAACTCCCCTCATCATCCTGGTTGCTCTTCCCTGCACTCTTTCTAGAGTCTCAACATCTTTTTTATATTGTGGTGACCAAAACAGGATGCAGGATTTCTCTCTCTCTCCCTCCCTCCTTCCTCTCTCTCTCTCTCTCTCTCTGTCTCTCTCTCTCTCTCTCTGTCTCTTGGCAGGTACATACCTCATGCAGGTGATGGTGATGATCGCTTGATGGAGATTTTCGATGGACAAGGGTTTCGCGGGCTCATCTTCAATGACTTCCTGAAAAGAGAAGGAAACCCATCTAAGAAAGAACCTGAGATATGGCCACCCTCCAGCTGGCCCTCTTCCCAGCCCTACGCTTTTTCTGGTTGACACAGGAAGTCCCCAGCTTACAACTGGTCACTTAGCCACCATTTAAAGTTTTGAGGGATCTCTTCAGGACTACTTATGACCCAGATGCCAAGTTCCGAGAGGCGCCCCTTCCTCAGCGATCCTGTGACCCCATTTCGGTCACTTGGCCACCAGCTTGCATTGATGGCAGTTTGCAGTGTCCCGTGACCATGATTTAAGTCAGGGGTGGGTAACTGTGGCCTCTTGATGACCTATATAAAATTGGGAAGCCAGATTCCCTTAACAGCCGTGCGATTAACTGAACGAAAATGATTCGGCTAACAACGGTGGCAAGACAGGTCGTACAATGGGCAGAATTCCCTTAACAAATGTCCCACTTAGCAACAAAACCTTTCAGGCTCCATTGATTGGCATTCAATTCGGTTCAAATTCACTTCCAAAAAGGAAGACGCCCAGGAGCACCTGCCTCCCCCCCTCTCCCCACTTACAACGATGTTTGTGACCAGTTCCTGTTTCTGGGGCAAATCGAGGTCTTGCCTCCTGCTGTTGGCAACAGCTTTGGTGATCATGATGATGGACCTCATGAAGGCTTTCTTCAGCCCTTCGTCCTGGAAAACCCCAGTGGGAATGAAAAGAAACCAGAAGGAAGAGGATGTATTTATTTACTGAAACCTTTACGTAGCCGATTGTCTTTGGTTGAACTCTGGGGGCCCCCAATCAAAACATCACTGGACACTCTGGGTTCTAGTCCCACTTTAGGATGAAAGGCAGCTGAGAGACTTTGGGCCAATCACCAGGAGATGGTGAGTTCTAGTTCCTCCTTAGGGAAAAAGGCCAACTGTCTTTGGGCCAATCACCAGGAGACTGTGAGTTCAAGTCCCGCCCTAGGCACGAGAGCCAGCTAGGTGAGTTGGGGCCAGTCTCAATCCAAAACACGTCACAGAGTTGTTGTGTGGAAAGGAAGAAAGAGTGTAATGCAGGAGCGCTGCCTTGAGGGTAATAAATGCAACAAGACCATAGATTCTCCTCCTCCTCCTCCTCCTCCTCCTCCTCCTCCTCCTCCTCCTCCTCCTCCTCCTCCTCCTCCTCCTCCTCTCCCACAACATGCTAGTTGGGTCATGAAATGTCTTTAAGAAATCAAACAAGCTAAGGACTCCGGATTATAATTGTTCTTGTGATTAAACTCAGCATTAAGAGAAGTAGAGGGTGGAAACCTGCCTACCTTTTTCATGCTGGAATACTGATAGAGTATTTCTGAGACAATGTTGTCCAGGAAAGGCATCATGTCCTCTACTTGCGCTCCCAGGACTGCCTGGCCATAGCAGAGTATTAATGTGGTCCGAATCCATCTCTCGGAGAGAGTCTGTGAGTCCTGTCAGTCCAAAGACGAGGGGGTCAAACTCTTTCCCAAAGCACCAGAAGACAAGACAAGAAGCAATGGATGGAAACTGATGGAGCTTCTTAGTCATCCAGGTCACGGTTGCCCCAAAGGGGCTTTTTCAAAGGCAACTGGACTTTGTTTTTCCTTGAAGAGGTTTCGCTTCTCATCCCAGAAGCTTCTTCAGGTCTGACTTGGGTCAAAAGAGAAGAAGCTTTTTGGATGAGAAGCGAAATGTCTTCAGGAAAAAACCAAGCCCAAGCCTTTGGAAAAAGCACCTTTGGGTCTACTCGAGGTGTTTGTTGGGGCAGCTCCTAATCTTCTCTAGCCTTATAAAATAGTTCTCCAGGAGATGGAGATGGAGAATTTCAGCACCACCTACATCTACGAGATCTATGACCAATCTGAGGAGACCAGACAGCCTGGAGCCTAAGTCCTTCTAAGCACATTGGACTCTCCTTCCCAGAATCCCCCAGCCTCCTTCTGCACTGAGTTTCAGACCTTGCAACCCCATCCCTGGTCTTACCTCAATGGGGGCTTCTACTGCAAACGGTCCTTTTGTCTGCCTGAACTGGCCAGCCTCCTCCAGGGCCACCAGAATCTCAGGCAGGTGGCAAAAGGATGCCATTCGAATGGATTCCGAGATTCCCTAGGCAAAGCGATGTTTGTGAATTAGGACATTTATTGATTTATAGGTTCGATTTATATGCCGCCCTTCTCCGGAGACTCAGGGCGGCTTACAATGCGTTAAGCAATAGCCTTCATACTTTTGTATAGACCTGCTTAGTAGGGCTTCCCCCCCCCCCAAGCGGTGTTCTTTTTTATACAAAGTCAGCTTATTGCCCCCACAATCCGGGTCCTCATTTTACTTACCTCGGAAGGATGGAAGGTTGAGTCAACCTTGAGCCTGGTGAGATTTGAACTCACAGTAATTGCCGGCAGCTGGCAGCTACGTGCTACTTAACAGCATTTTAGTCCGCTGCACCACCAAGGCTCTTATTTGCACCTAACCCTTTGTCTTTACCTTCCGCTTTCTCCTCCCCTTCTCCACCTCCTGCTCCTCCTCCTCTCTGCAAACCCCAGGCCCTTCTAGCACTGATGAAATTACCTAGCTGGGTAATGAAATGTCTGCAACAAAACAACCAAGCACAGAGAGCACCAAGGACCCCACAGTCCTCCTCCTCCTCCTCCTCTCTGTAACCCCCATTCTCTTCTAGCACTGATGATGTTACCTAGCTGGGTCATGAAACATCTACAGGAAAACAACCAAGTTAAGAGAGCACCAAGGACCCCACAATTCTCCTCCTCCTCCTCCTCCTCCCTTCACCTCTATTCTGCAAAACCTGTTCTCTTCTAGCACTGATGAGGTGACCTAGTTGGGTCACTAAACGTCTGCAAGAAAACATCCAAGCTCAGAGAGCCCCAAGGACCCCACAAAGATGGAGGTCTCAGCCCCCGCAGGCATCCCACTGCCACTCACCTCTCGGTCTGTTTCTTCCTGGAGTGAAAAACTTAGAAGGCTTTGGAGCTGTTCCGTCACCAGGTCCTTCTGTGTTGAGTTTCGCAGTTTAACGCCATAATATTTGTAGAGGCTAATCTGAAGGTGGGAAAAAGAGTCCGTGAGTCCTAGGGAGCTCCACCAAACGGCCAGGAAAAGGAAATATAGGAGAAATTAGGATCAGAAAAGGACTCCGTGTGGTCAAGCACACGGAAACTGGTCCTGGGTGACCTGATCGGGGAGATGGGCAGCATACGAATCTAATAAGTCAATAATTGCCATTTTGACTTTCTTCTTCTTCTTGAAAAGCTACTTTAACCCCCCTCCCCCATCCCCATAGGTGCCCTTTGCTGATTCTCTGTTTGGCCGTCCTGAGATCCTTTATGGTTTCTGTGGAGATCTGGCAGCTTCATCTTTTTACATGCATTAGCTCTCCGTGGTGGATTGGGACAACTTGCCATGGCCCTCTTGGCTTGGCCAACTAACCATGGCCAACTAGCCATGGCCTACTTGCCGTGGCCAACTCACCAGGGAACAAGAGTTACACTAATAGCAGGGTTCCAATACCTCAAGGGTTGCCAAAAAGAGGAGGGGGTCAGCCTATTCTCCAAAGCACCCGAAGGCAAGACAAGAAACAATGGATGGAAACTTATCAAGGAGAGAACCAATCTAGAACCAAGGAGAAACTTCCAAACAGTGAGAACAATTAACCAGTGGAACAGTTTGCCTCCAGAAGTTGTGGGTGTTGCATCACTGGAAGCTTTTAAGAAGAGATTGGACAACCGTTTGCCTGAAATGGGAAAGGGTTTCCTCCTTCAGTAGGGGGTTGGACTAGAAGACCTCCAAGGCCCCCTTCCAAGTCTGTAGTTCTATTAATCATTGTCTGTCTAATATCGAGGAAATGGTGGAACAGAAGCGTCAAAGAAAGGAGGCCTCAAAGGAGGGACAAATGAAACATAAACGACAAATGTTAAAATGATTTTTAACATTATTGGAGAGAACGGAATGGTTGAATTAACCCGCGGTGAGTCTGCTGTGGCTCGTGGGCAGCCACGGTGAGTTGGCCATGGCAAGCTGTCCTCTTCTGATGTTGCATCTAAGATAACTGCGGCCCTAAAAGTGTAAAACCTCCGCATATTTACCTTGTCTTTAGACAAGACCTGGGACGTGCTTTGCTTCTGGTCGATGGGCGGCAATGCGCTTGTTTTCCTCCTGGGCAGTTTGTGGTCTGAAGAAATCTGCTTTGCCAACAACAACAAGAACAACAAAAAAGAAGTTGTGAGAAAGTGAAGGAGCAGAGGAAGGAACAGCTTTCTGTGTGTTTCCAAGGGGAGGATTGGTTTCCCTTCTGCGTCCGGATGCATATTATAAGTAATTTGACTTTTCTAGCTGGGACGGACACGAAGCACGTAACAAGGACCATCCGGATTGTATCAGCTGGAGCAGAGGCAGCTTTTGAGATGAACGGTTGGAAAATCTCTGCCACAAATTGTGAGAACTTGATTTATCACCATTTATTGTTGTGGCCCTCCAGCAGCCGAATCAGAGGAGGAGGAGGAGGAGGAGGAGGAGGAGGAGGAGGAGGAGGAGGAGGAGGACGAGGACGAGGAGGACGAGGAGGAGGAGGACGAGGAGGACGAGGACGAGGAGGACGAGGAGGACGAGGACGAGGAGGACGAGGACGAGGAGGACGAGGACGAGGAGGACGAGGAGGCGGCGTGGGAGTCAGGGCCAGCATCAAGGCAACCTGAGAGCTCCGAGGGGGAAGAGGGAATGGGGCTGGCAGAGAGAGAGACAGAGGAGGAGCCTGGGCCATCCGTCAGCCCTCAGATGGTGAGTCAACAGACCGCAGGTCTGGAGGTGGATGAGGAAGAGGAGGAACATCTGGGTCCAGTGCCTGACGCGCGGATACACAGAAGGCAGAGGAGAGGAGAGCAGTGGAAATCTATGGGCCGGTCCTTGGGACAGACGAGCCACCACTGCTAGCGAAGCCCCTCCCTAGCTCTGGGGATAAAAGGCAGGGGGCGGAGAGGAATAGATGTGGCAGACAACGATTCTTCTCCCTGCCGGATGGACTTGTTAGCCTGTGGTGAGAGAGAAACTTTTTGTCGGGGCTGCTGGCTCTCCTCATAAAGGAATCTTTGAGTTCACTTCAGAGGGTTTGTCGTGTTTGGGTCAGAACATTTATTTACTGACTGTTCGAAGTTATAAAGGATAGTTTACAACTGAAAAAAATGGACTGTTTCTCACACTCAGGACCATTTCGCATTTCCGTGGCATGCAGAGAGCTTCCGGTCCCTGTTGCTGCTGCCCAGCATTCAGTGCCAGACAGTGCAACAGGGCGGATGGTTGTCTTGTAGGTCTTAGATTTAAGATGGGTGGCCATTCGTCTGTCCAGTAACACACTGGTGAGTTCTCGCCAACGTATCCAGGCTGCATTCTCCTTTGCTCTCCCCTCGCCATTGATGTCACCATTGACATTGGAGGTGGGATCCCAGATACCAAAAAATGTCCACCTTCTTTAGGTTTTCTCCATTGATTTGAAGCATTCCAGGGGTGGTGACAGTCCCTAAGTATCCTGTCTTGATGTTGAGGTGGAGTCCAAAATGGTTGAGGCAATCATTCCATGGTCGTTCCATGATCCTTCCAGCAAGGACCCCCTAGTTCAGCAAATTCTCCATAACTACATTTGTCTACTTTTGGGATAAATGATCTCCACCGAGGCAGCCCTGGCTTCTGGACCCTCTCCACGATGGACCTCAGGGCCCACCGCGACACAAACCCAGCTGCTTACCTGGAAAGGACGAAGATGGTCCAAGATGGTCTCTAATATTTCTCTCTCGTCCATGAGATCCAAGATTTCTTTGACGGGTCTGCCTTTTAATGGCTTCCTGCTCTCCCATAAATTTTTGAAAGACTCGTCAGAGAGTTCTGAGAAGAAGAGACAGACAGAGATTGATGGGCAATTCGACAGGACAAGCCTTCTCAAAGCAGAGAGAGACAAGGAGTGCGTAGTGGATCACCAGGCTGAGCCTGAGGGAGGGGTCAAACGTGTCATAAGTCTCGAGGCCCTGATCTTCCTGTCCTTAGACAACCATCTTATATATGGAATTGGAATTTTTTATTGCTTTGAAATTTCATGATGTTGTAATCTTATAATTTAGATCTAGCCTTTGAAAAAGGCTAAGAGGGAGGGGTCTTTCCTCACCTCTGAGGGTAAGATGTTCCCTAATACAGTGGCAGCAGTAGAGAAGACCCTCTTCCTAGGCCCCACAGTCGAAACTCTTTGACTGATGGAGTCTGCACCATAACGTCCCTACCTGATGAAGGACGATTGCAGGATTTGGATTTGGGTAGTTAGGAAAAGGAAGGAAGGGTGTACTAGTGACATGAGAGCAGTCTTCCAGTATTTGAGGGGCTGGCACACAGAGGAGGGGGCCAACTTATTTTCCAAAGCACTAGAAGGTAGGAAGAGAAACTTATTGCTTAATGCAATTGGTCTCTGGAGAAGGAAGACCTCTAAGGTCCGTTCTGGCTCTGTCCTGATGGATTGATTGATGGAGGGATGGATGGATTGATTGTGTGGGGTGGGCTGATGTGATAGGACAAGGCTGGTTCCATAGGTAGCCCAGCCCTGTAGCATCTATACCTGGATATGAGGGAAGGATGGTGTCTTGAGAGCTTTTTCTCCCCGGAGCCCTTTCCCTCTCGGGCCTCCTTGGCAAGGAAGGGGGCTCTTTGAGGCCAGGCTTCATTTCCCCCTGAGAAGCCCTCAGAGGGGTCCTGCGCACCAATTCTGGCAGCACCAGTGCTGGAGGCTGCACCTTCTTGCTCATGTCCACTGGAGCTGGGGAACCCTTTACAAGAAGGGGCAAGACCTGCGTGGTTCTTTGAGTGGCCGAAGAAGTGGACGGGTGGGAGCCAGAGAAGTGACTGTTCCACTGCCATGGGTCATTATTCGTAATTTGTGGATGGGACTCCTTGCTGTCCTCCTTCTTCAAGAAGGGCAACTTTTTTAGCATGTGGTCCATCCTCTCGTGAAGAGGGAGTTCTTGAACTGGATGGAGATCCTGTCAATAAAGGAGAAGTTTTGTAACTCCAGGTTGAAAGGAGGGGTCCTTGGTGCTCCTATCTATCTATCTATCTATCTATCTATCTATCTATCTATCTATCTATCATCTATCTATCTATCTATCTATCTATCTATCTATCTATCTATCATCTATCATCTATCATCTATCATCTATCATCTATCATCTATCATCTATCATCTATCATCTATCATCTATCATCTATCATCTATCATCTATCTATCTATCTATCTATCTATCTATCTAGTTGTCTATCTATCTATCTCTATTTATCACATGTTCTTCCTGGGTCAAGAAGCTCAGACTGCCCAAGGAGCTGCTGATCTACAGAGGAATTTGGGAGTCTCTCCTTTGTACCTCTACAACTGTCTGGTTTGGCACAGCAACCAAACTAAAAGTCCCCTAAAGAGAGAAGACGGCAAGGAAATTACAGGCAGCAGAGAGAAAGCAGAGTTGCTTAACTCGTTCTTTGCATGCAAAAAGAAACTATAGCCCAACCTACCAACAACGTAACTGTGAAAGACAGACTAGAAATAAAAGTTGAAAGGCTTCAGCGAGGTATTTGACAAAGTAGAACACTCCCCTCCGCTCTGCTCTGCTCTACTCTGCTCAACACAACTCAACTGAACTCAACTATCCTCTACTCTCCTCAACTCTCCACAGCTCCCCTCTCATCCCTTCTGCCTTTATATCTCTGCCCCAGGGGCTGTGACATCACCGCATTATGTTCTCATGGGGGACAGCTGGTGTCATGACCCAAGGGGCCTCTTACTCCCCAAGATAATAGGGATGGGATATGGAGGGTCCCCTGGATAACCCCCTTGATAACATTAGCGACATTATGGGGAGCAAAGCTAGGGGTCACTATGGAATGACCCACTGTGATGGTGTCCCTCAATGTGCTAGATCTCAAAAGAACCTAACCAAGATTAAGGCTGATCAACTTTGTTCTTTGATTGGCTAAGTCTGCCACTGAGCATAGGACTAAAACATTCCAAATTAGTAAGGGAGTAAGGCAAGGTTGCCCCCTATCCCCATTATTGTTTATTTTGGCCTTAGAAGTTCTTTTACGGAAAATTAGAATTAATGAGGAAATAAAAGGACTGAAGATCAGGAAGGAAATTTACAAGAATCAAGCATTTGCAGACGATGTAGCCTTAATCCTTGAAGACCCCATAGAATCAGGACCAAAAGTGCTAGAGGAATTAAGTAAATATGGAGAGGTGGCAGGCTTCACATTGAACAAAACCAAAACCAAAGTATTGATTAAGAATACAACTGAGAGCCAGAAAAACAAGTATTAGGACTACAGGTTGCCCAAAAAATTAAATACCTAGGAATTTGGATTACATCAAGATGTTCGACCTTAAAAGACGACAATTATACTCCCCTAATTAGGAAGATGAAACAAGACCTTGACAGATGGAAGAAAATAAGATGATCACTTTTGGGCAAGATAGCCACAATTAAGATGAATATTCTCCCCAGAATACTATTTTTATTCCAAAACATACCGGTAAATTTAGAGAAAAAGTTTTTTTTAGAATTAGACAAAATCATCAGAGAATTTATATGGGAGGGGAAAAAACCGAGGTTTTCTATTAAAATTTTAAGGGGCAAAAGAGATATAGGTGGATTTGGACTCCCCGATTGGGAAATATATTACAGGGCAGCTAAGCTAGTCTGGATAAGAGATTGGATCACCCTGGAAAATGAGAGGATTCTTACCCTAGAAGGCCACGATTTGCAAAAAGGGTGGCATGCCCACATTTGGGATGTAGAGAAGAAAAGGAAGACATATTTCCATAGACATAAAATTAGAGACTCATTGATACAAACATGGACCCCGATTAGGCAAAGATATTACAAAAAAATTCCAAGTTGGCTCTCAACGATGGAGGCCCTGATCCACCCCAATAGATGGGGGATGGAGAAAATGGGCTGATACAAAGATATCTTAGACGAAGGAGGGAATCTTAAATCAAATGATACTTTACGAGAGCAAGGAATAACTTTAGATTGGTGGACCTATTCACAAATAAAATCTAGATATCACAAAGACAAAGAACAATACGGTTTAGAACTTGGATCAAATGGATTGGATAAAGTCCCGATGGGAACAAATAAAAAGATTCTGGCCAAACTATACAACTATTTATTAGGTGATGACAAGTCCGAAGATATCACAAAGAATCAAATAAATGCATGGGAGAAAAATATAGGGCGTGATATAAATTTTGGGGAATGGGAGGAGGCATGGAATAGGAATCTTAAATTGACTACAGCGGCGACATACAAGGAAAACCATTATAAAATGCTACATAGATGGTATTTAGTCCCGGCCAGACTAGCAAAGATATACCCTAATATACATCCTAATTGTTGGAAATGTGGCCACGGTCAAGGCACCTTCTTTCACATGTGGTGGACATGCCCGGAAGCGAAAGGATATTGGAACAAGATCAGGAGATGGTTATATGAAATAATTGGCGAAGATATTGAATTAACACCAGAGATATTTCTCCTGGGAATAGTAAAGAAGCCATATGGAAAGGAAAAGATACATTTAATGATCCACATAATTACAGCCGCCAGATTGGCATACGCACAGTACTGGAAAGAGAAAACCCAACCACCAGAAGAGCTCACAATTAGGAAAATATTGGAGTGCGCAGAGATGACTAAATTAACTCATGAATTAAACGATGATGAGAAGTCAGTTTATTATATTGTGTGGGAAAGGTGGTACAAGTGGATGCATGATAAAATGAAAGAAAGACCTAAAGGTGTGTTAAATAACGGTAAAAAGTGATTTGAAATATCACCAAGTATTATTTATGTATATAGTTAAAACACTGCACATCTGATACTAACTGAAAATGTCAGTACACTTATGTTTTTTTTCTTTTTTGTAAAAAATCTCAATAAAGTTTCTCAAAAAAACCACAAAAAACATTAGCGACATTATGGGGAGCAAAACTAGGGGTCACTATGGAATGACCCAGTGTGATGGTGTCCCTCAACGTGCTAGATCTCAAAAGAACCTAACCAAGATTAAGGCTGATCAACTTTGTTCTTTGATTGGCTAAATCTGCTACCGAGCTTGGTTTTTTAATTTTTCTTATTATGAGATATGAGATATAGGAGATATGATATACTGGTGTAGGGTTTCCTGCATGGGCAGGGGGTTGGATTAGGAGACCTCCGAGGTTCCTTCCAACTCTCTAATTCTATTCTATTCTATTCTATTCTATTCTATTCTATTCTATTCTATTCTATTCTATTCTATTCTATTCTATTCTATTCTATTCTTATGGAGTCCTTGGCTTACAACCGTTTTTTTAGTGCTGGTTCAAATTACAACAGCACTGAACAAAGTATTTTTTACACTTATGACCATTCTGGCATCTCCACGGTCATATGATCAGAATTTGGACCTTTGGCAAGTGACTCACATTTATGACAGTCGCCGTGTCCCAGGAGTCACGTGATCCCCTTTTGCAGCCTTCTGACAAGCAAAGCCAAGGGGGAAACCGGATTCACTTAACAACCATGTTACTAATTTAGGAATTGCAGTGATTCACTTAACAACTGGCAACAAAAATGTTGGGCTCAGTTGTGGTCGTAAATCGAGGACTACTTGTATATATGATTTTTTGGGGGGGTCCAGTTTCTGCACTGCCCATCATCGCTGAAGTGTTGTAGTAGTTTTGGTAAAACTCTCCAACGATACAAAAGCTGCAGTTGAAAGCAAAGTTTTTTTAAAAAAAAGCCAAACAGGTTTGTTTTTTTAAAAAAGGCAAAAGGGACAATTGCAGAGTTGAAAGGAGAGGAAGCTCCTTTGGCCCCCAACCCCTCCCCCCCATGGCTTGCAGGGCCCCCTTGGGCCCCCAGACAGCTGGCAGAGTTGAGTCTTCATGCTCTTGGGGAAGGTCAGGAGGTTGGGGGCCTGCCTCGTCTCTGGGGCTGGGCTACCTAGACGTACAGCCACAATTCAGCTCAAGAGGCTTGGCAACTGGCATGTACTTATGACGGTTGCAATGTCCCGGGGTCACATGACCCCTTTTCTGACTTTCTGACCAGCAAAGATGATGGGGATGTGAGGGATCTCACAAAGATCGATGGTTCGTTGAGGCCACTTCCAAGAAAAGGCAGCACACAAGGATGCAATCACGTTGAATCTTTATTTAGAAGTAAAGTAGAGTAAAAGGAGGCATCCATGCCTGGATTGAGCCCCTGGTTCAGTCCTGTAGGAAGTTAGAACAAGAGCCAAAGAGCAGCCCCTGTGCAGGGATTCTTAGAGGGGCCCCTGGCCTCTCCCTTACCAAAGTGTGAGGGGGCCGGAGGGCCATTAACTCTCCCCAATGGGGCTGCAGGGGCCGGAGCCCTTTGGCCCACCAGTGGGATCAAAGGTGCCTCTTTGCTCCCATCTGGTGGCCTTTTAAGAAACTGCCATGGCTGGCACAAAACACCTAACAATTCCCCTTCTTGCCAGCCAATGACAGGTGCCAGTGAGTATGAGTGAGGGGGTGAGCAGGCGTCATAGACATGCAGATGCATCGTTTACAGGAGCAAACACAAACGCTTACACAGAAGGTTGTGTCGGTCAATGGGCACAGGTTTTGTGAACAGATCAGCTAACTGGTCGGTTGTATTACAATGTTTGATGTGTACAACCCCCATTCTGGCAAGCTACTTGACATTCTTGCAGCGGATGTCTATGTGGCGTGACCTAGAGCCCACCGTGTACGCCCCCGAGATTCCAATTGCGGCCGTGTTATCTTCTTGAATTTGGATGGGCAGAGTAGGAGGTGCCCAGATGCTCGTTACCAGAGCATTGAACCAAATCAAGTTGTTTGTTGTGTCCGATAGGCTGGCATATTCTGCCTCGGCCATGGAGCAAGAATCAATTTTTTGCTGCCTAACATGCCAATGGATAGGACAGCCATTTAGCAGTATGAGGAAACCAGAGGTGCTCCGTCTACTATTGGTGTCACCAGCCCAGTCTGCGTCCGAGTAAGCGGAGAGCTGGGCCGGCTTCCCCTTCTCTGGTTCCAGCATAAAAAGGGCATTGGCCGTGCCCCTGAGGTACCTAAGTACCCTCTTGACAGCATTCCAGTGGAATTCCTTTGGGTTTTCCACATGCCTGGACAATAGATTTACAGCTAAAGCTAGGTCAGGCCTGCTCCAATTGCTAATGTATAGCAAGGAGCCAATCACAGATCTATAAAATTTATTATCTGTGAACTCAGGGCTGTCCTTGTCATTATGGCCATAGTAGTCACTTTGCATGGGGCTATGCGTTGAGTTAGACTCCGCCATTTTGCATTTGGCCAACAACTCCTCAATTTTTTTTTGGGGGGGGGGGATAATGCAAATCCCTTTTTAGTGGCCAAGATATGTACGCCCGGGTACCTGTCAACCTGCCCCAAGGACTTCAGGGTAAACTTTTCCCCCAGGGCCTTGGCAAATTCGTCACACCTTTCCTTGCCAGGCCCTACATATAGGAGGTCGTCCATGTAGACCAAAACCCATTCTGTATCACCTTTGGTGTCACGTGTGAAAACACACTCATCTGCATGAGATGCCCTGAAGCCAATTCGCTCTAAACCCTTTTTAAGGCAATCGTACCAGAGTTTCCCCGACTGCTTGAGGCCATATAGTCCCTTTTGGAGCAACCATGTCTTTCCCCCCTCCTGCTGGTAACCAGGAGGGGCCCTCACGTAGATCTGCCGGTCCAAGTTGGCGTGGAGGTAGGACGTCTGGATGTTGAATTGGTAGACTTTCTTCCCCAGAGCAGCTGCAGTTACGAGGGCGGCCTTGACACTTTCTGCCCGGACAGTCAGAGAATAGGTTTCTATGTAGTCCTCCATGTAGCGTTGGGCGAACCCCTGTGCTACCAAGCAGGCCTTGTATAGGTAGTGGCCACTGGCAAGTGGTTTGGCCTTGAAAACCCAGCTTGTGCCAATGACCTTCTTCTCTTTTGGTGATTGCCTGGGGGTGAAGATCTTGAGCTTTCTCAGGCTCTCCATCTCCTGTTCCATCGCGAGCTGCCACTTCTCCTGTTCTTCGATGGGCAGCTCCTGGATGTCAGAGAAAGTCTTTGGGATGACCACGACGCTGTTGACAGACACAACGTGACCAATGTCAATTCTCTTCGGTGGGACCCCCTTGTTGGACCTCTTTGACCTTCTGACCTCCTGCCAGTCACCACCCTTTTCTTCTGCAGGTTTCTTGCCGACTGCTGTTCACGACCAGGATGTGGAGGCCCTCGGTCCCAGGTGTTGGGCATCATGGGCCTCTAAAGCATCGCTGGACCTGACCTCTTCATCCTGTTCCTTGATCTCGTCGGTGGCAGGGTCTGTGGTTATCTCGGGCGGTGTCGTGGTTGGTGCGGCCTTACTGTGCCGGTTGATGTATGGACCCAGATCATTTGAGTGGATCTGGGTCCAATTGGAGTCTTCTTCGAAGGAGGCAGATTGGGAGGTCACAGTCCTGCCCCCTTCTCCCAGGAATTGGTAGGCCTTGGAGCCAAGGGCATAGCCCAAGAACCTCAGTCTCTGGGAGACGGATCTCCCCTTCTTCCACAGCTGCTTGGGGATGTGCACCCAAGCGTAGGAGCCAAATACACACAAATGCCCCAAACATGGCTTCCTACCGTGGACCAGAAAGTATGGGGTCTGGTTCACAACGCTGCTCCAGGTGTGGTTCAGGGTGTAATTGGCCTAGTGTAGTGTACTGCTTCCGCCCAGTATGATTCTGCAACCCCAGCATCTGCAATCAGACTACGCACCATAGTCTGCAGGACACCATTTCATTTTTCAACCACACCGTTCTGCGCAGGAGTAAAAGGCACTGTACGAAAATGGTGTATGCCCTTATGCTTTACCCAGTCCTGGAACTTTCAGGACATAAACTCGGCCCCATGGTTGCTCTGCAGCTGTGCGATCTTGGTCTTGTACTGAGTTTCCACGTAGTTGTACAGTGATTTTATGTCATCAAAGGCTTCAGACTTTTCTGTGAGGGTATACACATGGCCGTACCTCGAGAAGTCGTCGACGGCAGTGAGGAAATACTGCCTTTTCCGTAGGGATGATGTAAATGGCCCAACCAAATCAACATATATTAATTGATATGGGTATTGGGTTTTACGTAGTCACACCTTAGGTATTGGGGCTGCCTTCCTCTTTGCCCTCTTACAGATGGTGCAGTCCAGAAATACCTCACAATTCTGGAGGTGAATCCCCTCAGCAAATTCCCCCATCTTTTTGATCACTGGGAAGCTGGCATGGCCTAACCTCCGATGTAAGAGGTGGGCACTTTTGGTATGAAGTGGCTTCCCCACTGACACCCCCTTGGCTCTGGTTGTCTTGGGAGGTGCTGGCACCTTAGGCCCTTCTTTGGGCTTACCTGCCTTAGGTGCCTGCTGAGGCTCGGGTTTCTTGCCCGCATTGGCCTTGGAAGGCCATGGGGCTGGCTGAGGCGATATGGGCACAACTGCTTCAGCCTTGCGCCCCTTTGACAGCCTGGGGGCTGGCTGTGGGGCCTCTCTCTCTCTCTGCGCACAGGACCCTTCTGGAGTGGCACCCCGTGAGCTGTCTCCTGTAGCTGGGTACTTGGGAGAGAAATATGGCAAACCATTTATAATGGTAACACTCCCTATGACCTTTTTGTCTCCAGTGACATGACCTCCCCCCTTTGCAAAACAATACCTCCACCCTGCCATCATCACATAACCTGGCCTAAATCTTCCCCCTTTTAAATGTGGAAATTTTAAATTTGTTTAATTATAGGGTTATGGGTAAGGCGTTTTAAATTGGGGAGCCATTTTGGATTTAATTTTTCTTTTAAATGTATTTTAATGTTTATATTATATGTTTTTTAATTTTGGCTGTTCACTGCCCTGAGTCCTTCGGGAGAGGGGGCGGTATAAAAATTTAATAAATAAATAAATAAATAAAACTTGGTTATACTCAGTAGGTTATTGGCGATAGAGGGAGCATGCAACACACCTTCAACATTGCCCAGCCCTGGTACAGAGACAGTGCCCTCCCCAACAACCAAAGCATTGTTACCATTAGCAACCTTGATGGAGGAGTTAATTCTCCTTAACCTCTTAAAGCCTTGCTTCATGTTAGCAATGTGAGATGAAGCCCCAGAGTCCAGTAACCAGAGGCCAGTAGGGCCATCAGCCCTTGTGGCGGGGGTGAGGTAAGTAGTACACACAAAATTGCCCTTAGCACCACCTTTGCCCCCGCCAGGCCCCCTTCTCTGCCCCCTTCCCCTTCCTTGATTGAAACCATGCTTAGGTCCTTGCTGGTAATGGGGGCAGTCCTTCTTCAGATGCTCCTCAGAGCCACAGATGAAACACTTGGGTAGAGCGTTAACCTGCTCTGAACTCTGGTGCCTCCTATTGATGCGCTGAGTTGTGGCCCTGGTGTATTCTCCTGCATCTTTACACCTCCTGTCTTCCTCATTGAACCTCCTGTGAGGTAGGACAGAGTCATGGCTTCCTTCCTGGTTCCCTCTAGTGAGACAATAAAATTGCCCCAACTTTTGTCCAGGGATGCCAGAATAACAGCAATCATGTTGGCCTCAGTCATGGGGTAGTCCCTGAGCACCAGTTCTGCCCTGAGTGCCTTCAACTTTCCCAGGTGTTCCACCATGCTAGCTCCAGATTTCAGCTTGGTGTTATAGAACTCCGATGTAAGCCTTGTGGTGGAGCCCAAGCTATCACTATTAAATAGGCTATATAACAACCCCCAAATCTCACCAGCTGTGAGCCCATCTGGAATGCTGGGGTAAAATTTAGCATCCAGTGAGCTCAGTAGAGTGGTATAGGCTTTCCTGTGGTACCACTCTTCTTGAGGCCCAAAGGGAAAGGTGGGGGGTCTAAAACCATTTCTAGGGTTCCTTCTTTTAAGAGATATATCTCTTTATTCCATATGTTGAAGTTCTCACCCTCCAGATGTAATTTCTCAAAATTATTCGGGAGTGCAGAGGTAGACGAGTAAATAGGAGTAGAAAATACAGTAGTATTTTGCTGTCCGTGGTACCTTTGCTTGGGTTCCATTGAAGTAAATGGGAGAGGGATCCCTCTGCTGGTGAATATAGGTATTTTTCTCTGATTATTTTTCTCTTTTTCAGCTGGAGTGAACTGAGCATGCTCAGAGCTCATTGCAGCCCAAGAGCCGACAGGAGTGAACCTCTCTCTCGGTGCTTCAGGGCCAGGCCTGAGCCCAGGCCTGTGGAGCTCTGAAGATTCTTCTGGAAGCCCTCCCAGTACTGGAACACTTACCAGGGGGTGAAGGCTGCAGGATAGGGCCAGAAAATCCCCTGGAGGGGCCCACTGCTGGTCCTGAAGACTCCGGAGGAGGCAGCCATCGTCGGAGGTGGGAGGCTCAGCTGGAGGCCCCCTGAAGTCATCGAGGTGAGTTCTCCATTGCCTCGGTGGGGGTGTTGGGAAGGCTGGAGCCCCCAGGGATTCTTCTGAGACTCTCTGGAGGTGCGGGTCACACTGGACTGGATGTCCCCCCTCATTGGTCTCCTGGGGGTAGTGAGGGGGGCTGGCTACCCCCGACATCAAGGTTGTGTTGGTCATGGTATCCAGGGCCATGACCAGGGCTTGGATTGTGGCCCTGATGCCCGCTGCAGCAGGTGCAGCTGGGCAGACTTTGAGGCTTGCCTCTGGGGGGGCTGACCATTTACATGCTGCTACAGCTGGCTGCCATCCGTTGCTGGGCCTCGTGGCCTAGCTGAGGCCCACCAAGCCTCTCTGAAGTAGGTAGCCTGGGGGCCGCCATGTTGCTTCCAGTTGGCCGCGGAAGCTACAGCTTGCGATTTGGTAAGAATTTTCCCGCCAAAAGCTCCGGGCCCCCGGGGGCCCCCAGGGTAGCCGGCGCCATGTTAGGGAGCCTCCTGGGCACTGGGGAAGGACTTACCCGGTGTCCAGAGGCCCCCAGCACTGGTGTCCCACATGGCTGGGTTCCTGGTGTCCCTCGGGTTGCTAGGAGTGTTCATAGCCTCTCACTGCATTCCTCGCCAGTGAGCCGATCTAAGCTGGGGGTGGCCACCTCCCCGGCCACCTCCCCAGTGTCCTGGCAGTCCAGGGTGGACTGCTGGCCTTCCATGCTTTCCTCTGTGACTTGCAATCGCAGGGAAGCATGCGAAGGGGTCTCTGGCGCTCTGCTCGGACCTCTGGGGGCATAGAGATCATCTGTACCCTCCTCTGGATCGAAGCTAGCGTCTGGGACTGGATGCAAGGCTGCCATTCTTTTTTTTTTTTATTGCAAAAGTTTTACAATTACATTTTCACCCCTTTTTCCCCCCCACCTCCCCCCCCAGACTTCCCAACCTCCCTAACCCTCCCTAACCCTCCCCTCCCCCCGGACTTCCCTATAATATACTCATACTCATAAAAAACCCTTAATATAACAGTTATATATAAACTTAAACCCCTCCCTCCCCTGTATAATTTTTCTCTTTACCTCATTACATTAAAATATTTCCAATACATTATTTTCAAATAAAAGCTATTTGATACTTTCTAGTTTGATATTTGTTCCGAACATATTCTATCCACCTTTTCCATTCCCATTCATAAGTCTCTTGTGAACAATCTTTTAAATATGCTGAAATCTTCGCCATCTCTGCAAAACTGGCCATCTTCAAAGTCCATTCCTCAATAGTGGGTAAAGCTTCATTTTTCCAATATTTACCTATCAACAATCTTGCTGCTGTTATCATATACAATATCAATTTTGTTTCACCCAATGTAAAACCCTTAACTATACCCAATAAAAACAGTTGTGGAGAAAATTGAATTTTTTTCTTCAAAACATTCTGCATGACCCACCAAATTTTTATCCAAAAAGCCTTAACTTTCCTACAGGTCCACCAAACATGATAATACATAGCATCCAAACATTCACATCTCCAACATTTTGGCTGAACATTAGGGTACATACATGACAACTTTTTGGGATCTAAATGCCATCTATAAAACATTTTATAAAAATTTTCCCTCAGGTTCTGCGACTGTGTAAATTTAACATTCTGAACCCAAATTTTTTCCCATGTTTCCAACATCACTGGTTCTTCAAAATTTTGTGCCCACTTAATCATACAGTCTTTAACCAATTCAGTTTCTGAGTCCCTTTCTAGCAAGACATTATAAAGCCTTTTGATATGCATTGGACCTTTCTCTCTTATATGTCTAACCAATTCTTCCTCGTGCAACATAATACCAGTTTTTTGGTCCTCTTTCCATCTCAATTGTAATTGATTATATTGTAACCAAGTTAAATTAATCCCTTCGTCCAACAGTGTCTGCAATGTCTTCAGCTGACATCTGCCCGCATCTGTAAAAAGAACCTCTTTGTATAAAACCCCCCCGAGTGACATTATATTTGTATTCCACAAAGTATGACCAAGATCCAGCCATAGTGGTATTTTATAATCCCATTTGAGTTGATGCTTCTTCCAAACTCTCATCAAAGAGTCTCTAAGTATATGACTTTTAAATACTTTATCAACTTTGTCATCATAAAATAAGTAAGCATGCCATCCAAATTCAAGATCAAAACTTTCTGCATTCAATATTCCAGCCTTTTTACTTCCAAACCAATCACTTGTTAAAGTTAAAGCTGCGGCATCATAATATAGCTGTAGGTTTGGAAGTTTAAGACCTCCTCTTTCTGGAACATCTTGCATAATTTTCAATTTCACTCTCGGCTTCTTCTCGTTCCAGATGAACTTATTCACTCCAGATTGCCAAACTTTCAATTGTTTATCACTTTTAAGCACCGGAATCATTTGAAACAAAAAAAGAAATCTTGGCAAAATATTCATCTTAACTGCTGCTATTCTTCCAAGTAGAGACAGCTGCAGTTTTTTCCAAGTCTCCATATCTTTCTGCACCTCTCGCCACAACACCTCATAGTTATTTTGAAACAATTTCATGTTTGATTCTGCAACCTGAACTCCTAGATATTTTACCTTAGGTACAGTCTCAAAACCTGCCCTCCTTTCAAGCTCATGTTTACGATCTTGTGTCATGTTTTTAGCTATCATTTTAGTCTTTTTTAGATTCAATCTAAAACCTGAAACTTTACCATAGTCTTGAATAATGTCCTTCATCAAGATTATTGATTCCATTGGTTGTGATAGGGTAACAACCAGATCATCTGCAAATGCCTTTATTCTGTAATCCTCTTGCCTAATCTTTATACCTTTCAAGATATTAGAGTCCCGTATTGTATTTAGCAAGACTTCTAGTGTTAAAATAAATAAAAGTGGGGACAACGGACATCCCTGTCTTGTTCCTTTTTCAATTTTAAACTCTGTTGTCAGACTTCCATTAATAATGATCTGTGCCTTTTCTCTTGATAAATTGCCGAAATCGCCTGTATAAATTGATCCCCAAAATCCATCTTTTTCAAAGTCTTTAATAGAAAATTCCAATCCACTCTATCAAAGGCCTTCTCCGCATCCAAAAAAACCAGCACTGCAGGGATCTGTTTATTCTTCTCAAGATATTCCAATAAATCTATTACTTGCCTTACATTGTCCTTCATATATCTGCCCTCGATAAATCCCGCTTGATCATCATGAATCACCTTTTGAATTACTGGCATCAACCTGTTGGCTAGTACTTTCGCAAAGATTTTATAATCTGTATTCAAAAGAGATATTGGTCTATAGTTCTCTGGTTTTTTAAGACCGATTTGTTCTTTTGGTATCAAAGATATGTAAGCTGTTGTCCATGATGGGGGTATTTTACCCCCTTGCTGAATATTGCAAAATAAATCTCTAAGTTGTTCCACCATTTCAGCTTGCAAAGTTTTGTAATACACTGCGGTCAAGCCATCCGTGCCAGGAGCTTTGGCTGTTTTTAACTGTTTAATTGCTACTATTATCTCCTCCTCTGTTATAGGATAATTCATTCTTTCCTTTTGTTGATCAGTAATTTTTGTAACTCTTTTATCGTTTAAATATTTTTCTATAAGTCCATTCTGCACCTCCTCTTTAGCATATAATTTAGTATAATAGTCCACAAAAGCTTCTTTAATTAATTTTTGTTGAAAGATTTCTTTCCCTCCAATATCAATACTATCAATAGTCCGTATACTTTGTTTTTTCCTCAATGTGTAAGCCAACCATCTGCCCGGTTTATTAGCGTTACAAAATGTGTTATGCTTCGCATATTGTAAGTTTGTTGCAACTTGTTCCGCCATAAGCATTTGAAATTGGTCTTTCAAGAGTTTTATAGCACCGCATATTCTTTCATCTGTTGGATTTTTAATAAGTAACTGTTCTTTATTCTTTATTTCTATTTCCAGTTCAGATCTTTTCTTTTGTCGGAACAGTCTATGTTTAGAGTTCATGTAAATAAGTACCCCTCTCATATAAGCTTTACTTGCATCCCACACAATTTCAATTGGGGTACCTTTATTCAAATTTATTTCAAAAAATTCTTTCAAATGCTTTTTAAGTTCTGTTGTATTTTTTTCATATCTAAACAAATTCTCATTTAATCTCCAAGAACGTCTCTCAAACTTGTCCATCTCAATTTCTATCCATACTGGGCTATGGTCAGTCAAAGTTCTTGGAAAAATCTTTGTTCTTTTTGTCTTAACAAGTAAATCATCTGTCAACAAAATAAAGTCAATCCTAGAGAAGGATCTGTGTCTGTCAGAAAAAAAAGTATAGTCCAATTCTTTTGGATTATGTATTCTCCAAACATCTTTTAGTTCCATATCTTCTTTCATGTCAAAAAAGGTCTGTGGTAATCTGATTCTAGACTTTGCCAAGCTCTTTTTATCTAATTTAGAGTCGATTACTCCATTCCAGTCTCCCATAATTAAAATAGATCTGTAATCCCATTGCAATATTTTAGTATGTAACATCTTATAGAAATAGTCCTGTTGTTGATTGGGAGCATAAATCCCAATCAGAAGAATTTGGCCATTTGCTGTAGACAATTCAATTGCTACAAACCTACCATCTTCATCTGTTTCTATAACTTTAGCTGTTAACTTTTTATTTACATAAATAACCACACCATTCTTTTTTTGCGAAGTTGAAGATATAAAATGTGTTCCTAGTTTGGAGTTTATCAAATATTTTTGATCTTGAGTTGTGATATGCGTTTCTTGTAAACAAATTATATCATTATTAAATTGTTTCAGATATGTAAATAATTTCTTCCTTTTCTGTGCTGAGTTCAACCCATTAACATTCCAGGATAAACACTTAAACATCATCAGCCTCTTTCTGGAGCAAAGAGCAAAATAATTGAAGGTCATCCGAAAGCTTCGATCTTGCTCCTCCCATAGCTCCAGTCTCTTGTGCAGTACTCTTATCTGCCTCCTTGTCTTGTCTTTCCTGTTGTTGTTGTTGCTTTTGTTTAAGTAACTTAGATTGAGCTCGAGTTATACGTTGATCCTTAACTTCAATCATCCGAACCGGGTCCAAGATTGGAGAAGATTCCAGCAGGGGCTCATCCAGAAAACCTCCTTCTGCACCTTGCACTTCTTCTAATTCCTGCTTAGACTGTTCTTGCAGTTCTCGTTGAGGTTGCTTCTCTTCACTCTCTTTAATCTCCAAAACTGTAGATGTACGTGGAGATGGTGTTCTTTCCTTAAGAATAGTAGTGTAGAAGTGCTGTGCCTTCTCCACGGTATTCAAATGGTATCTTTCTCCCTTGTATCTGAAAATTATGCCAACTGGTGCGTCCCACCGGAAAGGTATCTGTAAATTTTGCAATTCCTTAACAAGAAAGCCAAATTCTTTTCTAGCTTTCAGCATTTTAGGAGGCAATTCTTTATAAATTCCAATTCGTGAGCCCCCCACTTGTACAGAAGTGTAAAAGGATTTTTGCAGGATATCATTTCTTATTTCTCTATCTGTAAAATATATGACCACATCTCTAGGTAATTGTCTTTGTCTGGCCACCCAAGAGTTCACTCTGTAAATTTTGTCTATTTTGTGAAAAACCACATCTGGATTAACTTGTAAAATCTTAGCCAGGGCCTCAGAACAAACTTGTCTCAAATCCTGTCTTTCCTCCTCTCGAATTCCTCAAAGCCGTATAGCAAACTCCATTGCCCTGAATTGTATCATGACAATCTCGTTTTCAACTCTTTGCATTTTATTGTCAAGATCAGCAATTTTATAATCATTGTCTTTCATCTTAACATTAACTTCTGATTTAAGTTCTTCAACTTTAAAATCAACTTTCCCAATAAATTCTGCCAGGCCAGATGCCACTTCTGATATTTTTTTGGTCACCTTGTTTTGATTCTGTTTCACCATATCTTTAACTTCATTAATTTCCTGCATAAACTCCTGATGTGATTTTTGAAGTTTATCATCTATCTCCTGTTGAGATTTTTGAAATTTGTCATCCAAAGTTCTAGAAATAAATTCTTTTAAATCTCCCACATCAAATTCTTTTTTCTGAGTCTGTAGCTGTTGAGCAGGGGGAAGCTGCGTTTCATGTTTGTGTGTGGGGGATCCCCCCCCCGTTGCCTTCCCTTCCTGCTTCTTTGAAGCCATCCTGCCACGTGATCTAGTTTTTCTAAAGAGGGAAGTTCCTTTTCCTTTCCCTCCTGTACAAAGACTTCTAAAAAAGTCCCCCAGATTTGATCAAATAAAGGTTGAAGTAAAGCAAAGTCAAGTATTGAAAAGGGAGAAATTTTCCACTTGTTTCTCTTATTACAAACAAGGCAACTTTGTAGCAACTTGGAAACTTTGTAACAAAACAAGATAACTTCACCAATCCACACTCGCTGGCTTGTTAACTCTAAGGCTGAGCGCCATGTTTTTTCAAAGCACTTTCACTCATTCGCATTTTTCTCAGTTTAAAAAGTCAACAAAGCGCTAATACTTGCATTTCCAAGTTTCAGGATTCAGGTAATTTCGCTGTTTATTAAAGCTGGTTATTTTTGCTTTAAGTTTCCTGCAGCCGGCTTGTTCTGCGAAAGCAGAATCGTCCCACGTCGCCCGGACTTTCAGCAGGTTGGGAGGGAGCCACGCCTGTTCTCTCCCCAGAAACTTCCCTGGGGGTTGCAGGGGCTCGACCTGTGCCCTGCGATCTCTTCTTCCTCAATCCTACGGATTTGGAAGTTTTCGAGCCGCTTCTTCGTCTTGGAGCGGCTCTACGGGCGGCGGGGCTGGCGGAGCTTCAAAAGGCGCCGCCGTCGCCGAAGACAGGGAAACCGGAAGTCCCCGCAAGGCTGCCATTCTTTTTTTTTTTTTTTTTTTTTATTGAAAAGGTTTTCAAATACAAATTTTTCCCCCTTTTTCCCCCCCCTCCCCCCCCTCCCTAACCCCCCCTCCCCACCCTTCCCCCCCTGTGACTTCTTCGTAACAAAAAAAAACCCTAATTCATAACAGATTACTTACTCCCTCCTCAAAATACTGACCTTTACTTACTAAAAGTATTATAAATCCCCCTTTATCCATACATTTCAGAAAAGAAGAAGAGAAAAAAAAACAAAACAAAAAAAAACAAACACATTATACTATAACTATTATAAAATAACTCTAATTTAGCATAATAGTGTTTTATATCTATGCATTATTGCAACAATTCAAAACCACCTTCCACTTTAAAACTATACAATAAGTCCTACTTTAATAACATTTCAAAGCGGGCTCCCCATAAAATCTAATTTAACATTTATTCCACTCTATCCATTTCCTCCACTCCCCTAAATGTATCACTTAAAAATCCCTTTTCTTAAACTAATCAGTCTGTAGCTAGCTTATTCACCCACTGTCTTACAAATTTACCATACACAACAATTCTTGATATCTTTAATTCACTGCCCACACTACTTAAAAATATATATATATATATATTCCATTATATCTAAATAAAAAAAGAAAAGACAATAACTTTAAATTTATAGTCCATATAATATCTTCTTGAAGTCTTTCCACTGGATTGTTAAAACCAACATCCATAATAGGGTGACATAGCTTGCGGATGCAACAGTTTATTCAAGATCTCCAATCATATCTGCCCCCATCAGTAGTAAACATCTTCTTATATATATAAAAGTAAAAACAACCACCCGAGTGACATTATAATTGTATTCCATATAATAATAATTGTGGGTTTCATCAGGATTATTAATTTCCATCATCGTATTGGGTAACAACCCGATCTTCTGCATGTCCCAATGTGATTCTCTTGCCTTATAATTCAAGATAATTATAATATATTTATCAACACAAAAAGAAGTTTCAAAATAGATAATTCAAAACCATCAATTTGAGGCTCTTTCCATGTCCCAAAATTACGGCAATGCAGAGATCTGCCACTATCCTCAGGATGATATTGACCAATATGTCGCCTCCTCTATGTTTTCACATAATCATTCATATTTTAAAATCACTGGCTTCACTGTTGCTTGGGTTAGAAATTTCTATTTTTGTACAACCTATTTCTTTTTTTGTTTTCTTTTTGTGGGTTTGACCTCCATCCTAATTTTTTGTGTCTCGCATTTCTTTTTTATCCCTTGTATATCCTCTAATTGGTTTCCATGCTTGTCCTTGCCTTGATAAGTCATCACATTAAAATCAGATGGCACTTCTCTCAAATTTGTAGATAATCCAGCTGGGGTATCCGATAAATCCAAAGGCAATTTATCTGGTACAGTCTCTGTCTTTAGTTCCAGCTCCTTCTGCTTATCCTGTATTATATCTGAAGACGTTAAATTCATTTTCAACCTATTTTGATAAAATTCTTCCGCCCTTTCAACAGTATTTAACTGGTATCTTTCTCCTTGATATCTCAATATAATACCAACTGGGACGTCCCACCGGAATTGAATATTTCTCCTTTTTAACTCAGACACCAGAAAGCCAAATTTCTTCCTTTCCATTAGTATCTTAGGTGGGAGTTCCTTGTAAATCCAAATCTTTCTTCCATACAATTGCAAATTAGAATTGAAGGAATTTTGCACAATTTTATTCCTAATTTCTTTATCTGAAAAATAGATTACCACATCTCTAGGCAATTGCCTTTGCTTGGCAGTCCAAGAGTTTATTCGATAAGCTCTGTCAATCCTACAAAACACTTCCTCAGGTTGAATCTTTAAAATCCCAGCTAGAAATTCAGAAGATATTTTCCTTAAGTCATCTCTGTTATTTTCCTGCAAACCTCTAAGTCTTATTGCATATTCTGTGAAATTATATTGTATCTTTAGAACCTCTTTTTGAATCCTCTGTTCCAGATATTCTACATTACCAGACTTTTGGTCAGCATCCATTTTAAATTTTTCTTCTGAACTATAATCCTGAATATTTAACAAATCATTTTCAATTTTTTGAATTCTATTGTCCAATTTATCTTGAATTTCATCCATTTTTGACTCTAGTAAATTAGTATTTGTATCCAACCGAATCATGAATTCTGGCAATTTTAAAATTTTTTGCTGCAAAAAGTCAAACTTGGATTTCACCAATTCCTTAATTTCCTGCTTAAATTTTTCAAGTTGCTGATTCACAATCTCATCCCTTCTTTCAATCTCCTCTAAGAGAAATTCTATTATATTAAAATCAGGTTTCTGGGACTGAAGAGTTAAAACATATTGCTTTAAATTCTTAGTGGGGGAATCCCCCCCACCTATTTGTTTGTCTGACTTCACAAGCCTCAGTGCCATGTTTCCGCCTAAGCAGGCTTTGTTAGAAGAAGAAAAAAAAAAAACAAGACAAAAGACTTCCAGCCAGCAACACTCAAGCCTCCAGGGAAAAAAGAGAAAAACAAAAACAGGAGCGGAGTTTTGTCTACAAATGTAGCCAGTGGTATTTATTCCGCTACATTGTAATAATAAAAAACGGAAGAACTTTCCCTCTCAAACTCTTCTCCAGCCGCGGCAGACGCCATTTTAAAAAGAAACTTTTTTCCTCTTTCTCTTCCTCTATTCTCTTAAGTAATTTTTAAAAGATAAGTAAAATACTTGCGCTTCAGTATTACAGGTCCAGCTCACATTTTCTTTGAGTAATCTGTCAAATTCGCAAGCTTGCTTTTGACGCCTGGCTCTGCATTAGCAGAGGTCTCCCAAAGCCCGGAGCAACGGCTGGGGATATGGGGCATCTCATCCGCTCCATCCCAAAAGTAAAAGAAAAACTTTTGGGACTCTGCAGAGAGTTCTACCCACCCCTGCCGGCTCTATCTCCGTTTCCTCATGGGAACGGAGTTTTTTCGAGCCGCCGTTCCGTTGTGAAGGCGGCTCTGACAGGCAGTGGAAGCTGACGATCCCAAAGGAACGTCTGGCGGCGGCCAGCAGCAAACAGGAAGTCCCAAGGCTGCCATTCTTGACTGAAGACTTCTAGTCACAATCGGGGATCTCCTGCCATCCATCTCTTGGGGGTTCTTGCTGGAACCTCCAGGCATCTTGCTTCTGCTGGCTTGGAAGCATTGCCTCAAACCATCCTCTGCTACCACTTTGTGAGGGATCTCATGAAGATCAATGGTTCATTGAGGGCTTTTCCAAGAAAAGGCAGCATGCAAGGATGCAATCAAGTTGAATCTTTATGTAGAAGTAAAGTAGAGTAAAATGAGTTCCCTGGCATGGAGGCATCCATGCCTGGACTGAGTCCTGTAGGAAGTTAGAACAAGAGCCAAAGAGCAGACCCTGTGCAGGGGTTCTTATAGGGGCCCCTCTCCCCTCCCTTACCAAGATGTGTGAGGGGGCCAGGGGGGCATTAATTCTCCCCAATGGGTGCCTCTTTGCTCCCACCTGGTGGCCTTTTAAGAAACCACCATGGCTGGCACAAAACACCTAACACGAGACTTATTTGTCAGAAGTGTTTTGCCACCTCTTGGATCAATCCAGGGGCCCCCAGCCATTCCCCCTCAGGAAATTCATCTGGATGGAGCCAGGGAAGAAAGGAGGTCCCTGAGGGGCTGAGGTCCCCTGTGGAAATGGGGAAGCCCCATGACTGAAACAAAGGGTGGGTTTGAAAATAGGGAGTCGGGACTGAGACGGAAAGATGGAGGGGAAGAAAACCAGGGTAGCACCCCCTCACACACCCAGAGAGAATAGGGAAGGCTCCCTGAGGCCCCAGCATGATCTTTAGCTGTGGAAGCTCCCTCAGCTTCCCTCACAACGGTGTGGTGGGGAAAGGAACAGGGAATACTCCTGAATATTAAACAAAGAAACAAGCAGCAAAAGTGGATTTTATTTGTGATGGGGGGGAGGGCAGATGAGGCAGTTTCTGGGGCAATTGGGATGTGGGAAAGGAAAGAAGGGAGTGGCCACACAGAGTGACATGGACTAGCCCCGTGGCCACCTTTTGAGCCCTCCCCCCAATAGCCAAACTGATAATCATCTTCAGTGAATTGCCCATGGAAGCAAGCACCCTTGTCCCAAAGAACCCTCCTGAAAGCCATCAAAGAAGACCACGGACATCTGAAGCGAAGGAACTGGGGAAGGTTCATCAGTCGCATCCATCAGTTGGGTTTGACATGGAGCTGGGATGTCTTGCAGGTGGTTGTGGTCTCCTCTGGGAGGCTGGCAGGAATCGGACCAGCATCCTCCTTCCTCCAGCTGCTAAGTAGAAAGCAAAGTAGAGGTTGAGCTTTAGTAGACAGGATGGACCAGGAGGTCTAGAAAGCAAAGGGAAGGGAAGGGAAGGGGAGAAGGAAGGGGAGAGAGGGAGGAGGGAAAAGGAAAAGTTGGTTTTCACAGGAGGGCTTCTTTAAAATGGTACCTTTTCTGGATTTCACCACCAGAAGAAGCCCCAAACAGCCAAGAAGGAGAAGATTTCCCACTTTGCTAAGGCACAGCAGGGCCCAGAGATGCAGCCTTGAAGGGTTCTTGGTCTGTCCTGAAAAAGAGTAACAGCCCCTGTTAATCCTTTCAGGAGGCCCCAGAGAATGGAGGTGCTTGTCTGCATTTGCAGCAGAAGAAGCACTAGGCCCAGGCAGATAAGCAGCCCCTGGAATGGGACATATCATTCTGGCTGGCTGGGATGTAGATTTTACTCCCCTTCCACGCCAAACCCTCCTTTCTCAACAGGTCATCTTAATGTCTCTGGAACCATTCATCATAACAAGAGCCTTGGTGGCACAGCAGACTAAAGTGCTGTTAAGTAACACCAGCTGCCTGCAATTACTGCGAGTTCAAATCTCACCAGGCTCAAGGTTGACTCAGCCTTCCATCCTTTCGAGGTAGGTAAAATGAGGACCTGGATTGTGGGGGCAATAAGCTGACTTTGTATTAAAAAGAACACCGCTTTGGGGGGGGGCAAAAGCCCTACTGAGCAGGTCTATACAAAAGTATGAAGGCTATTGCTTAACGCATTGTAAGCCGCCCTGAGTCTCCGGAGAAGGGCGGCATCTAAATCGAACCAATAAATAAATAAATAAATAAATCTGTCCCCAAACTTCCATTTGGCTGCTCGCCCAGCCTTCCACTTGCTCCCCCAGATCACTGTGACTCCAGGGGGGACAGGTTGATCCTCTGCTTCTGCTGGGGCTCGCTGATTCTTCCGTCACTCTCTCCCTCTGGAGCACGGGCTCTTGCTCCAGCTTCTCAGCCCTCTCTTTGGGCCTTCGGCTTGGCTGCCGCTGGGGTCTCTTGAGAGGAGTCTTCCCTTGGCTTCTCCCACCCTTCCATTTCTTTGTTGGTGCCAAAATCTTGAAACTGCCAACCTCCTGGTGGGGTCCAAGTGGGCTGCTATTTGGAGAGCTGGTTTGATGTCAACTGTCCAGTGGCAGCGTGGAAGCTTTCTGGAACACTGACATCCACTTGGCAAAGCCAAAAAAAGACATTCCCGCAACATTATTTTACCAAGAATATAAAACTTTACGGAATAAACCACATTGGCACGGAAGAAGTGAAATCAGCTCTGGGCTTCCCATGCAAAAGCGAGCATAGGTCATCCCCCACTTTTCCCACCGGCCACCCACGGTCCATTACATCCACCAATAACTCCTGTGCATTTTGTTATGGGAACCAGGCAACCGCACTGGGACATCTGCTTGGGGTGGGAGCAGCGTCTCATGGGATGCCATTCCCCCTACCTTTGCATTCCATTCCACCCCCTCCCTTTTCTTTGTCAAGCTGCAAGCAAAGCAGAATATAGGTGGAAGTATAAGTCAGTCTTGACACGCACCCAGACTCCGTCAAGCAACCAGAGCAGGTGTTACCAGGGTGCACCAATCTGTACCCACAGTTACTTGTGCTGACCCCCAGTGGATCAGCTGAAGCTCTTGCACGGTCTTCAAAGGCTTGTCCCAACACAAGTTGGATCAGCATGTGTGACAGTGGCAGGAATTAGTGTGATTGTCACATGAGATGGATGCTTGCTAAGCCCTCCTGGGCACAGCTGAACACAAGCCAAGAGTCCATAAGGACCCCTGAATGACACAGAGGTTAGGGAAGTGTGACCCCATAGAAACAAGATCCCTGAATCTACTGTCACTCAGACTTGCTAGGACTGAGCCTGAGCCTGATCCTTCCCATCCAGACCTTGATAATCCTCTCCAGTTACATGTCACACAATGAGAGTTTGGAGTACTGCCTCAACCCCTTTGAGTCTCACATACATCCCTGCGATTTGGCACCCAGGGGTGTGTGTGTGTGTGTGTGTGTGTGTGTGTGTGTGTGTGTGTGTAAAAGAGTCCTCTCTATTCTTTACTACAATACATTTGTTCATATACTGGAGGGACACTGCCATTCTGGAGGGAAGGGTGGGGCGCTTGGAGGGAAGTTCTGTGATGTGTCTTTTACCTTGCTCCTGGGAATGGGTGGGGGGAGGGATGAGCCTGGGACCATCTGTTTCATCTCAATTCCAGAGGAGCCAGACTGCTGTGCCTGAAACAACTTCTTACCACCTTCTCAGCTCGGAGTTCCCACAACATCTTCACATCTTGGGATTGGCTCCCACTGCACCGGACAATTGGGAGGGTTTTTGAAAAGTGACTTTTAACCTAATGTTTCTGCGTGGGGAGTTCAGATCCTGCAATTCTCCATGTTATCCCTCTCTACCTATATATATAAGGATGTATGTATGTATGTATGTATGTATGTATGTATGTATGTATGTATGTTCAAGCATAACTCTGGAATGCCTTGAGCAATTCCAACCAAACTTAGTACATAGATGACTTGCCCTCTGGAGACAAACACTGTGGGGGTAAGACAGCCCTAAAGCCCCTCGGGGTGTGTGTGTGTGTGTGTGTGTGTGTGTGTGTGTGTTATAGCATAACTCTCTGGAGACAAACACTGTTTGTTGAATGTGTGTGGCCCCTTTTCATCCCAATTCTCAGCTGCCTCTGTCCTGCTGCCAGCTCAACTGGAGGTGTCCAGAAATCAAGGGGGGAATTTGGCTTTGGAGGCAAGGGTGACCTTCCTGTGTCAGGCAGAGACTGACCCAGAGGCTCTGTTCAAACCCCTTTTTCCCATTGCCTCATTGAGTGCAGTTTGCAAAGCTGATACTAGCCAGGGGAAACATGTAGAATGGAGATCAGGGCAGACTCTGAATGGGGAATGGCCCCCTTTGAGAGGGGGGAGTGTGTGAACATGAAAGAGATCATATAAAAGGCTGTTCCTTCCCAGTCAGAAGACCCATGTGTGAATCTAAGATAATCACAACAATCAACACAGGAAAGGAGAAGAGGGGAAGCTTGGCCAGGAGACCCTCCAATCCCAGACATGAACAGAGATCAATCAGGAATCTGAAGGGGAAATTTAAGAATTGCTGGAAGGAAGGGCAAAGGGGTAATTTGCAACCCCAGAGGGGACTTCTGCTGTGGTCAGGAAACACAAATTTCGATCATGAGTGGTTAAATATATAAAGCAATGGAAACAGTCCCACTCAGTGGTCAACCTGTGCCTAAGGAAGTGGACCAATCCACTAGGCTCCGGTCATAGGAGGAGAAGTGGTCGCAATGAGGCTCCTTTTGATTCAAAAGTCTCTTTCATGGAGAGAAAAACTTACCAGCACAAACTTCCTTTAAGGTGACTGTCCTGGATGCTATGCTATCCTTGCTTTCTCCCTCGCAGGTGACTATTAGTTCAAGGTCTTGGGAGGTGAGCTCCATCACAGAACTCCCTAAGGTTTCATCCGTGGCATAGAAATCTGAGATCCATCTGAAGTTCACCTCACCTTTCCAGGTCTCTTGAGAGCAAATCAGCTGCCAGGTTCCATTTCCAGCCCCCTTGGAAATGCAGGTCAGTCGTAACTCAGAGTCTGGCAACTTTCCTGAGCAGGAGATGGAGAGACACATCACATTGTGAGAGACCACAAAATCACAGTGAGGCCAGAGAGGAAGGAGAAGCAGCAACGGCATGAGTCAATCCATAGATTTGCTTAGATTAGAGCAAGGAAAATACGTCTCATCCATTTCTGTCACAAGTAACAACACCACAACAATCCCCCCTCTCACATCATAATGACACATTATGGCCACCATGATACAGGAGGGCAGGCACCCCACACCCCACCCTCTGCCTTCCAGCAAGCCCTCCTTACACCAAACCAGGGATTGAGGGCACGAGGATAACCTTCCAGGCTCAGGGACCCTCAGGGACCCCCTGACTCTTCCCCCAAAGTCTTTGAGGTTCCAACCAGTCCCACCAGATCCACAGATAGACTCCTAAACTGCCTCTCTGGAGATCCCAGTTTCAAAGCACACCAGCCACTCCCTGCTACCCCGTCTGGGAACCCACATGGTCTGGCCAATGCAGCCTATGCCCCTGTGGGAGGGAAGCCTGGAGGGAGCTGTGACGGATCCCCATGGTCCCACTTCCAGAGGGAAGAGCATGCAGGACACGGCTTGAACTCCATTTCTGACCCATCGTAGAAGTGCAAGTCCTCAGCCGAACCAAATCTCCTGGTGTGGAAGATGGGGGGCAGGGTGGGACAGGGAGCAAAATGGTAGATTTGTGGAGGGGCGGGGGAACATAAGCAAGGCTCGGCCTGATCAAAACATCTTGAACTAATTTGCATTGCAAAAACTGGACAAAGAGCTATCCAACATTCAGCTCTGGGCTCCCTCCAAAAAGTTCATCTCTGCAGAAACTGGATACCTAAAGATCACCCCTCAAAAGAAAAGCCCCCCACCCTTCCACATCAGCCTGGGCAAAGGAGGGAGGCCAAGAATTTGCTGCCATGGCTGGGATACTTACTACGCACCTGCAGGTCAAAGGACTCCTTTGCAGTTGTGTTTTGTAAAACAATGTCTGCCGTGTATGTGCCAGCATCCTCTTTCTTTAGATTCATGAGAACTAGTTTTTGGCAGTCCTTAGAGACCCACAATCGGTTTTTATAGGCTGCGTGGGAGCGCTGGAGACGACATGGTTCCCGAAAGTTCACCACAGCAATATTTATGGAGTTTTTGCCGATACCTTTACTCCAGTAAATATTTTGATAGGGTGGAGGTTTCATCAATCGGAAAGTGACAGAGTACCCCAGATCACTATACAGTTCTTCTCTTCCACAAACTCCTGCAGGGCCACAGAAAACGTTCAAAGTTGGACCACATGACTTTCCAAGAATCTCATTTCTGACCCTCAGACTCCCAGGAAACCTTTGTGAAGAAAGACTAAATGGCTCCAGGATAGAGGACTGTTGATGCATTGCCCCCCATCTTCACTCATATCTTTAATAAATCACTAGAGATGTGTTGTGCTCTTTCTTGCTTCAAATGCTCTACTATCATCCCAGTACCGAAGAAACCCTCCATCAAGGAACTGAATGACTTCAGACCAGTTGCTCTGACATCCATAATTATGAAAACGTTTGAAAGGCTCGTGCTGGCCCACTTGAAGACCATCACAGATCTTCTGTTAGACCCCTTGCAATTTGCCTATCGAGCAAATCCTACAACATCTTGAATCTCCAAAGACCTATGCAAGGGTCCTCTTTGTAGACTTCAGCTCAGCATTGAGCACCACCATTCCAGATATTCTTCTAATTAAACTGATTCAGCTAGGTGTGTCTGACCTTGTAAGTGGATCACAAGCTTTCTATCGGACAGGAAGCAGCAGGTGAAGCTAAATCACATCAACAATCACCTGTACAATTAGCACAGGAATTGAACTCCTGACAGTGTTAACAGAGTTAGCCTGCAATACTGGTTTGAAAGCAGTATTGCAGGCTAACTCTGTTAACCACCACCATGGCTCAACCAAGCTCAGAGAGCACCAAGGATCCCACACTTCAGTCCTAATTTATGAATATTCTCTATATCTCTGTACAATTATTGAAATACTCATTGCCTGTCTTTATAAATCAGCAGGATTTTGCTTTGAAAAACAGTGATAGAAGTATTGTTTCATTCACTGCAACAAAAAATTACATCAACAGAAAATTATAGCAGAGATTGATATTTTTATTTACATGCTCTGGATTTGCATTATTATTACAGCTTGGTCTGACATTGGGTTTTTAGTCCTATTAATTGAGGCTGTACTGTATCCCCACCCCCACCTCCAAATAAGAGACATTGTTTATAAAATGACAAAAAATGAACCCATGTTTTATAAAGGCAAAGAAATAATTACGCTAAAGCAAGTACCTAAGAGAATAAGAGAACTAAGAAAAGAATATTGGTTCCTAGCCACATTATTAAATAAACGGCATATACCATTTAGATGCATAATACCGGAAGGAATGGTGGTGTCGTGGCAAGAGAAAAAAATAAAAGTGGATTCACAGCACAGAGCACAGAACCTGCATGACCAAATGATGGGCATAGAAGGAGCAAATAGTAACAGGGAGGAACCGGAACGGAGGACTAAAAGGACACAAAAACAGGAAGAGCGAGAAAAACTACTAGAGGAAGGAGATAAAGAGGAAGAAGGGGAACCTCAAGAGGAAGAAGGAGTGAAAACAAGAGCTAAGAGAAAGGACAGGAAGTAATAGGAAATATCGCATAGTAGAATCACAAAGGAATGGAACAAAATTTAAAAATCTTATCATTAAATGTAAATGCTCTCAATTCTCTGGCTAAACGACATCAAATTTTTAGAAAAGTGATAAAACAAAAAATGGATATTGTGTGCCTTCAAGAGGTACACATAAGAAAACAAGATGAAAAATACTTATTATGTAAAAAATTAGGGGAATCATTTGTAGCACTAGTAGAAGAAAAGAAAAGAGGAATAGTGGTGTACATTAGAGAAGGAATAGAGTGTAAATTGAGATATGCAGATTCAGTAGGAAGAATATTGATGATAGAAGTAAAATTTAAATATAAAAGTATGTTATTGGTGGTTATCTATGCGCCGAACAGTGGACAATTAGAATTTTACAAAAAAAAGTACATCAAAAGATAATAGAAGAAAAAATAGGGAATATATGTTTGATCGGCGATTTCAACGCAATTGTAGATGTAAAAAGGATTATAGCAGTGATCAGAGTAATAAAAAAAAGAAAAATGTACTGCCTAGAACTTTTATGGATTTAGTACAAGAAGTGAATTTAATAGATGGTTGCAGATTTTATAATTCCGAGGTAAAGAAATTCACATATTATTCTAACCCCCATAAGTCCTGGTCCAGAATAGACATGGTTTGGGTAACCAAGATACTTATGCAAGAAATAGAAACAGTAGAAATAATGGCAAATAACTGGGCAGATCATAACCCTGTAATGTTGATATGGAAAGGACAACCAAGGAAAAAGAGTAGATGGACGTTGAGCCCACAGATACTGAAGGAAAAGGGATATATAGAGCAAATGAAAAAGGAATTAGAATGATTTTTTAGAGATAATACAAAAGATCACACCTCTCTTCAGAACCTGTGGGACACAATGAAAGCATATGCAAGAGGATTAACTATAGCTTACAATGCAAAAGGGAAAAAGAATATAGGAAAAAGGAAGAGATCAAAAATTGGGAAGAAAAATTACAAGACAAACGGGGAGATGAGCAAATTAAAGGTAAATGGATAGCAGCTAAACATAAATTGAATATATTGGAACAGGAAAATTATGCAAAGACATTGAAATTTATGAAACAGAATCATTTTGAACAGTCTGAAAGGCTTTTGTTTACGGGACTGGGAGGTTTTCCAAAATTGTTCCAAAGACATGACAAGAAGCAAGGAAGAAATTGACATCAGGAAATATATTTGAATTGAATGAGCCACTGGAGTCTCCTTTGTTGGTGTTTAATTGAAGAGAATCAATTTTGTTAATCTGAGAAGTGTCATTACTCATTCAAGTAACTTCATCAGTCAAAATAAAAAAAAATAGTTAGGCAGAGAGAGAATCGTTGGAATGTACCAACATTTTATATCTCCACAGACCTCACTATAAAGCCAAATTCATTTGTCCCAGTTCTCATGTCAGTCAATCATCCCAAAAGAGGAGAAGCCCACCAACACTGACGTAACTACTCTTCTCTGTATCCTCCCTCCCTCCCTTGCCTATTTTCTTGCTCTGCTCTGCTTGATATTCCCTAGTTTGGTCATAAAATGTCTGCAAAAAACCCCACCAAACTCAGAGCACCAAGAATCCCACAGCTGCCCTTCCTCTTACTCCTCCTTTTCCTCCGTTCCACAAACCCCACTTCCTTCCAGCACTGATGATGTTACTTAGTTGGGTCATAAAATATCTGCAAGAAAATTACCAAACTCAGAGAGCACCAGGTTCAGCTCTCACTTATGAATATTCTCTATATCCCCTTTGTGTAATTATTAATAAATTTATCACCTGTCCTTATAAATCAGCAGATTTATAAATCAGTTTGAAAAACAGTGAAAGAAATATCATTTCATCACAAGAAATTGAATCAACAGAAAATTATACTGGAGTTTGACATTTTTATTTACATGCTATGGAGTTGCATTATTATTAGAAATTGGGTCTTTAGCACTGTTGATTTTTAGGCTGTGCTATTGAGTAACATATGAAATCCACCTGTAACATATAATTGTCTTTATATGACTCAGGTTTTGTAAAGAAAAACAGGAAATTACAGAGTTTGTAGGTAATTTTCAATCTTAGCTGCTTTTTTTTTTTTTTTTTTTTGAAGTTCTTCTCCAATTCAGCTCTTTTGGGTGGAAAGCAAAATTCCTCCAGAGTTTTATATCTATTCCAGTAAAAATCCTGATTGGACTCAAGGAAGCAAACCATATTTTGAGCCCCAATTTCAGTCCTGGTTTGAAATTCCTTCTAAAATTTCTTCTGAAATTCTTCTAAAGCTAGAAATACAATTCAGTATTCTATAAATTCTATAAAGCTAGAGAAACACAACTTACCAGATCTTAAGATAATGACTGATAACCACAAGCTGATAATGCTTTTGGATGACATGTCAGCGACTTGCATTTCAAGAAGAAGTATAGTGAGGCAAAGTCTAATTTCTGCAAAATATAAATAGTCTGGTTAATTTGCATAATATTCTAATGAAGGTCTTTACTATATTCAAAGCGCTACAGCCTCTCTTTGACACTTTCATGGTGGTAGTATCGAGGACTGCCTCTTCGGTGGAAGAGAAATTGCAACTGCAAAATTGTGTGAAAGAACTCTTGCAACAGTTTATTGATTGAGTGATTTTAACAACTGATAAACGGTTGGAAGGGACCTTGGAGGTCATCTAGTCCAATCCCACACCCAAGCAGGAGCCCCTATACCATTTCTGACAAATGGCAGTCCAGTCTCTTCTTGAAAGCCTCCAGTGATGAAGCTCCCACAACTTCTGTTCCATTGGTTGAATGTTCTCACGGTCAGAAAATTTCTCCTTATTTCTATGTTGAATCTCTCCTTGTTCAGTTTCCATCCATTATTCCTTGTCTGGCCTTCGGGTCCTTTGAAAAATAGCTTGACACCCTCCTCTCTGGGGCAGCCCCTCAAATACTGGAAGATGCTCTCCTGTCTCCCCTGGTCCTTCTCTTCACTAGACCAGCCAGGCCCAGTTCCTGCAACCGTTCATCATATATTTTAGCCTCCAGTCCCCAAGTCATCCTGGTTGCTCTTCTCTGCACTTTTTTAAGAATCTCAATATCCTTTACAGATTAACAGAGTTAGAAGGAACCTTGTAGGTCATCTAGTCCAACCCCCACCCAAGCAGGAGACTTTACACAGTTTCTGACAGGTGGCAGTCCAGTCTCTTCTTAAAAGCTTCCAGTGATGAAGCTCGCACAACTTCCAAAGGCAACTTCTGTTCCATGGGTTGATTGTTCATCTCAGCAACTCAGCAATGGTGGCAAGAAAAGTGGTAAAATGAAGCAAAATTCACTTAACAACTCTCGCTTAGCAACAAAAATTTGGGGCATAATTATGGTTGTAAGTTGAGGACTACCTGTATATATTTCGAATAGTACAGCAGGTAGCATGAATGGGGAACACAGCCTCCTTCTCCCTACAAGATTGCAATTCATGAAGGGTCTTGCTTATTAAATAGATTAATGTTTCACATCTATCAATAAACATGTTATTGATGTTATTGTATTAGACTACTAAACATTAATGTTATATGTTCCCATCAAAGATTTCTCCCAGGTTTGTCATATCAATATGCAATTATCTCATAGTATCTTGAATTCTGTCTGGATTGGAATATCAGTAACTTTGGAGAAAAATATAATTTTTATTTCTCTAATTATGCTGAATTAATGAAAACTTCAAAGTGGCTGGTAGTAAATCAATAACAGTGACTGCATCATTTCAGCCATTAAATGCCTCCGAAGGACAGAAACCTAGATTTTCCATCATTGTCCCTTTAACAACCAAATCAAAATTGCCTTATTCCCCAGTAACTACAGACATTGATTGATTTTATAGTTTATGAGCTATATTTATTATAGCTGTTTTAGTACAGTGTTCATTTTATAATCATTACGTGAATATATATTTATAATTTTACTTTAAGCTACATTGTGAACATCCAAAACTTCTCAAATGATACAAAAAGTACCATTGCAAAACTAATTGCATTAAGTTATTCTGTAAAAAGTAAGATGTACTTTGTATTATTGCAATAATATTTTAATAGCATGTGTGATTGCTAACTTGGAATAATTCACACCAACTTTTTATATCAACAGGAAATATTAAACATTTGTATTGTACAGGTAGTCCTTGTTTAGAGATCACAATTGGGACTGCAACTCACTAAGTGATGTAGGCACTAACTGGAAATTCAATGATTGTGACAATAGTTTGATTCAGCTTTCTCTCTGTCCTCCTCCCGCAATAAACTGCATGTGTGTACACAACCTATACCCCCACCCTCTCGTGAAGGACATGCTAGCTCACCTAGCCAAAGGAAAAGTCTTTACCAAATTAGACCTCAGGGAAGCATATTACCGAGTACGCATCAGGGAGGGAGATGAATGGAAAAAAGCATTCAACTGCCCCCTCGGGAGCTTCCAATTCAAAGTGATGCCTTATGGACTGCAGGGGGGCCCAGCGGTGTTCATGCAGTTAATAAACGAGGTGCTACACGAGCACCTCTATACAGGGGTCCTATACAAATGATAGCCTCATCTACACCGAGACCATGAATAGTCTCGGTGTAGACTATTACCCCTAGACCCGTGATGGTGAACCTATGGCACGCGTGCCACAGGTGGCACGCAGAGCCATATTAGTGGGCACGCCAACTCAGCTCTGGGGCACATGCGCGCACCGGCCAGCTGATTTTCGAGCCTTCTGGGCCCACCAGAAGTAGGGAAACAGGCTGTTTCCTGCCTCTGGAGGGCCTGGGGGGGTGGGGAAGGCCCGTTTTTCTTTCTTACCTGGTTCCAGATCCTCTCTGTGTATCTGGGAAGGGCAAAAACAGCCTTTCCCACCCCCTTGGAGGCCCTACAGAGGCTGAAAGGGCCCATTTCCCAACTCCCGGTGGGACAGGAAATGACGTTTTTTCCTGTCCCCAGCCTCCAGAGACTCCTAGAGAGGCTCCTACAGACTCCTAGAGAGGCTCCTACAGACTCCTAGAAAGGTTCTGGAGGCTGGGGACAGCAAAAAATGTCACTTCCTGTCCTACCGGGAGTTGGGAAATGGGCCCTTTCAGCCTCCGTAGGGCCTCCAAGGGGGTGGGAAAGGCTGTTTTCGCCGTTCCCAGATACACAGAGAGGATCTGGAACCAGGTAAGAAAGAAAAACTGGCCTACCAGGCCATCATGTGCCAGGAGCAGGGGGAGGGGGTTGCGCACGCATGCGTGTGGGCACGTGCGTGCACGACCCTCCCCCGCCCCCCCCTCTCCTGGCACGCGATGGCAAAAAGGTTAGCCATCACTGCCCTAGACACATACCTCTAGTCCGTCAGGTACTGGAAAAACTTCTGGCAGCCAACTAGTATGTCAAGCTGTCAAAATGCAAATTTCACCATGCATGGCTAGACTACCTGGGCAACCGAGTGTCAAATGAGGGCATAGAGATGGACCCAGCCAAAGTACAAGCCGTCCTAAACTGGCAATCCCCTCGCACCCACAGACAGCTACAAAGCTTCCTAGGGTTTGCAAATTTCTACAGACAATTCATCCCCTCCTCCGCGAAGATTGACAAACCCATGATGGGCCTCCTTAAGACAGGGGGCCAAGCAGGAGTGAAATGCTCCCGGTTCGGACCGGCTTGGGCGAGTAGGTAGCGATGGCGGTGAGCAGTTCGGAGAACCGATAGCAAAAATCCCTGCCCCCGCCCCCCATGCCCAGCTGAGCCACGCGATCACCAAAGGCTTTTTTTCTTTTAAATGCCTCTGACGATCCAAGCTCTGACGATTCCAGCTGAGTTGCCTGATCGGCAACTCAGCTGGGATCATCAGAGCCTTTTGAAAGCATTTTTTTTACATAGTTTTACATATAAAAAATTGTTTTAAAAGTAAAAAAAATTGGCCACGCCCACCCAGTCACATTAACCCCCCCCACCAAGCCATGCCCACAGAACCGGTAGTAACAAATTTTAGATTTCACCACTGGGGCCAAGGGATGAAACCCCTATAGTAGGACCTTACCTGCCAAAATTGGGGGTGTTTTAATTGTCTTGAACCAATACTATTTAATTCGTTTGAAACTATTTTTAAATTTTGTATTCTATGTATTTTTATCTTCAGTTGTTCACTGCCCTGAGTCCTTCGGGAGAAGGGCGGTATATAAATTTGAACAATAAATAAATTAAATAAATAAATAAAAGGCATTTGAAACACTGAAAGAAAACTGTTTGTAAAGGAACCGGTCAGAATCCTGACCCCGACCAACCCTTCGTTATCCAAGCAGACGCCAGCAACGGGGTGCTTCTCCAAAGAAATAGCCAAGGAAACCTACAGTCCTGTGCCTACACCTCCTGCAAGCTCATGGACACAGAGAGGTGATGGGCCACACAGGAAAAAGTGAGATGGGCACTGCCAACCTGGCGTCACCTGCTGGAAGGCAAGCAGAAACACACTATTTTTTAAAAGCATTAAAAAAAGGCCACTTACATACCCAATTGAAGACACAAGGCAGGCAGGCAGATTCAGTTGCTCACTGATGAGATGGATGCAGATGCAGCCGTGGGATTGCAGGTGAAGCAAGGCAGGCGGGCCTGTGACCAGCTGCTCGGGATTTGGTTCGAGAGTGAACTGGGTAAGCAAGCTGAAGGCTGGCGGGAAAGTTAGTTAGCTAGGCCCTCCTGGAATGGAGCTGGGGCGGCTTAGCCAGCCAGGCAAGCCCAGGGATGGGGATGGGCAGCACGCTAGGCTGCAGTAATGCTGAAGTGAACTTTACAGAGCCATGTCACCTCCAAATTCCTCGCTGTGACTTTGCGAATAGTCTGAATGTCTCCAAGGACTGCAGGGAATTACATTTCAGCCGTGTAGAGAAAGAGGATGCTGGCAGATATACTGCACATATTGTTTATTTATTTGTTCAACTTGTATGCTGCCTTTCTCCGAAGACTCAAGGCGGCTTACAATGCATTTAAAAACCATATATAAAACATTAAAAGTTAAACCATTAAAACAATTAAAACCCGGAACTTCCGGTGGCACCACAGGCGCTGACAGACACTCCTTTCAGACCGTCAGCCCCGCGATTTCATTAAAACCGCCAATACAGCACAAATCAGCTGTCTGGCGGCTTGGAAACCTTCCCCTCGGGAGAAGAGAGGAAGGCGAGCAGCCGGACAAAGGTAGAGCTCCCCAAAAGCCCTAGGAGTAATTCTGGGGCTTGGAGAGTGAGAGCTCCCTGGTAGTTCGACTGAGGTCCGAATCTGAGGCTTTTCTGCTTTAAGCAGAACAAGACGCCGCAACCACCCCTGCAATCAACATTGATTCAAAATAAGCTTAAAGCAGGCAGAACAAAAACAGGAGTCCTAGCAACTGCAAGTACTGAACTTTAACTCTGTGTCTATACTTCTTCCTTCTAAGACTTTTAAAACGAAAGCAAAAATGGCGCCTGAACTGTAACTGGGCATGAAAGTGAAAGTGATAGTGAAAATGATAGTTAACATCATTAGCGCTTCTGAGGCTGTTTAAGATTACTGGGTTCTACAACAAAGAAAGAAAGATTTAAAGTGGAAAGACTACAGTTTGGACTTTAAATAAACTATAATACTTAAAAAAGATTTTAAAATATTTGGACTTATTGATTTGGTTGCTGTAGGAAGTATAAATTGAAAGCTAAAAATGGCTTCTAAGCAAATAAAATCTGGCTTTAAAAGTGCTGGAGGATCGCCAGCACAACCATCAAAACTACAATCTTTGTCTACTTTAAACCCACAAATATTGACTTTAGAAGTTCTACAGGAATCTCTGCAGGACGCTTTGAAGCAACAAACTTCTTTTTTAGAGGGGAAAATTAAGGGAGTGTCTGAAGAAATGGTTGAAATTAAAGAAGTTATACAAATTCAGAATAAAGAAATAAGAGAAGACGTAGTAATGGCATTTCAGGGTCTGACAAAACACATTGAATTGTTGGATGAAAGAGTAGAAGAAATTCAATCAGTTGAATTTGGAAAATAAAATGGATGAAGTTCAGACCAAGGTGGATAGGACAGACGATGAAGTGGTGATGTTACAGTATAGAGCGATGGAATTTGCCCTGAGAGTAAGAGGTTTGAGAGAACACAATCGAGAGAATTTGAGAGAGATCTTTGCAGAGGCTTTTGCAAAGATAACTGGGGAGCAACAAGCAGATCTCTCATTGCAAATTGATAAAATATATCGTGTTAATTCCTGGTTTGCCAGACAGAATCAATTGCCAAGAGACATTGTGATTTACTTTACAACGAGGAGGACCCGAAATGAAATTTTACAAGTTTTCTATAAAAATAAACTTCAAATTGCAGGACAAGAGGTTTTAGTGCTGAAAGAAATTCCCCCCAAAATGTTGAGAAGCAGAAAGGAGTTTGCTTTCTTGGTGGATGAACTTAGAAATCAACAGATTCAGTTTAGATGGGATGTTCCAGCTGGACTGGTGGTGAATTATATGGGAGAAAGGTATCGCCTTAACACAATTTGGAAGTCAAGAGATTTTTATACTAATGTATTAAAGGCTGGATGCCAACCATCTCAGGAAATGAGGAGAAGAAAAGAAGAGCTGGCGATATAGGGACAGAAGGAAAGTAAACAGCCACAAGCTGCAGGAGAGACCTCGCTTATTGAAGAAGATTTATTGCAACTGTTCAACCTTTGGAAGTAGCAGAAAAAAGAGAAGAACCACAAGAACAAAGGCAAACCTGTGCAGCAGCAAAGCGAAAAGAACAAGATTTAAAGATACAGCAAACTCAAATGAAAGCTCAAGAAGCTACAAAAACAGAAGCAGTGGGGGGGGGGCAAGGCCGAAGAGAAAGGTGCAGGGGGATCTTCATCTGGCCCTTTTAAAGCTTCAAGGTGCCAAGAATGGCAACTAAATTTTTGACTTGGAATGTCAATGGTTTAAATTCACCACAAAAGAGAAAGAAAATATTTCATTATCTGAAACAGTTTAAAAATGATGTAATTTGTCTGCAAGAAACACATATTAGAGTGACAGATCAAAAATACTTGATAAATTCAAGATTGCCCCAGAGAAGAAAAATGGTATAGTTATATACCTAAGGACAGATTTAACAGCCAAATTAATTGAGGCAGATACTCAAGGAAGATATATTGCAATTGAACTTTTAATAGAGGGGAAGAAAACACTTTTAATTGGAGTACATGCTCCCAATCAACAGCAAGAAAAATTCTACAAGTTTTTGCATACCAAAATAATACAATGGGATTATAAATCGTGTATATTAATGGGTGATTGGAATGGAGTACTGGACACTTAAAAGGACAAAAAAGGATTACTTCAAAATATCCAAAAACATGTAAGACTGCCCAAATCTTTTTTTTTTTTTTTTTTTTTTTTTTTGATATGATGGATGATATGGAGTTGAGAGATATTTGGCGAGAACGAAATCCGGAAGAAAAGGATTTTACTTTTTTTTCTGACAGACATCAATCCCTTTCCAGGATTGATTTCATATTGATTACTAACGATTTCTTTTCTAGGGTAAAGAAGACGAAGATATGTTCAAGAATTTTATCTGATCATAGTCCGGTGTGGATGGAATTAGAGCAGGAAAAGGGACCTAGAAGGTCTTGGAGGTTAAATGAAAATTTGTTTAGATATGAGGAAAATGTGAAAGAATGTAAAAAACAAATGAAAGAACTTTTTGTTATGAATATGAACAAAGGTACACCTATGGAAATGGTCTGGGATGCAAGTAAAGCATATATAAGAGGAACCTTAATACATATTAGGGCAATACATCAGAGACAAACAGCACAAATAATAATTAATGGTGGTTTAACAGAAACTTTTAAAATTGAAAAAAGAACAAGACAGGGATGCCCTTTATCACCATTATTGATTATTTTAACTTTGGAACTCTTATTGAATAAAATACGAGGGTCAAATAAAATAAAGGGAATTAAAATTAGACATCATGATTATAGATTAAGAGTATTTGTGGATGACTTGGTTGTTACTTTAACCCAACCAGTAGAATCACTTACAGGCTTACTGGATATAATTACCCAATACGGTCAAATGTCTGGATTTAAAATAAACAAACAAAAAACAAAGATAATAGCTAAAAATATGACGGTAAAGCAAAAAGAAGAACTAGAAAGACTAACAGGATTTGAAATAGTAAAAAAGGTTAAATATTTAGGGGTATATATTACAGCCTCAAGTGTAAAATTATATAAAAATAATTATGAATTGCTATGGCAAAAAAAAAAGAAAGAAAGAGATGGAGAATTGGGGGAAATTACAATTATCTCTGTTGGGGAGAATAGCAGCAATAAAAATGAATGTTTTACCTAGGTTTTTATTTTTGTTTCAAATGATACCAATACTCAAGAAAGATGAAAATTTGAGGGAATGGCAGAAGGGTATTAATAATTTTGTTTGGGCAGGAAAAACATGAGAATAAAGTTAAAAATAATGCAAGATATACGTGAAAGAGGAGGTCTTAAAATGCCTAATCTAAGATTATACTACGAAGCAGCTGTCCTAACAATAATTAGTGACTGGATTAATTCAACAGAAGAAAGAATATTGAATATTGAAGGATATGATTTGTTATATGGCTGGCATGCTTACTTATTATATGACAAAAAGGTGGGTAAGACCTTTAAAAGCCATATACTAAGGAATGCCTTGTTACGAGTTTGGAAGGTATCAATATAAGTTAAATTATAAGATACGTATATGGGCAATACCCAGACATGCAATAGAGAATATAAGTGTAGAACAAAAGCAAGAGGTGATTACCTATAAAGAGCTTCTTAAAATGGAAGGGGGTATATTGCAGTTAAAGTCCTTAAAGGCATTAAAAGAAGAAAAAATAATTCAAACTTGGTTTCAGTATGGACAGTTGCAAGCTAGATGGAAAGAAGACCAGAGAATTGGTATCGTGCAGAAGGAGGAAAATTTGGTAAAACAAATTAGAGATCAAGGTCAAATGCATATAAAAAGATTATATAATATATTGATAGAAATAGACTCAGAAACGGAATTAGTTAAGGATTGCATGATAAAATGGGCACAAAACATTCAGGAACCAATAATGATGGAAACTTGGGAAAAAATATGGGTTAGAAATGTAAAATTTATGCAAGCACAAAATTTAAGAGAAAATTTTTATATAATGTTTTACAGATGGCATTTAGATCCTAAAAAGTTGGCTTGTATGTATCCGAATTTGCAATCTAAGTGTTGGAGATGTGATTGTGATTATCATATATGGTGGACTTGTAAAAAAGTTAAAGCATTTTGGATTAAACTATGGTGGATTATCCAAAATATTTTTAAAAAGAAGATAAAGTTTACCCCACAATTTTTTTCTTGGGTATAATTGTACGGTTATAGAGACTAAATTGATTTTAAATTTAATAACTGCAGCTAGACTTTTGGTGGCGCAATACTGGAAGAAGGAAGAATTGCCTACTATTGAAGAGTGGACATTAAAAGTGGCAAATTTGGCAGAAATGGCGAAAATTTCAGCATATTTGAAAGATCATTCACAAGAAAAATATATATTGGAATGGAGAAGATGGACTGATTATATTCAAAACAAATATCGAACTAAAAAGTATCAAATAGCTTATGAATGAATGGAAAAGTTAAGAGTATGTATATTTAGTTAAGTAAAAGGCGAGTTAAAGTGTCGAGGGGGGGATAGGAATCTATAGTTAGTTAGCTTAGTTTAGCATATGACTGTTAATTGTTTTACCTGTATTTTGTTCTGGGAAGTCTGGGGGGAAGGGGGGGAAGGAAGGGGCGGGGAAGGGGAAATATTTGAATTTTTTTTTCTTGTTTGTAAAACTTTTCAATAAAAAAAAACAATTAAAACCCATTCACACCATTCATGGCCAGATCTCGCCAAATCGCAACAAAAATGTGGTGGAAGAGTCCTTTGACGTGAGTGTTTCTAGTAGGTATCCCAATCATGTCAGGAAGTTCCTGGCCTCCTTCCTTTGCCCAGGATGATGTTGTTAGGCTTGCCAAAAGTAGGTCGTTAGGAAAGAAAGACCCTCCACTCCGTTTTATTTATTTATTTATTTATTTTATTAAATTTCTATACCGCCCTTCTCCCGAAGGACTCAGGGCGGTGAACAGCCAGAAGATAAAATACAGAGATACAAAATTTAAAATAGATTAAAACGAATTAAATAATTTGGCTGAATTTTAAAATACCCCATAATTAAACAGATTAAAATTTGTATTTAAAATTTAAATTTAAAAGAGGAGAAGATTTAGGCCAGGCCAGCTTGATGAAATAAAAACGTTTTAAGCGCATGACGGAAGGTGCGCAGATCCGGGATCCTCCTGGACACTTGGTTGAAGTGTCACTTGGTTGAAGTGATAGGTTTTTAAAAGAGGAATTAGTGGTTGCAGCAAAAGCCGGCTAGAACTAAAGCTCCTGGTCAAAAATTTGCAAATTTCTCCCCTTCTCACCATCCCATCCACCCACCCCGACCGGTCCGTCTTCAACCAATGGTGTGCCGAGGAGGTGTTTGGGGAACCGCTCAGATGTTTGGTGCCTCTTGGTGAAGTTTGCATTCTTTTCTCAGGCTTTGTGGACTTGAAGACTGGAACAGGCTGGTTCTCACACCTGTGGTTTCTTTGAAGCCTGTTACACGCCCTCCCTGTAGGCCAACTCTACCCTGTCCGTGACAATTGCCTCCATCCTCTCCCCTAACAATTGGTGGCAGGACGCCAGTGAAGTGCCAAGTTGAAGATTGCAGTTCTGACATTCTGCCCCCTTTTTCAGAGATGTTAGTCCTGCAAAAATGCTTAAAACGTTTTTCTTTCATCAAGCTGGCCTGGCCTAAATCTTCTCCCCTTTTAAATATAAATTTTAAATACAAATTTTAATCTGTTTAAATTATGGGGTATTTTAAATTCAGCCAAATTATTTAATTCGTTTTTAATCTATTTTAAATTTTTGTATCTCTGTGTTTTATCTTCTGGCTGTTCACCGCCCTGAGTCCTTCGGGAGAAGGGCGGTATAGAAATTTAATAAAATAAATAAATAAGGAAACACAAATGGGAGGGGAGATAAAGACAAATACGAATGCAGAGTTAACTGATGTTCAATGAGGTTTCAGCCTTTGAAGACTGGCATAGGCTGGTTCTGTTATGTATAAATGCCCACCATTCACCATCCCAGGTATGATAAGGGTTAACTCTACATCCACCTAGATCCTCCCCTGACCCCTCCTTCCCTTAGCTCCGCCTCCCAGGTACTTAAGACATGGTCCAGGCGTCCAGGGGCCATTTCCAGCTAAATACCTGTAATAGAAACATTGATCAATAAAGAGAATTGGTTCACTGCATCCTGTGTTTGGAGTTATTGGGTAAGATCCTAGAAATCAGTCACAGGTTGGTAGCAGAGGACGGTTTACCCGCAACTCACAGAGATGGCAGAATCAAGAACCCAGACAGAGGCAGAGAAAAGAATGGCCACCAGAGCCTACATCAAACAGATGAAAGAACTGCAGGCTCTCGAAGGTGCCACAGCAAGGACCACCACAACTGAAGGTGATGGAGACTACAACCCGAGTCCACAACTCAGGGACGAAGGGCCAAGAGAAGAAACCTACTACTGCGAAAGGGCAGAGCCACCAAGCAATGAAGAATTCCGATCCACCATCCTGGGGATGATGGAAACGACTGCCAGCAAAGAGGAGCTCATCGCGAAACTCCAAAGCCTACTCGAAAGCAATGGAGCAGCGATGAGCACCCAGCAACAGAGAGAAGAAATCCTCAGCCCGGCAAGAGGAAGGTATCCCCAAGCTGAAGCTCCGGACGTAGAGGATTTCATTTCCGCGCCATGCTCTCGGTGGCCATCTTGGAATGGCCAACAGCCAATGGGAAGCTGAGATTCAAATCGAATGGCGGGAAACAGCGAGAACCCCAACTTCGCTGGGGAAGACCCCCAAAACAGCACCCAAGCAAGATCACAAGCCTGCGGGGGCTCACCCATCGAGCCCGAAGCAGACGAAACGATCGAAAACCTGGCTGCAGCACTCGGCTCAGCACTCAAGTCCCCAGGAGCCAGGAAGAAACAAACCGACGCTCAGCACCCCCAAAAGAGCAGAAGGGTAGCCACCGGAACTCTTGCAGCACGCCAGCAGACACCACGTGGGACAACGCACCCCAAAAACTACACCCAAGACCCAGCCGCCTGCAGGACTGAATACCTGCAGGATTCGCACTCGCCACCCGCCGCACCAACTTCCCTAGGCCGCGGAATGAGGAGAAGAAACAATGACTCACCAACCACGCGGCCTCCACCAGGCTTCCTGGCCCATCCGGAGGTCCTCCAACGTCGCCCAGGATCCACTGCCTGTCAGCCTCAGCTTAGCCTGCTTCAGCTGCCATAAGAAACCGCACTACCAATTACAGACTTGCTAAAAAGGAAAGGGGAAGTAGAGCCCAAACCCTCGAAACCACTAGAATGGACTATGGACTGTCAAGCCGCTTTTGAAAAATTGAAACAGCTGTTTGCGGCTGAACCAATGCTCAAACACCCCGACATGGAACAACCTTTTGTAGTACAAGCTGACGCCAGTGACGTAGCTGTAGGAGCAATACTCTTGCAAAAGAATGAGAACGGGATATTACAACCCTGTGCTTACACGTCCCGTAAACTATCAGAAACGGAAAGGAGATGGGCCATATGGGAGAAAGAGGCGTTTGCAGTTAGATGGGCACTGTTAACATGGAGACAATTTTTAGAAGGGGCAAAACACCCTTTCGAAGTGTGGACTGATCACAAGAATTTAGAGGCATTAAAAACACCACGCAAACTATCACCAAAACAGGCTCGTTGGGCCCAACATTTCAATCGTTTCAATTTCACCCTACGTTATCTTCCTGGTGGAAAGAACTTCATGGCGGACGCACTTTCCAGATTGCCGCAGTATAACAGCATCAAGAAGGAGGTGGTTCAACCTACGATCCCCTCGACACAATTGGCAACACCTGTCACTACCAGAGCGCAGGGAAAACCCGAACCAGAACTCTTGGGGGATTTACTCGAAAAATTGCGAGAAGCGCTAAAAACTGACGAGTGGTTTAAGAACCACTCGAATGAATGCACACTTTGTGACGGACTAGCTTGGGTTGGATCGAAATTGTATGTTCCGACCACATTAAGAACAACCGTATTGAAATATGCTCATGATGCCAAGGCCGTGGGACACTTTGCGTTTGTCAAGACTCTACATCTTGTTAAGAGACAATTTTGGTGGCCTGCACTTAAAAAGGACATAGAGGCATATGTGGCTAGCTGTCCAGTATGTGCCTCGGCTAAAAGACCTCCAGGAAAACCCCCTGGATTACTGCAAGGTGTGGCCAGACCGAATGCCCCATGGAAGGAAATATCTATGGATTTTATTGTGGACTTACCAGAGAGTGAAGGCTGCACTGTCATTTGGGTAGTAACTGATTTGTTTTCCAAACAAGTACATTTCATCCGTTGCTCAAAGATCCCTTCAGCAAAAACCCTTGCAAAACTGTTTATTCGGCAGATTTACCGGCTACATGGATCTCCAAGGGGTGTGCAATTTACTTCCAGTTTCTGGACAGAGTTTTTGAAGTTGATAGGCTCCGCCCAGGGGCTGAGTTCCAGTCACCACCCTCAGACAAATGGGGCCTATGAAAGAACCAATGGGGTTCTAGAACAATACCTGAGGTGTTACGTAAATTACCAGCAAGACAATTGGGTAGACTTGTTGCCATTTGCAGAGGTGGCATATAATAATTCCGTACACAGTAGCACCGGATTCACTCCTTTTAAGGTCGCTTCGGGCCAGGATTTCGTACCCATTCCCGAGCTACCACAAGATGACCCCCAGAATCCCTCTTTGATGGATTGGATTGAACAATTAAAGAGCACATGGGCAGTGACTCGGAAGGCATTAGATGAGGCACACCGGGCCCATAAGGCGCAAGCCGATAAGAAAAGGTCCCCAGCTCACATTTATAAAGTGGGTGATAAAGTTTATTTATCTACTAAATATTTACAGACTACCCAGAAGTCGAAAAAACTGGCCCTAAGTATGTAGGACCATTTCGTGTGATTAGACTGATTAATCCAGTAACAGTTGAATTGGAATTGCCAAAAACGTTGAGACGTATACATCCTGTATTTCATGTTAGTTTATTAAAACCTGAACACTCATCTGCCCTGAGGGCTGATCAAAGCACCCCTCCAATTCCCATTCTCATAGAGGGGGAGCAACATTTTGAAGTTAAGGAAATCTTGGACTCTAGGAAACACCATGGTAAAGTCCAATATCTGATAGCCTGGAAACATTTCCCTTTGTCTCCGGCTGAATGGGTGAATAAACGGGATGTCCGAGCTCCCAAGAAAATACAGCAATTCTATACCAAATACCCAGATAAACCATAATTATTGTATATATTCTGTTTCTCTCTTTTTTCCCTTTCTCTTATTTAGGAATAACTTCTCTTCTGCAAGAGGGGCCGAATGTCAGCCTCAGCTTTGCCTGCTTCAGCTGCCATAAGAAACGGGGGGAGGGACTAGTAAAGGGGGCGAAGGGGGGGAAGGTGCAGGAGGTGTTTTTTCCATTGTAGGACGTGTCTTCCCAAGAAACGAAAGTGAATCTCCAAAGGGGCCGGCTGACCAACTGCCCTACATTCCTGATGAATGACGTTGCCAGACGTGATGCCACCTGACCTTTGGGAGACCTTTCGATTGGATGATGGTCAATGGACATGGGGGGGGGGAGAAGCTTAGTAGATGCTATTTCGCGCATTTTGCTCACTTCCAGCTTTACCTGGGTTGCGATCATTTCATATTCAGTAAAAGTACTAAGCTCTTTAAAATGATTGAGTTTGGGTTTTTCTTTCCTGGATATTGAAGGAAGCATACCTGACACCGCCGCTACCGTGCCGCCGAATCCGGGAGATCCTCGACTTACGACAGCCGCCGCCACCGTCTCCAGGGATCCTCGACCTGCGACCGCCTCACCTCCTCGCCTTCTTCCAGCCTTCGCCCAAGATGCAGGGGCCCAGCCATGGCATCCGACGCCCAGGGAGGGCTACGGGCCCGCCAGGAGCGAGCCCAGCCCCCCACCAGCAGGCCTAGGCCTAGGCCTGAGAGCAGCAATAAGGAGCTCCTCACCAGACGACCTCCGGCGCGAAATGAGCCTCGCGCATGCCCAGTCGCCACCTACAGGAAGTACAAGGAACATAGAGATAAGTACAAGGAACATAGAGATAAGTACAAGGAACATAGAGATAAGTCAGTTCAGACTGGCAACAAGCATTCCCCCAGCATATTGTGAGTTCACTCACATAAAGAACCATGGACAGCAACAGACTGTAAGTAATATAACTTTCACTGCTGACAATTACAAATTGAAATTAGATGGGGCCAATCTTTTGGAGTGGTACCACCAACTACAGATTGCTTTTCTGAAAGAAAATATGTTGTACTTATTTGATGACCCACCCAAGAAGCCATGGACTTTTGAGATTGACTGTTTGCACCACAGGGCTTACTATCTGCTAATGTCTAGCTTGTCACCCAGCATTTACCCCAGTCTTGGCCACCACTTAACCGTGGCAGAGATACTATAAAAAATACTTAATTTATTTTACAGTAAGAGTGCAGCCACTACAACCAAAATATCCAGGGAATTTTACTCAGCCAGGCATAAGGCAGGGACACCCATGGGGGAACATATACTCAAGCTAAACACCACCAGGGCAGAACTCATACAAAGGGGGGAAACCATTTCTGATAATATCATGAAAAGCATCATCATAAACTCCCTAAACCCCAGTTGGGAGAACTTTATCATGCAACTGGATAGTCTCAACATAGAGCACCTCTCTTTAGAGACGTTATCCAACAGGCTGATTGCGGAGGACAGCCTGAGAAGGGAACGCTCATCAAGCCTCAGGGAAAGCAGACCAACAAAAAGGGTAGACTTCCAGACCAGGGACCAAGATAAGCCAGAATGTTTTAACTGTGGGTCTAGGAATCACTATAGGAGAGATTGCCCAGAAACCAGAGGGACAGGGACCACAGCTACCATAGGGAAACGCAAGGCCGCAAACCAGGTTACTCAGACAGGCGCTCCCCAGAAAGCAGGTTCAGGCACAGGGACTCACCCAAGCCCAGGGACAGGAGAGGATATAGGGATAGCTCCAGGGATAGTCAGACTGGGTCACTATACTAACTTAGAGACCACCAACACCCAAACACCCAGGTAAAAGGAAGGAACACATGGTTCATTCACTCAGGAGCCACCAATCACACCAGCAACAATAGGAACATACTGGAGGCATTCACACCTAAGGAATACCACATCAATGTAGCCAACCAGAACAAGGTATTGGTGAAAGGAGAAGGGAGCGCACACATAGATGGAATAGGGAAGATAGAGGGGGTACTATTCATCCCAGAAATACCCCACAATATATTAGCAACACTCAAACTAAGTAAAGACTTGGGCATTGAGACAACCTTCAGGGAAGGGAAAGCATATATGACCAAAGGAAAGAGAAGCATAGGAAAGATCATCATAGAAGGGGGACTATCCTACTTAGTGCCCCAAGAGCACTCAAACATTAACTCAGAAAGTAACGAGAAAGGGACAAGCATGCCCACAGAAAATAGAGGGGGTGAAGGAGAACACACCGCAGGAGGCAAACCCACCACAAACACAACACACAAAGGGAAACCACATATTGGCAAACCCATTCATGATGGGTGCGCCCACTTACTACACAGAAAACTAGGCCACGCTAGTTTTCCAATGGTACAAAAGATGAATGAATCGGCCTACCCGATAGTAATACATGAGGACAACAAAGCAGCCATAGACATATCCATGGCAGAAGCAGTAGGCCAAAGGTCCAGACATATAGACATTAAGCACAAACATGTCAGAGAATTAACAAACATTGGTTTTATTAAGGCTGTACATTGTGAGACCGCCGAGCAAGCCGCAGACATCCTGACCAAACCTCTACCCAGCAAACAACATGCCTACCTTACGACTAAATTAGGGGTACGGTTACAGAATACGCAAGCAGGTCCTGTCAGAAATAAATGCCTTACTCATGCCAGGGGTCAACAGGGACACAGTAGTGCAGGGGTTAACTACAATACTCACTTGGTCAGTACCACCCACTGACCACTCCTTACCTGAATCTCTGCCCACAAGTATAAAAAGTAGACACACTCTTCCCCGACTTCCACTTCCAGATGCAGTATGTGATGTAATGATGAACCTGTAAATAAAAGAGACTTATTCAAATGATTGACTCGTGCCAGTTATTGGGCCTGATCCATGGATTCTGTAACAATATGGTAGCAGAGGATGGTTTTATGGCCCAATAACTCCCGATCACGCAATGAGGACACATCGCTGCCAACGAGATGGCAACGACACCGAAGCAACGAGAGGGCAACCCAGCGGGATCGCCAGGGAAGGCAGAAACCTCGATCGACCCCAAGGCCACCGCAACAGAAGAAAAGGGGGAGGTCAAGAAAGGAAAAATAGCAGACCATGATGACCGGGAGGAAGAAAGACTACAACTCAACGTCCTATGATTACTAAAGGAGCGAGCCAGCGACAAGAACCTTCTCGCGGACCTGCGAAGCTTCATAATGGACCGCGATGTGGCGAGGAGCGAGGAAGACTAGGATCCGGAGCTCGAAAAGCTGAACTCGGTGAGTGGATCGCCCCAAAAAGACCCCACAGCAGTCACCGAGCCGCGAAGCCCCGCTCAAAATTTGAAACGGCGGCCATCTTTGACCATGTGGTCAGACAAGATGGCCGACTCCCGTCCAATCGGTAGCCAGAATTCAAAATGGCCGGCGCGCGAAAAATACCCAACCCTAAGCGGCGAAGAAAGTGACCGGGGTGAGGGGACAGAATCCGATTCGGACTCCAGATGCACCCCGACCGAGTGGCAAGTCGATAAGGCCATGAAGACCCTTGCCGCCGCCTTCAGCCCAGGCCTCAAAATCGCAAAAGGGGAACCGGAGGGGCCCAAGCAAAAAGGAAAGCGAGGAGAGGGGCACCGGAACACCCACCCGAGGACTACCGATGCCCACGCCAGCGCGCCAACCCCCCTACGCATCCCAAGGACACCGCGCCTCCGATCGCCCAGGCCACGCACCCCAGAACGCAGGGATTGGGGCAGCTACCTGCATTCGTCGCCGGGACTCCAACGCCATCAGGATCTTCACTTTGACGAAGCCGCTGCAAGACGACACCTTCCAGAGCACACCTGGACCCCCAAGACCGAAGCCGAGGCCTACCTGAGAGATAGAGACCTCTACGCCGGAGCTGCAATGAACAGGTCCTTCCACGATGACGGCAGAGCTGAAATGGACTTCGCGCATGCGCTGTTTCACGTAGAGGAAGAAAAAAGAAAAAAATTACAGAGAGGGACTTTTAAACTGCCGGCAAGCGTTCCCATGCCGTACTGCTGTTATAGGCACATAAAGAACCATGGACAGCAGCCTGCAGTAAGTAATTTTACAAATAATGCTGGGAACTTACCAAGTGACTTTCCAAAGTTGAGGATGGATTGGGGCAATATCCTAGAGTGGTCACAGCAGCTTCAGGTGGTGTTCCTAAAAGAAAACATGTCACATTTTATTAATGACCCCCCCAGAGAGACCATGGACTTTAGAGTTGGACTGTATTGCACCATAGGGCATTTTACCTTTTAATTTCTAGCATATCTCCCACAATTTACCATAGCATTGGTCACAATCTCACTGTGTCAGAAATCATACAAAAAATGTTTGGGTTATTTTACAGTGAAAGTGTGGCAACCACTACCCAGATTTCCAAAGATTTCTTCTCTGCCAGAGTCAAACCGGGGACCCCCATAAGCGAGCACCTGGTGTCCCTAAACGCTACCAGGGCAGAACTACACCTTAGGGGGGAAGTCATATCAGATCAGATCATGAAGAGTGTAATAATTAACTCTTTAGATCACTCATGGGACAGCTTCTTAGCACACTTAGATACTGTTAGTCTAGGCCTCCTGTCCGTTGAGAAGCTGTCTAACAAACTGATCGCTGAAGACAATCTGAAAAGGAGCCGCTCTGGTCCCTCCAGAGAACATAAACATGAAAAGAAAGTAGCCTTCCAAGACAGGCAGCATGGCGTAACAGAGTGCTATAGCTGCGGGTCAAGGGGACATCTCAAGAGAGACTGCCCCAAGAACCACAGAGAGAGAAGCAGACCGGAATATAGGTTCAGACAGACAGAGAGACACACTTCTGAAGAGAGGTACAGACGCAGGGACTCACCCAATCCCAGAGACAGGAGGGGGAACAGGGATAGTTCACGTGACAGCAGAACAGGATCATTATATGGGATAGGGGAGCACACCCACATAACATGTCAGGATGGGGAGGCCAATTCGTGGCTTCTGGACTCTGGGGCCTCCAACCACACGACCTATAACCAAAAACTGCTCTCCTCATTCACAGAGGAGAATTTTTCAATCAAGGTTGCAAACCAAAGCGAGGTTAAGGTAACAGGCAGGGGGGGTAGTTACGCTACCAGGCATAGGGAAAATAGAGGGGGTATTACTGGTCCCGGAGATACCCCACAACATATTGGCTGCATTAAAACTCAGTGAAGAATCAGGGATCAAGGTAACCTTTGCAGAAGGGAAGGCTCACGTCAGCAAGGGTAGAGAGGGAGTAGGTAGAGTGACAATCAAGCAAGGGCTACCATACATAACATTCCATGAGAATAACACACCCAGCATATACACCAACTCAGAATACACGAAGGACACTAACCAGGACAAAGCTGAGGAAGAACAGGTGAATGAGAGAGAGACAGAGAGTGAGGAGAACATGACACATGAAACACACTCCACCAAACACACCCAGGGAAGGCCATCGATAGGCAAACTCATGCACGACGACTGTGTTCACTTACTACACCGGAGACTAGGGCACGCCAGTTTCCCCGTAATCCAAAAAATGGCCAACTGTACCGAGGGCGTCAAAATAAAGAGTTGTGAAAATTACCTCGAGTGCTCGGTGTGCTAATGTTCTAAGCTAAAGGTCAAACCCAGACCTAAGAAATCCTCACGCACCACCAAACAAGTATTCAATTTAGTCCATATGGATCTGGTGGGGCCCCTAAGGCCATCCATCAAATACAAGAAAAGATACTTTCTCACCATCGTAGACGATTATAGTCGTTATGGCTTCGTCTATACTCTAAAACGAAAGGATGAGGCCTTCCAAAAATTCAAAGAGTTCTACAAAAGGATAGAGACTCAAAACAACACACAAATCAAACAAATCATGACAGACAGAGGATCTGAGTTCCTGTCAAAGGATTTCTCTCATTGGCTCAGATCCAAAGGCGTGCTTCACTTTACGTCGTCCCCGTTCTCGGCCTTTCAGAACGGTGTCGCAGAACGACGGAATTCCACGCTACAGACTATGATCAGGTGCGCTTTAGAGGACGCGGGAATTGGTCAACATTTTTGGTCTGAGGCCTTAGTTTACTCAAACTACACACTCAACAGAACCTGGTCCAGTGTAATAGACAAAACGCCATACGAACTCATGTACAACAAAAAACCACAGATAGCACACCTACATGTATTCGGCGTAACTGCTGATGTCCATATACCCAAACAGCTGCGCAGGAAGGGGGACAAAGTATCCAGGAGACTGAGATTTATGGGGTACGAGCCAGGTACCAAGGGGTTCAGATTTGTGGACAATAACGACAGATTCGTGATCTCTAGGACAGCGGTATTCCATGAACAAGCTAACTGGTCCAGGATACACCTCAACGAGGTATCCACCAGGCAGGAGACTAGGCCAGACGAGCAAGTGCAAGATAAACACGAAACGGCAGATAGACAGGAAAGGAAGGAACACAAACCCAAGCTCCAAGGCATCAAGGTTGAGGAATGGAAAGGGAATCACCCCAAGATAAGTGTAGACTCACTAACACAAAAGGAAGCCAGGTACTTACATGACACCGAACAAACGACAGATAGGCCAGTCAGATCAACCAGGAACCAATTACCAAGAAGGTTAAATGACTATGTGATGCACATACACACGAACCATATCACACCTAACTCATATGAAGAGGTATTGAGACTACCACAAGAGGAGAGGTCGAAATGGGAATCAGCCATGGCCAAGGAAATGGACAGTCTGAGAGAGCTAGAAGTTTACATTCCAGCCGAGGTTCCAGAGGGCAAAAATACGATAGGTACCAGGTGGATCTTCAAAATCAAGAACCTGGAGGGTGGCCAAAACCTGTACAAGGCTAGGCTGGTTGCCCAGGGATTTGCCCAGAGGTTCCCAGAAGACTACACTGACACTTACTCACCAACTGTAAGGACTGAAAGTGTCAAGAGTGCCCTGGTCATCGCTTCCCTGCTAGGACTAGAGGTACATCAGTTCAATGTATAGACAGCTTACCTGCATGCCAACCTAGATAAGGAAATATACGTTAGGGCACCACACAGTAAAGAGACCAACAGGGGGGGACACCTGGCTACTTCACAAAAACCTATATGGACTGAAACAATCCGGCAAACGCTGGTATGAGTGCCTGGTTGAGGTCCTGAAGTCAATGGGATTTACAGCAACCATAGCCGACAACTGTTTTTTCACTAGGAGAGAGGGGGATTCACCAGAATACATCCTAGTCTACGTGGACGACATACTTTACATCAGTAAACACGAAGGGAACCGCAACGCCTTCGCCAGTAAACTAAGTGAACACTTCACATTAAAATACCTAGGGAAAATAAACAGATACCTAGGCGTGCAGGTCAACGAAACACCTAAGGGCTTTCAACTGTCCCAGAAAGAAAAGATAGAAGAAATACTACACAAATGCAACATGGCAGATGCCAAGGGGTGTGAATCACCCATGCAGCCGGACTTCCTAAAAAATACACATGGTGAATCACCCGAGTTTGAAGACAACACACTGTACAGGTCAGTCATAGGCTCTCTTTTATATATCGCCAACTGGACCAGGCCAGATATTGCATTATCAGTTAATCTATTGTCCAGGCACATAGGCAAACCCACCATGTACCACTGGGACGCTGTAAAGAGGGTACTGAGGTACCTGAAGCAAAGTGCCGACGCATGTCTAGTCCTAGAACCAGAGCCGTCCAACGAGCCCGTCCTCTCCTGCTATGCTGATGCTGACTGGGCCGGTGACACCAAAAGCCGGAAAAGCACATCAGGATACGTATTCTACTTGAACAATAGTCCGGTGCATTGGTACACGGGTAAGCAAAACTTAGTGGCCACTTCAACCACAGAGGCGGAGTACATATGCCTATCCAAGGCCGCAAACAACCTCATCTGGTTTGACGACCTACTCGCCAGTGTGTGGTGCAAACCTGCGTATCCGATAAACATCTACGAAGACAACAAGGCCGCTATAGAAATCTCCATGGCCGACGCGGTAGGGCAGAGATCCAGGCATATTGACATAAAGTACAAGCATGTGAGACAGCTCTCTAAAATCGGATTTGTAAAGGCCATACATTGCGACACAGAAGAACAGACTGCAGACATACTCACGAAACCACTACAGGGCAGGCAACACTCACACCTGGTATCCAAACTCAATATCCGCCCTTGGGCACCATTTAAACAGTCAGATCCACAGCCACAGGTCAGGCATTTAGAGGGGGATTTGTCAGAAATAAATGCCTTACTCATGCCAGGGGTCAACAGGGACACAGTAGTGCAGGGGTTAACTACAATACTCACTTGGTCAGTACCACCCACTGACCACTCCTTACCTGAATCTCCGCCCACAAGTATAAAAAGTAGACACACTCTTCCCCGACTTCCACTTCCAGATGCAGTATGTGACGTAATGATGAACCTGTAAATAAAAGAGACTTATTCAAATGATTGACTCGTGCCAGTTATTGGGCCTGATCCATGGCTTCTGTAACAGGTCCAACTGTTGGGCATTTAGAGGGGGATTTGTTATGGATAAATGCCCACCATTCACCATCCCAGGTATGATAAGGGTTAACTCTACATCCACCTAGATCCTCCCCTGTCCCCTCCTTACCTTAGCTCCGCCTCCCAGGTACTTAAGTCATGGTCCAGGAGTCCAGGGGCCACTTCCAGCTAAATACCTGTAATAGAAACGTTGATCAATAAAGAGCATTGGTTCACTGCATCCTGTGTTTGGATTCATTGGGTAAGATCCTAGAAATCAGTCTCAGGGAGGGGAGAGGGAGAGAAAGAAGGAGGGAGGGAGACACAGAAGGCGAAAGTGAGGGAGAGGAAAGGTTAGAGGGGAAGAAAGGGAGGGAAGGGAAGAGTGAAAAAGAGAGAGGGAGGGTGAGAGAGAGTGGGAGGCGAGAGGGAGGTTGAGGAATTCTCTAAATGGAGTAATTCATTGAGTAATTGAATTCACATCATGATTTCTCTAGCTTGGTGATTTTCTTCTCCCTAACCAGCAGATCTCGTCTGAGCTCTCCATATTTGCTCTTTTGGGAACTTATTCAGCTTCTCTAAACTGGGGCTGAAGGTGATGTTCAGAGAGGCCAACACCTACCTGCCCCGTCCCGATCTAAGAGAGAAGACCATCGGGAAGGTTTTCTTCTCGGAGGTGAGGAGACCTTGGGATGCACCCCAATATTCTGGACAGCCATTTCTCTGAGGTTGTAGAGCAGGGGTCCTCCAACGTTTTAAAGAGGGGGCCGATTCACAGTCCCTCAGACTGTTGGGGGACCGGACGGGGTGGGTGGGCATGGCTAGGTGGTCATGTGACTGGGTGGGCGTGGCCAATTTAACTGTCTATTTTCTGGCTTTTCTCCTTCTAAGCCCCCATTTAAATTGTTTTAGAGACTTTTAATTTAAAGGAGTTCTTTACAAGCCCAGAGCTGCTTTTCCAGGCTGCACCGGCGAGATCACCCCTCAGCTGGCCCTCAGCTGGCCTTGCAGCTGGCTCGCTGGGAGATAAGGCAGTTAGGGGCGGGGCAAGGGGCGGGGCTTAATCACACCACTCCGCGGGCCGTATTCTTTGCCCGTGGGCCGTAGTTTGAGGGTGCCTGTTGTAGAGGGTCTGCTGCTTGAGCAGGGGGTCTCCAAGGTCTTCTGCTAGTCTGTTAATCGGTGGAAGGGCTTCCCTCCAGAAGTTGTTGGTGGGGAAGGTGGGAGGAAGAAAAGAAGGAAGGATGGAAGGAAGGAAGCAGAGAGAGTGAGTGAGTGAGTGAGTGAGTGAGTGAGGGAGGTAGGAAGGAAGGAAGGAAGGAAGGAAGGAAGGAAGGAAGGAAGGAAGGAAGCAGAGGGAGGGAGGGAGGGAGGAAGGAAGGATGGAAAGAAGGAAGGAAGGAAGGAAGGAAGGAAAGAAGGAAGGAAGGAAGGAAGGAAGGAAGCAGAGGGAGGGAGGGCGGATGGGAGGAAGGGAGGAAGGCAGACTCAATGACCCCAAATTCCTTTTACTCTTTGCATTATAGGCAGTTTTGTATTTTTACAACTGTCATTTACACTACCTTTTCCCATAGTATAGTCCTCGACATATGACCGTCATAGAACCTCCAGTGGTCACTAAGTGATCGCAGCAGTCCTTAAGCCAATGCCGTGGTCGAATACTTAGGATAAACAAGATCTTTCAGTGATTTCCTTCTATAGATTGTCCTCGTCTTACGACCACAACTGAGCCCCAAATTTCTGCTGCTAAGCGAAACAGTTCTTCAGCAAGTTTTGCCCCACTGTACGACCTGCAGTTGTTAAGTTAGTCACACGGTTCTTAAGTGAATCCGGTTTCCCCATTGACATGGCCTATCAGACGGTCACTGATGGCTTGGTGGGAGAGATGGGGAGGGGAGAGATGGGGAACTCATCAAATTTGCAGATGACACCAAGCTGGCAGGAACAGCCAACACTCCAGCAGATAGGCTCAAGATACGGAAGGATCTTGACAGATCTTGAACATTGGGCGCTATCTAACAAAATGAAATTCAAGAGTGAAAAAAGCCAGGTTCTACATTTAGGCAAGAAAAACCAAATGCACAGGTACCGTAGACGTGGTCCCTTGCTCAATAGTGGTGACTGTGAGAGGGGTCTTGGAGTCCTAGTGGACAACCATTTAGATAGGAGCCAGCCGTGTGCAGCAGCTGCCAAAAAAGCCAACACAGTTCTGGGCTGCGTAAACAGAGGGAGAGAATCAAGAGCCCGTGAAGTCTTAATACCACTGGAGGCGAAAACATATGAAGAACGGTTGCAGGAACTGGGTAATTTAATTTAATTTAATTTAATTTAATCAATTGAATTTATATGCCGCCCCTCTCCGAAGACTCAGGGCGGCTATGTCTAGTTTGATGAAGAGAAGGACTAGGGGAGACAGGATAGCAGTGTTCCAATATCTCAGGGGCTGCCCCAAAGAAGAAGGGGGCGGGAGAAGAAGCAATGGGTGGAAACTCATCAAGGAGAGAAGCAACCGAGAACTAAGGAGAGGTTTCCTGACCATTAGAACATTCACCCAGTGGGACAACTTGCCTCCAGAAGTTGAAGCTGAAGTTGAAACTCCAACCACACTGGAAGCTTTTCAGAAGAGATTGGTCTGAGATGATTGTAGGGTCACCTGCCTGAGCTAGGGGTTGGACTAGAAGACCTCCAAGGTCCCTTCCAACTCTCTTATTCTGAAATAATTGGAGAATTCTACTCAGTTCAAAGTTCAACTGATTAAGACAATAGCTGGAAACAGCAGATAGTTATGTTCAGTGAAGGCATTCAAAATACACAGAGACATTATTAATAGGGTATATTTCTCACAGACGCTGGGACCCTGAACATAACACGCTCTCATATTGTTGTTTGACTTATTAGCGTTTATTTCATGTCTAAAGTCTCTTCCAGTAATGAAACTATTTGTGTCCAATCCAGAAAACGTTCAGCAAGTGAATGGCAGCTCAAATCTCTGGAGAAAGCGCAGACACCTTGATGTGCCGTGTAACCCCGTGAGAAAGAAGGAATGGTTAGGTGCAAAACTGACGGTAGGGAGATCTGATGCCATGAAGGTTGTTCAAAGCGGAAGAGGCCAAGAAACTCGAAATTTAAAGAGCTGCCGGTGTTTAAAGCAACTGGAGCAAACTCAGCTCTGAAACCAGAAGCTGCATTGAATCACCAAAATCGCCCCCCCCCTTCAAAACAAACTTTCTTCCTTTCTTCATCTAAGTGAAAGGATTGTCCATCTCACAAAGGAAGAGATTCTGGATGGTCTGCAAGGAAACTGAAACGCAGGCAACCCTTGACTTGCCATCACAATCTAGGCCAAAATTGAGGTTGCTAAGTGAGACGGTCCTTAAGTGAGTTTTGCCCCATTTTACAACCTTTCTTGCCACCGTTGTTAAGTGAATCCCTAGAGTGGAAACTAGACAGCCACTTATCCGAAATGCTATAGGTTCTCCTGCTTGAACAGGGGGCTGGAACAGAAGCCCTCCAAGATCCCTTCCAGCTCATTCTATTCTATTCTATTCTATTCTATTCTATTCTATTCTATTCTATTCTATTCTACTCTACTCTACTCTACTCTACTCTACTCTACTCCAGTTCCAACACTCACTCTTCACAACAGGATGGATCATAGGCTGAAAAAGCTTCCCTTCCTGAAGAAGGACAGCAAGGAGTCAGAGTCACAAATCAGCAACAATGACCTGTGTCAGTGGGACAACCAGGAAGTCCTCTTCTCTGGCTCCCACCCATCCGGTTCTTTAGCCAGAACCATGGAGGCCTTGCCTCTGATTGTGACGTCTTCCCCAGTTCAATTGGAGGTCAGGAAGAAGGTTCAGCCTCCAGCGCTGGTGCTCCCTGATTTGGTGCGCAGGACATCTGCCAGGACTCCTCTGAAGGCTTCTCAGGGGGAGATGAAGCCTGGCCTGAAAGAGCCCCCTCCCTTTCCAAGGAGGCCCAAGAGGGAAAGGCCTCGGGGGAGTAAACGCTCTCAAGACACCGTCCTTCCCTCATATCCAGGTATAGATGCTACAGGGCTGGGCTACCTATGGAACCAGCCTTGTCCCATCACATCAGCCCACCCGACACAATCAATCAATCTATCTATCAGAACACAGCCAGAAGGGACCTTGAAGGTCTTCTAGTCCAACCTCCTGCTCAAGAAGGAGATGCTACACAATCCCAGACAAATGCCTATCCAGTCTCTTCTTAAAAGCCTCCAGTGATGAAGCACTCACAACTTCTGGTGGCAAGAAGTTCCACTGGTTGATTGTCCTCACTGTTAGGAAGTTTCTCCTTAATTCCAGGCTGCTTCTCTCCATGAGTAGCTTCCATCCGTTGCTTCTCTTCCTGCCTTCTGCTGCTTTGGAAAATAAGTTGACCCCCTCCGCCATATATGGAATTGGAAAAAATTCCAATTCCATATATGGAGTTCAAAGTTCCTCCTCAAGACGGTTGTCTAAGAATATGAAGATCAGGGACTCGAGAGTTATGACACGTTTGACCCTTCCCTCAGGATCAGTCTGGTCTAAGCACATTTTTTTCTCTCTTCGCTTTGAGAAGACTTGTCCCATCAAATTGCCCATCAATCTCTGTCTGTCTCTTCTTCTCAGAACTCTCTGACGAGTCCTTTAAAATTTTATGGGAGAGCAAGAAGCCGCTAAAAGGCAGACCCGTCAAGGAAGTCCTCATGAACCTCATGATTTAGCAATGCAGTGCAAGCCATCAAAAATTTAATATTATGTGCCGGCTATCAGGAGGAGTTCAGTCAGTTGGAGAAGGTTAGATGCTGGGACATGACGGTGACTCCTGATGGTTTGTTCGAAGCCATTTTCTTCCTGGTCCTGTAAGAAATTAAAAGACAAAAGAGGTTGGCTACAAGTGGCAGCGGGTGGGAGAGGGAGGGGAGGGGAGAGGGAGAGGAAGAAGAAAAGGCAGAGAGAGAGAGAAAGCTAGAGAGAGTGGGGAGAGGGAGGGAAGGGGAGAGGGAGAGAGAAAGAGAGGAACTGGGAGGGGGAGAGTGAGGAAGAGGAGAGAGGGAGGGAGAAAGAGAAAGAGGGAAAGAGAGAGAGAGGGGAAGAGAGAGAGGGAGAGGGAGGGGAGAGGGAGACAGAGAGGGAGGGAGAGAAAGAGAGAGAAAGAGAGGGAGGGTGAGAAATTCTCTAAATGGAGTAATTCATTGAGTAATTGAATTCACATCATGATTTCTCTAGCTTGGTGATTTTCTTCTCCCTAACCAGCAGATCTCGTCTGAGCTCTCCATATTTGCTCTTTTGGGAATTTAGTCAGCTTCTCTAAACATGAGCTCAAGGTGATGTTCAGAGAGGCCAACACCTACCTGCCCCGTCCCGATCTAAGAGAGAAGACCATCGGGAAGGTTTTCTTCTCGGAGGTGAGGAGACCTTGGGATGCACCCCAATATTCTGGGCAGCCATTGGTCTGAGGTTGTAGAGCAGGGGTCCTCCAACGTTTTAAAGAGGGGGCCGATTCATTTTTTTTGCCTTTCTCCTTCTAAGCCCCCGTTTAAATTGTTTTTAAAGACTTTTAATTTGAAGGAGTTCTTTACAAGCCCAGAGCTGCTTTTCCAGGCTGCACCGGCGAGATCACCCCTCAGCTGGCCCTCAGCTGGCCTTGCAGCTGGCTCGCTGGGAGATAAGGCAGTTAGGGGCGGGGCAAGGGGCGGGGCTTAATCACACCACTCCGCGGGCCGTATTCTTTGCCCGTGGGCCGTAGTTTGAGGGTGCCTGTTGTAGAGGGTCTGCTGCTTGAGCAGGGGGTCTCCAAGGTCTTCTGCTAGTCTGTTAATCGGTGGAAGGGCTTCCCTCCAGAAGTTGTTGGTGGGGAAGGTGGGAGGGAGGGAAAAGAAGGGAGGGAGGGAGGGAGGGAAAAGAAGGGAGGGAGGAAGGAAGGAAGGAAGGAAGGAAGACTCAATGACCACAATTTCCTTTTACTCTTTGCATTATAGGCAGTTTTGTATTCTTACAACTATCATTTACATTACCTTTTGCCATACTGTAGTCCTCGACATATCACTGTCATAGAACCTCCAGTGGTCACTAAGTGATTTCAGCAGTCCTTAAGCCAATGCCGTGGTCGAATACTTAGGATAAACCAGATCTTTCAGTGATTTCCGTCTAAAAGTTGTCCTCGATACACGACCACAACTGAGCCCCAAATTTCTGTTGCTAAGCGAAAGTTCTTAAGCAAGTTTTGCCTCATTGTTTGACCTTCCTTGCCACAGTTGTTAAGTGAATCGCTGCAGTGCAGTTCTTACGGTGGTCAATCTGATGAATTAGTGAATCTGGTTTCCCCATTGACTTGGCCTATCAGACGGTCACAAAAGGGATCACGTAACCTCGAAACACTGCGACCGTCATAAATATGGACCGGCAAGTACCCAAATTTCGATCACATGACCATGAGGATGCTACAATGGTCTGAAAGTCTGAAGAATGGGCATGTCCCTTTTGTCAGTGCCGTTGTGACTTTCAGTGGTCACTAACCGAGGACGGTATTTTCTTTTTCTCTCCCCGTAAGGGCTGAAAGTGGCATCTTTAGTCGAGGCTCTCGGGGCAGTTCCCTTCCTTGGCTTGGCTAATGCTCCGTATCTCCACTCTTCTTCCTCAGCTGCTGTATCACCCGGAGGTTGGAGACTTCTTTATGACGCCAGACATTCTCGAGGTTCTCCTGGAATGGATGATTCAGCCGTATCCTCTCATCCAGATCTTTAGCGTGAGGGGACTGGGATATGTTCTTCAGCACCCCTTGGAGGTAAGAGATGGGGGGCAGGAAGTGAGTGGCTTCCAAGGTAGTAGCAGGTGTGGCCTCACTCTCTGGGAAGTCTTCAAGGCTGGGGAGGACAGAAGAAGGAGAAGAAGACAATCATCAGGAACAGGATGGACTCAGCTAGAGTGGTGTCTCTTCTACAAAGATGGGTGCACCCCTGGAAGATCTGAAGGATCAAGTAGATCCTCTTGGAGAAGATCTCAAAGCAGAACAAGAGGAAACAGATGGGAACTGATGAAGGAGAGAAACAACCTGGAACTAAGGAGAAATTTCCTGACTGTGAGAACAATTCATCCTTGGAACGACTTGTCTCCAGAAGTTGTGGCTGCTCCATCACTGGAGCTTTTCAAGAAGAGACCAGGCAGCCATTTGTCCAGCATAGTCTAGGGTCTTCTGCTTGAGCAGGGGGTTGGACTGGAAGACCTCCAAGTTCCTTTTCAACCCTCTTCTTCTATGCTCTGTGGGCTTCTCTTGTGTTTGTCATGATCGCTGCGAGACTCAGAGAACTCCAGTGACCGTGTTTGATTGCTCGTTCCTTTCCCTGCTTCCTCCAGAAGAACATCTCAGGGCCAGTTTTCATGCCGGTCATCAACTGCGCTTGTCACCCAGAGAAGAGTGTAGCGAAGGAAACTCTCCGGACCCTTCATTTCCTCCTTAGGCACCTTGCTGCGGACATCCATGCATTGAGGCGGTCCATCTAATTCCTCTCCTGTTGAAATATTTTCCTGACGAAAGTCAACCAAATCACGACAAACTGGTTTCCCCTCCTCTTTTTTAATTATTTCTGTAAGAAATAAGAAATGAATGAAGGAATCAATAAATACATGAGTGAATGGATGAATAAAGGAACGAATAAACAAAGGAATAGATGGATAAATGAATAAATAAATGAATGGATTAATGAATAGATGAACCGATGGATGGGTAAATGACTGGATGGATAGATGGAAGGATGGAAGGATGGATGGATGAATATCAAAGCTGTTCTGGCGAGGAAGCCCACAGATGCCTCTACTTTCAGTGGTGCATTTTGGGGGGTGGGGGCTTATGCCAAATTTTGCTCCGATTTCAGCCCCCACCAGTTTGCCCTCTGCCTCCCACCAACCAGGGCGTGCCTGCTCCTGATGAGGAGACCCCCGAGGGTTACTCTTCTGCTCAGCCCCTTCCCCCTTCCCTCAGGCCTGGCCCACCTCTAGATTTAAGGAAAGCAGAGCCGCGGGCTGAGGGCTTACTGCAATGGGCATGGTAGACTTGCTGTTTCTTCTCCCGATGGCTTTGGTGCTGGGGTCTTGATCCTGAAGCCTTTTGAGGAGGGGCTTCATGATCTTCAGGTTAGCATAGGGGTCTGCGCCCAGCGCCTTCCATAACTCTCTGGTGCTTCTGTGCAGGTGGAAAAATGGATTGGGGGAAAAATCAGATTCTTTCCCCATTTTCGAAGAGACGGCCAATCCAGATAGATTAAATCCCCCCCACCAACGGAAGAAAGGATTAGAAAACAGATGGCCAAATGAACCGTTTTAATACAAACAGGGTGTGTCTAACTGATGAGGACTTATAAGTCCAAAATAGATCTATCATAGTCTCCTTAGTCTCCCAATGGGCAGCAGAGTGTTTGCTGGCTGCCAGAAAATAAAAAGCCTAGAAACTAGTGGATTGTGATTTCACTGAATTAGGGTTCCATAAAAATCTTGGTTTATGTAGGAAGAACCTGGCTAAAGAGAAATACACATAAAGCCTATGAAAAGGAAAGGAAAAAAAACAAAAACAAATACTGTACCTTTACAGGGAGGATACATGGGATGAGGGTGTGGCTAACTGATGAGGACTTATAAGTCCGAGATAGATCTATCATAGTCTCCTTAGTCTCCCAATGGGCAGCAGAGTGTTTGCTGGCTGCCAGAAAAAAAAAGCCCAGCATCAGACGCTTGGCCACTGGTTCAGATTTATGACCGTTGCTGTGTCCCAAAGTCAAGCGATCACAATTTGCGACCTTCTGACAAGGAAAGTCAGTGGGGAAACCAGATTCACTTAACAACCATGTTTCTAACTTGAGAGCTGCAGTGATTCACTTAACAGATGTGACAAGAAAAGTCCTAAAATATCTTTAAAAGGTCATTCCCATATCCTCTTCCCCCTCCCTCTCCCCTCCTTCCCTCCTTCCCTTCTTCCCTCCATCCCTTCCTCCCTTCCTTCCCTCCTTCCCTCTTTCCCTCCCTCCCTCCCTCCCTCCCTTAATTCCTTCCTTCCTTCCTTCCTTCCTTCCTTCCTTCCTTCCTTCCTTCCTTCCTTCCTTCCCTCCTTCCTTCTTTCCTCAACAACTGTTTCTAACTCAACAACTGCAGTGGTTCACTTAACAACCATGGCAACAAAGTTCGTAAAATGGGGGGAAATCCACTTAACAACTGTCTTGCTTCAGAACAGCAGTGTTGGGCTCACTTGTGTCGTAAGTCGAGGACCGCCCATATATTCCTCTGGGTTGGTATCTCCCTGTGAAGGAGCCAGGGTTGCCAACTGATCTGATGGCAGGAAGCTTACGTTGCTCCTGGGCCTTTGCTGCTGCTTCTCTGCAGCAATGAAAGCCTTCCGAAGCACGGAAACCCTGGTCCACTCCCGAAGTTTGCTTTCCAAGGAAGCCCAGGCAGGTAAAACGTTGGCCGTTCCCCTGCCACATCTGCTGAGGAGTTGGCAAGCCACACCGCTCCCTCCGTGGCTGAGAGTTCAGTGGGCCGTCCCTCACGGAGGGCCTCTGCGCCACCGGAAGTGCCAGGGACCCCAAAACTGGTCAAGGGGGGGGAGGTTTCCAGGAGCAGCGTGTCTCCAAAATTAACCCAAAGGTGCTTTTCCCAGAATGACCCAGTTGGAAGTTGGAGCAGTGGTGAAATTCAAAAATTTTCCCTACCGGTTCTGTGGGCGTGGCTTGGTGGGCAGTTGACCGGGTGGGCGTGGCTTGGTGGTTATGTGACTGGGTGGGCGTGGCTGCACAACTGACTCACACGCAATGCAAAAGCGGCTGAACTTCACACAAAATGGCCCCTGCAACAAGCAGGAACCTCATAGACAATCAGGCACAGCTGATTTCTCACAGCTGATTGGTAGTAAAAAAATGCTAAAAAAAAGTTTTAAAAAAGCTCCGATATTGCCTGGTTCAGCTGATTGTCGTACTTTTTGAAGCATTTTTAAACTATCGGTTTGGGCAAAAGGTAGCAATTATTACTATCGGTTCGGGCTCACCTGCCCAAACTGGTAGCATTTCACCCCTGCCTTGGAGGCCTTCTACTCCAAACCACTTCTTTTTTTTTATTAAAAAGTTTTTTTTAATTTTACACATATTTTCCCTTCCCTCCTCCCCCCTCCTGCCCAACCCTCCCACCCCCACCCCCCCGACTTCCCAGAGCAAATACAGGCTATAGCATTTAACAAACATATAAAAAAAACATAAGCTAACTATCTATAGATTTATCTCCCTTTTACACTTTAACTCCCCTTGTTCGTATCTGAATATAACTATTTAAACCGATTATTGTTTGAAAATAATGAATCCAACTTCATTCTTGTCCGTTCTTCAAGAATACGCAAGTCTTCTTTCTTCCAGCATTGCACAATCAGCACCCAATTACAATTAACCATCACATCTCCAACCCTTACATATATTAACCCATTGACAAAGTATTTTAACCAATCTTAAATAAACTATACTGTAAAAACCTTATTTGTACTTTTTACCCCATAAACTCATATTAATTCTTCCTGGGAACATGCCTTACTTAATAACTTTGCATAAACTTATTCATCTTATTCTCTACAAATACCCTGCTTATAATCAAATAACATCTTCACTATTTGATATCTATAAAAAATATTGTAAAAGACCTTCCCTCAACCCTTGCACCACTTATATTTTCCTTATACCCCACAAGTTTATATTTATTCTTCAACAAAACATTCTTTACAAGCTTATATAAATTTTCAGCAAAGCATTCCTTAAAATTAACTTTAGTGTTAATATACTTCAGGACAAAAGTGAAAGTTTGGTCAGTAGCCCATAACAATTCAAACGTAAGATTACTTAATATAACTTTTCAAAACAAATCATGTCCCTAAATAAAAGTCTAGTCATTCATTTTCACTACTACTATCCTCCCCAGGCAAAAAGATTGTAATTTTTCCATCTCAATATTTTCCTGACTTTTTTGCGAACCTTCTTCTTCAGTCTTATTCCTCCATCTCATCATGTTGAGAAACTGACCGGGACATGTTCAGAAAGTTCAAACAAGGTATGCCGTATATATCGGGAAATTCCAACATTCCAAAATCAAATTCTGATTATTATTTTTTTACAGAACTTGGCTGAGGAAAGACTCGTAAGATTATGCCACCATCTGCTGGAAGAATTTGGAAAGACTTGGCAGAAAGTGGAGAACGAAAAGAAAGGAAACGGAAAGTGGAGAACGAAAAGAAAGGAAATGGAAAGTGGAGAACGAAAAGAAAGGAAAGCCTTGGGGTAAGGTAGTCCTTGACTTAGAACAGTTCATTTAGTGACCATTCAAAGTTACAACGGCACGGAAAAAGTGACTTAGGGCTGTTTTCCACAGCATTTCCCAGGGTCACACAATCCAGATCCAGACACTAGGCCACTGATTCACATTTACGACGGTTGCAGTGTCCCAGGGTGACGTGATCCCCTTTTGCGACCGTCTGACCAGCAAAGCCAATTCACTTAACAACCTTGTTGCTGATTTAACAACTGCAGAGATTCACCTAACAGTGGTGGAAAGAATGGTTCGTAAAATGGGACAAAACTCACTTAAAAATGTCTCACTTAGCAACAGAAACTTTGGGCTCAGTTGTGGTCGTAAGTTGAGGACCAACCATGTTTCAACGGTCATCAGTGTGAAAAAGGGACGTGAAACACTTTCTTCAGTGCTATTGTAGCTTCGAACGGACACTAAATGACCGGTTATAAGTTGAGAACTACCTGTCCTGATATTTCTATGCCTTTTTGGTCTGCCTTTCTCCACTTTGGGGCATCTACCATAATTAGACGCTATTCTTTTCTAAAGAAAAGAAGAATTAGGGGCGACATGATAGCAGTTTCCCAGTATTTGAGGGGCTACCCCAAAGAAGACGGGGTCCAATTATTCTCCAAAGCACCAGAAGGCAGGAGAAGAAACCACGGAAACTCATCAAGGAGAGAAGCAACCTGGAATTGAGGAGAAACTTCCTAAGAAAGAAGACAATTAACCAGTGGAACAGCCTGCCACCAGAAGTCGTGGGTGCTTCATCAGTGGAGGCTTTTAAGAGGACAAAGTTATCTTAGATTGTGTAAATTCTCCTGCTTGAGCAGCGGTTCGGTTAGAAGACCTCCAAGGTCAGGGGTGAATCTCCTGGTTCGGACCAGATTGCCCGATCCGGTAGCGATGGCGGCGGGTGGTTGGGAGAACCGGTAGCAAAAATCCCTGCATCCCCCCCCCCCACACACACACCATGCCCAGCTGACCCGCACGATCATCAGAGGCTTTTTTTTTACTTTTAAAAGCATTTTTTCTACAACCTCTTCCGCCGAAAAAATGCTTCCGCCGATCCCAGCTGAGTTGCCTGATTGGCAGAGAGGCTTTTTTAAAAAATGCTTTAAAAGCCTCTGACAATCCCAGCTGTGTTGCCTGATCGGCAGAGGCTTTTCAAAGCATTTTTTTGCATTTGCAGAAAAAATGCTTTGAAAAGTTAAAAAAACAAAGTTGGCCATGCCCACCCAGTCACATTACCCCCCCCCAAGCCACGCCCAAAGAACCGGTAGTAACAAATTTTACATTTCACCCCTGTCCAAGGTCCCTTCCAGCTCTATTCTATTCTTCTTCTTCTATTCTCAAAACAATTTCCCCTAGGAGACGCACATGAATATATGATTATGGACAATGTCTGTACTGAACAACTCCCTTAATCCATTTAAAAGTCATTAAATCGATCACGGACGCAGGATGACCTGCTTTATGACCGGTCCAACTTACAACCTATGAGGCTGGGCTCATTCAGGGCTGAAAGTTGAAAGGACTGCCAGGAACAGATATGAGGAGGGGACCAGTGCTCGGCCACCTTCTGGCTTAACAAACTAAGTTGAGAAACGTCGCATGCTTTCCAAAGGAGATCAGGGCCCATGGGAAGACGCCTTTGGGATCCAGAGGTTTTCCTGAAGGCTTTTATTCAATGCTCCATCTATGTGGATAATAATGAGCATCTTTTTGGAGGACATTAGATCTCCCCCCACGGAGTGTTCAGCTCTCTGCATCTGCCCTACTCTAGGCGTTCCTATTTCTGTTGGAAGACGAGCAAGAGTGGAGATGTTCCAGATATCATCGATGGTTGATGGTTGCTACCACCCTTCTCCAATAGCACCTGTGGCTCTGTGACCTTCTCGTGGAACCTTCTCCTCTCTCTGACATTAAATTGTTCTGTCTATCTCCAGGGCCTGTTTCCACAATCTCCCTGCCAGGTCTTCTTTCTGCGACGTTCCTTCGTGGTCCTTCGCGGTGTAAGAATTATCTTCACGCTTCCTCGCTTTCCCCAAAGACCAGCTGGAAGGCAGGTGCCCAGAGGGTCATGGGTTGCCCCTTCCCCACTTTGGAAGAGCTTTATAGCTCCTGCTGGCTTTAGAAAGTTCAAAGCATCCTTAAGGATCCATTTCATCCTGGGCCCCCCTCTTTTTGAACTATTACCATCTGGCAGACGGTACAGGACAATAAAAACAAGGACAAATAGGCTGAAAAACAGCTTCTATCTCAGAGCAGTAACTATACAATTCTACGTACAGTGCAATATGAATACAATACGAGGGTTTTTTTTAATTCAATTGCATACAATGTGAAGGAAGTGTGTTTTTGTTTTATTTTTATAGGGTTTTTAAAAAGTATAATATACAGTGAGGATGGCACTTAATTTCATTCTATGAGGTGCCATGACAATAATGGAAACTATGAAACTATGAAACTATTATTGCTTGGTCTCGGAGATCCTCCTGATGCCTTTGGAGAGGAGTTGACTACTAACAAGACCCGGCTTGATCAGATGGCCACACTGCCGAAAGATTTCTTGCATTGAGTCAGCTGCAGCCTGAGCCACTGAGGCTTCGGAATCGCCTTGCAGATCCTGGAGACCTGAAACGAATCCAGAAAACAAAGGATTTCCGGGATCAACCGTGAGAACCAGCCCTGATCAGCGACAGAGCTTCTGGAGAAAAACTCCTTGTTTCAAGCGAGGGAACTTTGAAACTCACCCAGGAAAACTTCTTTCATTTGTTTTGAAGTCATCACTTCCGGTTGCATGTATTGCGCGCAGCAGCCTGGGCACGTAAAAAGAAAACGTTGGTGGGGTTAACAGAGACGGCTAAATCGACTGATTCAGGAAAAAAACGCGCCATTCATTGGTTTCCACTTGGAAGAGTCGCTTTGGGTCTTTACGGGATGGTTCCAGGGATTGGGTCTGTCTAATAATAAGAAGGACGAGGGGTAGCCATTCTTCCTCTGTTTTTGTCTCCAGGCCTCACTGGAGGCTTTCAAGAAGAGATTAAAGAAGAGATTGGACAGCCACTGGTCTGAAATGGAATCGGGTCTCCTGCTTTAGCAGGGGGTTGGACTAGAAGACCTCTAAGGTCCCTTCCAACTCTATTACTTTATGTTCTAGGACTGTGCAAACAACCATCATCTTGGAAAAAAATCTAAGCAGCCTTGAATCCAGTTAATACTAGAATGGGAGGCCAGCTGGAAATATTTCCAGAGAAAAAGCCACGGCTGTGGGTTTGCCTATACAAGAGAGAGGGATACAGGCCAGGTAGTCCTCTACTTCTAACAGTTCATTTAGTGACCATTCAAAGTTACAATGGCACTGAAAAAAGGAACTTACGACTGCTTTTCACACTTAGAAGCGTTGCCACATCAAGATCAAAATCCGGATGCTTGGCAAACCGATTCGTATTTATGACGCTTACAGTGTCTTGGGGGTCAAAGATCACTTTTTGCGATCTTTGGCTGAGCCAAATCCGGGAGGAAGCCAGATTCACTTAACAACCATGTGGCTAACTTAACAACGGCAGCGATACCCTTAAGAAAGAGGGCAGGAACTGCCTGAGAAACTGTTGCGCGATCGTAGCCGTTCCGGAGAAGCCACACGGTATAAGAGCAGCTTCCAGTCTGATTAAGCGACATGGCTTAATTCTGCATAGATTCTTTTGGTGACAAGGCCGCCCGCCTGTCTTGGGTTTTCCTGCCCTCCTTCCAGAGTTGGCATTGGTGATTACCAATTAAGAGGGCAGCTGCCTCGCGATGGGAAGAGTTCCGGCTCCTCAGGAATCCCAGCATCTGATCCAACATCGCAGGAAGGTTTTGCTTGCATTTATTCATCTGGGGAAAACAAGGCAACAAAGAAGCCAATGAACTATAGAGCTTTTTTTTTTTTTTTTTTAACCAAGGGGCCGCTTTCTTGGTCAAAGCCAGCTGGGTGTCTTTGGGAGTTCTAGTCCCTCCTTAGTCACGATGGCCAGCTGGGTGACTTTGGTGCAGTCCCTCTCTCTCAGGGCAACCCACCTCACAGGGTTGTTGTGAAGAAAAGAAGAAGTATTAGGGATGCCCACCGTCTTGAACTATTTATCAAAATAAGAAAGGCAGGACAAAATAAAGAAATAAACGGTTAGTTTACTCTAATCTGGAAGAAAACAGGCCAGCTTGGCTCCTACTTACAACCACGTAGCAGATGTTGGAGTACATGCTATGAAGACTGGTGTACATTTCATAGTCAAACAAGTTGCTGGGAAAGCCCCCCCAGTTCATAAAGGACACGCAGGAGTCGAGGGTCTTCCTGGAGACCTGGCCGAGGGAGGAAAGACACCTAGTTGGGTCATGAAACAAGTCTTCAAGGAAACAACCAAGTTCAGGGAGCACCAAGGACCCCACAACTTCAGGATTGTCTACAATGTCTTTGCATTCTCCAGAGTGTCCACGTGGTACAACCACGTTGCTCTGAGTGAAGATGGGGGTACAGAGTGGTCTCTGTGAAGGTAGCATGATCAGAGCAGGGGCTCAGGTTAGCCAGCCCTTCAACTCACCTCTTTTGTCCGATCATTTGACAGTTGTATGAGGAGGGGAATAAGGCTGTTCAGGATGTTTTCGGCCATATTACTGTTCCGTAACTCCTTCAGTCCTTTCAGGAGCATGCCAAAAATGGTGATGGAGGTATTCCTCAGTTCGATGTCGTCCTACGAAGGAAGAGAGACAGGTTAGTCCCTCCAATAGCAGAATAGCCATGCAGAAGTTTCTTGAAGTTTGCAGGAGAACACACAAGTTCAGAGCACACCTATTCCCAGTTCAATGTCCATGGAGATGGTCAATCATCCAGGTCATGGTTGCCCCAAAGATGGGGACCCCAACTCCAGTATGCTGGCTGGAGAGTTCTGGGAGTTGAAGTCCTCACCTCTTAAAGTTGCCAAGGTTGAGAAATCCTGATCTAGACCACAGTTGTTCAATCTTAGCAGCTCCTTCTGGACTTTCTCCCATCTTTATGGGAGAAAGAGAGAGATAGAGGGAGAGGGAGAATGAAAGGGAGTGCAGGAAGGAGGGAGGGAAGGAGGGAGGAAGGAGGGAGAGAGAGAGAGAGAAAGAGAGAGAGAGAGAGAGGGAGGAAGGGAGTGAGGAGGGAGCGAAAGAGAGGGAGAGAGGGAGGGAAGAGGGGGAGAGAGGGAGGGAGGGAGGGAGGGAGGGAGAGAGAGGTGGAAAACCAGTTTGTTATGATTTGGTTGACTTACATCATGAAAATGTTTCAGAAGGAGCGGAATGAGGTTGACTGCCTTCACCGCATGGGTTTTGATATCGAGGTTCCTGAGGAGGAAATGCAGGGTCCTTATAGCTTCTTTTGCCAAGGTCTTCTCTTCGTGACAAGCGCAGTTTAGCACTGGCATCAAGAGGGGTTCCAAGATGTTCTTCTGGAGGAAGCAGGGAAAGAAACGAGCAATTAAACGGTCACTGGAGTTCTCTGAGTCTCACAGCGATCATGCCAAACGCAAGAGAAGGCCACAGAGCATAGAAGAAGAGGGTTGAAAAGGAACTTGGAGGTCTTCTAGTCCAACCCCCTGCTCAAGCAGGAGACCCTAGACTCTGCTGGACAAATGGTTATCTAAACTCTTCTTGAAAAGCTCCAGTGATGGAGCACCCATAACTTCTGGAGGGAAGTCGTTCCAAGGATGAATTGTTCTCAGGGTCAGGAAATTTCTCCTTAGTTCCAGGTTGTTTCTCTCCTTCATTAGTTCCCGTCCGCTGCTTCTCGTTCTGCTTTCAGGGGCTTTGGAGAATGGGTTGACCCCCTCTTCTTTGGGGCAGCCCTTCAAATACTGGAAGACTGCTCTCAGGTCTCCCCTGGTCCTTAACAGGATACCAGAGATGGAAGGGACCTTGGAGGTCTTCGAGTCCAACCCCTGCTCAAGCCAGAACCCCTATACCATTTCAGACAAATGTCCTCCAAGAGGATCTGGCCTCTACTTGCACCTTCAGATCTTCCAGGGTTGCAGCCATCTTTGTAGAAGAGACACCACTCTAGCTGTCCTCTTTCTGCTGGTTGCCTTCTTCTTCTCCTTCTTCTCTCCTTCCCAGCCTTGTAGACTTCCCAGAGAGCGAGGTCACACCTGCTACTACCTTGGAAGCCACTCCCTTCCTGCCCCCCATCTCTTACCTCAAACGGGTGTTGGATGAGGTTCCCCAGTCCTCTAACGCTGAAAGTCTGTATCAGCGGATATGGCTGGGTCATCCATTCCTTCAGCACCTGGAGGATGTCTTGGATGACAAAGAATTGGCAAATTTCCGGGTGAAACAGCAGCTGAAGAAGAAGAGTGGAGATATGGAGCGTTAGCCAAGCCAAGGAAGAGAACTTCCCTGAGAGCCTCGACTAAAGATGCCACTTTCAGCCATTACGGGGAGAGAAAAAGAAAATAAAGACAGTCCTCGGTTAGTGACCGCTGAAAGTCACAACGGCACTGACAAAAGAGATACGTCCATTTTTCAGAATTATGACCATGGTAGCATCCTCATGGTCATGTGATCAAAATTTGGGTACTTGCCGGTCCATATTTGAGTTGAAGATGTGGCTCTTTTGTCAACTTAACTGATCCGTTATGGGTGTACATTGTTATAATTTTAAATTGTTTTAATTGGGTTGTTGATTTTAATTTATTGTGATTTGTATTGGATATTGTTTTTGTAAGCCGCCCTCAGTCCCTCGGGAGAATGGCGGCATATAAATATATATATATATGACGGTCGCAGTGTTTCGAGCTTACGTCATCCCTTTTGTGACTGTCTGATAGGTAGTGTAAATGATAGTTGCAAGAATACAAAAAATAATGCAAAAAGTAAAAGGAATTTGGGGTCATTGAGTCTTCCTTCCTCCCTTTCTCCCATCCTCCCTCCCTCAATCTCCTTCCTTCCTTCCTCCCTCCCTCCCTCCCTCCCTCCCTCCCTCCCTCCCACAACTTCTGGAGGCAAGCCATTCCACTGATTAACAGAATACCAGGAGACCTTGGAGGTCTTCTAGCCCAACCCCCTGGTGAAGCAGGAGACCTCTACCATGTCAGACAAATGGCTGTCTAGTTTCTTCTTCAAGACCTCCAGTGATGGAGAACCCACAACTTCTAGTTTCTAACCATAAAGTTCTGTTGAACCCTGGGCAACTTTCCTTGAGCTCCAGAAGGTTGGGGTGCATCTCAAGGTCTCCTCACCTCCGAAAAGAAAACCATCCCAATGGTTTTGTGTCTTAAATCGGGGTGGCGCACGTAGGTCTCAGCCTGTCGGAGCATGACCTTCAGCTCATGTTTCGAGTAGTTGAACAAGATCCTAAGAGAATAAATATGGAGAGATCAGACAAGATCTGCTGGTTAGGGAGAAGAAAATCACCAAGCAAGAGAAATCATGAGCTGAATGATCGATAAATGAATTACTCAATGAATTACTCCATTTAGAGAATTTCTCACCCTCCCTCTCTCCCTCTCCCCTTCCTCTCTCTCACACCCTCCCTCTCTCTCTCTCACCCTCCCTCTCTCTTTCTCCCTCTCCCTCTCCCCTCCCTCTCCTCCCCTCTAATCTTTCCTCTCTCTCACTTTTGCCTTCTGTGTGTCTCTCTCCCTCTTTCTCTCCCTCTTTCTCTCCCTCTCCCCTCTCCCTCTCCCCTTCCCTCTCTCTCCCCTTCCCCCTATCTCTCTGCCTCCTCTTCTTCCTCCTCTCCCTCTGCCTCCCCTCCCTCTCTCACCCACTGCCCCTCGTAGCCAAGCTCTTTTGACTTTTAATTTCTTACCGGACCAGGTGGAAAATGCCTTCAAACACACTTTCAGGACTCATCAGCATCGCCCAACATTGAACCATATCTAAGTCCTTGAACTCCTCCTGATAGCCGGTGCGCAAGATGAGGTGTTTGACGGCTTTGACTGCGTTGCTAAATGAAACAAAGGCAGAAGACTTGGTGCCAATCATTCAGCTGATCCCCCTGCACTTCCGACCGTTACAGTATCCCTATGGTCATGTGGTCAGAATTCAGACTCTCGGCAACTGACCCATATTTATGACGGTCGCAGTGTCTCAGAGTCACGCGATCCCCTTTTGGGACCTTCTGACAAGCAAAGTCAACGGGGAAGCCAGATTCACTTAACGACCATGGGACTTAACCAGTGCAATGATTCACTTAACCACTCTGGCAAGAAAGGTTGCAAAATGGGACAAAGTTCACTTAACGACTGTTTCCTGAGCTTTGCAGAAATGGAGAAAGGATCCAGATTGGGCCCAGGAGATTCCTTACCCCAGATGGTAGGTCTGTTCTGACCTGCTCTTGCCTGCTCCCAGCAGAAAATAGA